>NC_047122.1:10161127-10524252 GCF_902500255.1 Thalassophryne amazonica
CATCCCACCGGCCTCTCCCCTTTTGAGGTTTGTTTGGGGTATCAGCCCCATTGTTTCGGTGGTTGAGGGAGAGGTCGGTGTGCCCTCGGTCCAGGCCCACCTGCGGAAGTGCCGTCGGGGTGTGCGTGCCGCCGTTCTGCTTTGTTGAGGGCCCGGATGAGGGCGAAGACCCATGCAGACCGGCGGCGGACCCCCGGCTCCTACGTATCGTCCTGGGCAGGAAGTGTGGTTGGTCCACCCAGTACATTCCACTGCAAGTGGGCCTCCCCGAAACTACAGGACCGGGTACATAGGTACCGTTTAAGATCCTCAAGTTCATCAATCCCGCCGCAGTGAGGCTTAAGCTCCCGGCCTTACTGCGGATTCATCCAGTGTTCCATGTCTCGAGAATCAAACCACATCACACCTCAACCCACTCTGCGCTCCGGGTCCGGCACCACCTCCTGCCCGATCATCGACGGCGAGCAGGCTTGGACTGTGCGCCGGCTACTGGACGTCCGACGGATGGGCCGTGGTTTTCAATATCTGGTGGACTGGGAAGGGTACGCCCCGCAGAACGCTCCTGGGTGAAGAAGAGCTTCATCCTGGACCCGGCCCTCCTGGCCGACTTCTACCGCCGACACCCGGACAAGCCTGGTCGAGCGCCAGGAGGCGCCCGTTGAGGGGGGTCCTGTTGTGTGGGCCGCTGAAGAGGAGGTATTGCTGGCCCACCACCACCAGAGGGCGCACTGCCTGGAGTGCGGGCTCCAGACATCGGAGGGCGCTGCCGCCTCACAGGAGCAGCCAGGAGTGACAGCTGTCACCCATCACCTGAGACAGCTGATATCATCACCAGGGAGGTATATCAGCAGGACGGCATCTCCACCTCATTGCCGAGATATCGCTCTACTAAGGAGGTAACGAACTCAGCCAGTTGTGTTATTCAGAGAAGTAATACGGTGTTGCTTGTGCGTTAGGTCAGCTGAAGACCGTATTGGACGTGGTTGGATAAGTACTCACATTCCAATCCTACAGTGCTGTTTTTGAGTAGAGGTGGAGGTGGTGTTTCCACCCTGTGTGTTTGTTGGGTGCGGCCGCACCCACACCTGACTGTTTCTGTTCCTTGCCAGCAGTACCGGATCCGACGAGCGGGAGGCAGTGGCCACCTGGGAGTTTGGGACTTGGCGGCTCCAGTATTCCCGGGGTTCGGTGGCAGAGGAAAATCGGGTGGTTCCGGTTCGACTCGGACAGATGTCTCCTATCGTCGAGCCTGCCCACACGACACCATTGGAATTCGGCTTACTGCTATAATTGTAATCTGTTGTGTTTGTTGTGCGTGTTCACAACAGTAAAGCTTTGTGATTTGACTTCCTCATTGTCCGTTCATTTGCGCCCCCTGTTGTGGGTCCGTGTACCTACACTTTCACAACACAGAGTTTCTGTTCAGATTTTCTGCAAGAATTTTAGAAAGTCCTGGCAGATCCCACATAGGAATAATACAAACGTGCTATGTTCAAACAATAACAGAAAACACTGTAAACAAGAGAAAACACAGAATCCAAAAGGTGCAGTGCAGGTTTAACTCAAAGTCAGTCCCAGTTACCAGCAAATATTTTTTTCCTTTTTCAACAACATAATGGAAATGGTGGTCAGTGAATTCTTTGTGCTTGTATTGGTAACAATGGACCAGTGGTGGGCACAGATAACCAAAAAATTAACTTTGATAACCCATAATAAGATAACTGAAAGTTATCTTGATAAAGATAAACCGATAAACCACCCAAAATGTATCGGAAGTTACAGATACGATAACCGATAAATTCCAGTGTTGTCTATGGGACATTTGCAGTTACTAAAAAACTGAAATTGATTTTTAACACAATCGCTTTTGAAAGCATCAAAAGCAGTAAAAGACTTAAGAATAAGCAAGAATGTTTGACCATGCTTCTCGCCGGCAGGAAGCAGCACAAACAAATTTCTGACAGCATCCACGAAATCAACTCTTTACTAATCATAAATTTTTCTTCTAACGTTCTGCTCCTGCTGGCAGCTCTTGTTTACAACACTGCACCACAAAGGCCCACCAAGAGCAGCCATAAAGCCAACTCCCTATCAATTTCAACACTCCGGTCAGGCGGAGGTCTTAAAAAATAAACTCATACTAACTTATGGCTTTTGTGAAATACTGATAGAATAACTCCATTAATGTCAATTCTGTCATTTGTACAAAGTTAAAATATAACATATATCTTTAATGTGGAATAAGGCACTAATTCTGAGGTTTTGTAACAACACAGACCGCAAAGCATTCTGATTTAAAGCTCTCTTTTTCAGAGGAGCTACAGCATCCAAAGTTGTCTTCAATGAGGATGTAAAACTATTGACGAGATACTCTATCTCCCTTACAGAGTTTAGGTAGCTACTCTGCACTGTGTTGGTATATGGCATTAGAGAACATAAAGAAGGAATCATATCCTTAAACCTGTTACAGCGCTTTCTGAAGACGTCGAGTGTAATGAAACTTATTCCCACTGTGGGTAGTCCATCAGAGTAAATGTAAATGTTATTAGAAATGATCAGACAGAAGGGAGTTTTCAGGGAATACTGTTAGTCTTCATTTCCATACCATAAGTCAGAACAAGATCTAAGATATGATTAAAGTGTTGGGTGGACTCATTACATTTTGAGCAAAGCCAATTCAGTCTAATAATAGATTAAATGCAGTGTTGAGGCTGTCATTCTCAGCATCTGTGTGGATGTTTAAAATCGCCCACTATAATGATCTTATCTGAGCTAAGGACTAAGTCAGACAAAAGGTCTGAAAATTCACAGAGAAAACTCACAGTAACAACCAGGTGGACGATAGATAATAACAAATAAAACTGTTTTTGGGACTTCCAATTGGATGGACAAGACTAAGAGTCAGCTTTCAAATGAATTAAAGCTCTGTCTGGGTTTTTGATTAATTAATAAGCTGGAGTGGAAGATTGCTGCTAATCCTCCCCCTCGGCCAGTGCTACGAGTATTCTGGCAGTTAGTGTGACTCGGGGGTGTTGACTCATTTAAACTAACATATTCATCCTGCTGTAACCAGGTTTCTGTAAGGCAGAATAAATCAATATGTTGATCAATTATTATATAATTTACTAACAGGGACTTAGAAGAGAGAGACCTAATGTTTAATAGACCACATTTAAATGTTTTAGTCTGTGGTGCAGTTGCTGCTTGCACCTCAGGAGGTGGAAGCAGCTCTCCGCCAACACTGTCTATAGTGCGGGTGGGGAGCTGTTGACCCTGACTGGGGATGTTGTCGGGCGGTGGAAGGAATACTTCGAGGATCTCCTCAATCCCATCGTCACGTCTTCTGAAGAGGAAGCAGAGACTGCGGACTCAGAGGCAGACTCACCATCACCCAAGCCAAAGTCACCGAAGGGGTCAGAAAGCTCTTTGGTGGCAAGGCTCCTGGAATGGGACGAAATCCATCCTGAGTACCTTAAGTCTATGGATGTTGTGGGACTGTCCTGGTTGACACATCTCTGCAACATTGCGTTGGCAGTTGGGGACAGTGCCTCTGGATTGGCAGGACCAGGTTGGTGGTCCCTCTGTTTAAGAAGGGGGACTGGAGGGTGTGTTTCAACTACAGGGGGATCACACTCCTCAGCCTCTCCCGTAAGGTCTATTCCCAGAGTACTGGAGAGGAGAATTTGACTGATAGTCAAACCTCAGATTCAGGGGGAGCAATGTGGTTTTTGTCCTGGTTGTGGCACACTAGACCAGCTCTACACCCTCCATCGGGTGCTCGAGGGTTCATGGGAATTTGCCCAACCAGTCCACATGTGCGTTGTCCCTCGAGGCGCCCTGTGGGGGGTGCTCCGTGAGTACGGGGTCCGGGGTCCTTTGCTAAGGGTATACAGTCCCTGTACGACTGCAGCAGGAGCTTGGTTCGCATTGCCGGTAATAAGTCAAACCTGTTTCCAGTGCACGTTGGCCTCTGCCAGGGCTGCCCTTTGTCACCAATTGTGTTCATCACCTTATGGACAGAATTTCTAGGCGCAGCCAGGGTGTAGAGGGGGTCCGGTTTGGCAACCACAGAATCTCATCTCTGCTGTTTGCGGAAGATGTGGTCCTGTTGGCTTCGTCAAACCTTCAGGGTGCACTGGGGCAGTTTGCAGCTGAGTGTGAAGTGTCCGGGATGAGGATCAGCACCTCCAAATCTGAGGCCATGGTTTTCGACCAGAAAAAGGTGCCTTGCCCTCTTCAGGTCGGTGGAGTGTCCTTGCCTCAAGTGGAGGAGTTTAAGTATTTCAGGGTCTTGTTCACAAGTGAGGGACAGATGGAGCCTGAGATTGACGGACGGCTCAGTGCAGCATCTGCAGTGATGTGGTCGCTGTATCGGACTGTCGTGAGAAGAGAGCACTGAGCAGGGGGGCAAAGTTCTCGATTTACCGATCGATCTATGTTCCGACCCTCACCTATGGTCATAAGACACAAAACTAAAGTCATTTCAAATGACAACTTTCTGGCTGTAAGAAACACTATAAGAAATCTATAAGAACTATAAGAAACCTCCGTGTTGATAACCATTTGTAAAATCCAGGTGGCTTTTGATGGCTTTCACTGGAGTGAGTATCTGAGAAATTGTTTAACAGCTGGGCATGTTCCAACTTGTCCTTAAGGCTTCCAACAGAGGTGTTTTTCCTGTGGCGGAGCGTCGCGGCGGCTGCGAGCTGATGCTGCAATCCGTCCGCACGTCTTTCATTAAAAAATCTCCTTTAACAGTGGAATATCTGGATAAAATGCTGAAACCAACTTCTTCTGAAACTTCTCTATTCTCATGACGTCCTGGATCAATAGAGCGTGAAATGTGGAGGTTTTCAGCTTGAAACAGGCTGACGATGGCGCCTGGGAGCGCTTCACGACGTCCCGCTCCGTATCACCTCAAAATCTCTCATCAGCCGTTAAAATTTTCACAGAAACCAGCTAAATTTTTCAAACCATGTCCACTTCGATGTGCCCCACAGGTTTAGAAAAAATTTTGATCAAACAAAGCGCCAGTCTCTCAGCAACTTCTCAGACAAAGGAATTCCGACGAGGGGCTGGACGACTCCTCCCACAAGGAGTGCTCACAGGCGAATGACGTCACCGACAGGTGTGGAAAATCTCACGCATGTGCACAAGGGTTCAAGCATGTCTGAGGTAAAAACATATGAATGAAATCCTTATAGTTTTTGAAAAAAAAAAAGGACCTATACTTTATTGACAGACCTCGTATACATGATGTTGTTTTTTTATTGTTAATAAATTTTCAAAAATCACAAAAAAAAAAAAAAAAAACCTTTTCTCACATTGTCATTATGGGGTTTTGCAACCTGGTCTGCTCCCCTCCACAGCATGTCTTTTTCCTGGTTCTCTCCCCTCAGCCCCAACCAGTCCCAGCAGAAGACTGCCCCTCCCTGAGCCTGGTTCTGCTGGAGGTTTCTTCCTGTTAAAAGGGAGTTTTTCCTTCCCACTGTCGCCAAGTGCTTGCTCACAGGGGTCGTTTTGACAGTTGGGGTTTTTCTGTAATTATTGTATGGCTTTTGCCTTACAATATAAAGTGCCTTGGGGCAACTGTTTTTTGTGATTTGGCGCTATATAAATAAAATTGATTTGATTTGATTTTGGTCTCATGGCAAGTTGTGATTCAGCAGCACAAAATATACATTATTGGTTCGTGATATTGACGAAAAAGTGCCTCATTTTCGTCACGGCAGCACACAATTCATTCTCATTCATTCCGTGATGGCTGCATGAAATTAAAAGTGAAGCAGGGGGGTCGGAGTGGTTATGGTTAGGGTGGGGGCTAGGAGTAGGATTAGGTTATGGTTATGGTTAGGGTTGAGGGTAGCAGTAGGTTTAGTAATATTGAGTTTTAAAAAAAAAGCCACGAAAATTTGACTAATTTCATGCTGGGAATCAGTTTTTTTTAAAAAAAAAACACTTCATCACCACCAGAGTGAGTACAGCAGACCGGTAGTCACTGAAACTAGTTATGAGGGATTTCTTGGGTAGGGGGACTATGGTGGAAGTCTTCAGGTATGACAGAATAGCAGACTGTGTCAGGGACCGGTTAAATATTTTAGTGAAAATCCCACCAAGCTGGTCTGCACAGTCTTTCAGCACCTGTCCGGAGATGCTGTCAAGGCCTGTTGCTTTGTGTGGGTTGACACCCTTCAGTGTGTGCCTCATCTCATGTTTCCCCACCATGAAGTTGCTCTTGGCTGCTGCAAGGTGGCTGTCCCTGGTGTCACAGTCTTGAAGCGAGCGAAGAAGAGATTTAACTCTTCTGCCAGTGCTGCATCACGTTCAGCAGCTCTGATGCCGGGTTTGTAATTGGTGAGATGCTGGACCGCCATCCATGTCTGCCTGCTGTTGTTGCTGGCCAAGTGGTCGTCGATCCTCCTCCTCTTGAAGTCCTGAAGTCCTCCTTGGACTTCCTGATGCCTCTCTTGAGGTTGTCGTGGGCTGTGCTGTAGAGAACCATATCACCAGCTTTGAAGGTGGACTTTCAACCTCCACCACAGTCAATGACATGTTCAGAGTCCTGGTGAATAAATATGGCAACAAGTCAACCATCACCATCCTTGAAGAGCTGAAGAAGATGCCACATGTGAAAGAGAACCAGCCAAGAAAGGTCACTGACCTCATACAGTCAGTGGAGAAGGTTCTGGCAGACATCAAAGTTAGGAAAGTCTGGAGCCTTAAAGAATCCACTGGTAATTAAATCCATTGAAAGTAAGTTTCCTGACTTTATTAAAAGAGACTGGTTGATGCTCATGATTGAACCCAGAAACAATGTCACAATGAGCCAACCACTTGATATGCTCTTGAAGTTCCTGAAAAATCAAGAGAAATACTAGAGAGACTCACACAGCTTAGAACTATGGAGAAGATGGAAAAAATCTGATCTTCAGACAAAAAGATGAAAGATTGCCTTAACAAGAACAACAAAGAAAGGAGAGCCTGATGAAGTATGTGGTGTCTGTGGTGACAGTGGATACAACAACAAAATCTTGTTCTGTAGAAAAGAACACTGTGTTAAAAAAGGTGGGAGCATACAGAAAAATATCTATGATACCATGATGAAGATGAATACTGCAGAGACACTTTCCTATGCAGAATAAAGATTGTAAAAGATGAGGCAGTGACCCAGATCACCATTTTTCCTCTACCCAAAAGGAGAAGTCAAAAAAGTTGAAGATGGAAAGAAACAGCAGATCGATGCAGAAAGGCTTTCACCAACAAGACCACAGTGACACCCAATGCTTCAGGCCAATCTGAGTTACTGCAGAGAAATGGGCTCTTTGATCCTCCTGCCATCATGATGTTGATGACAGTCACTGCAAATGCAGGGCAGAAGATTAAGACTTTAATTGTTCTTGCTTCAGACACAAACTACACCACTCACAAGGCTGCTGAAAGACTGAGGTTAATAAATGAGAAGATAAGATTAGCTGTGTATGGAGTTGGTGGAATGACTATAAAGGTGAAAACACAAAGGTATCTCCTGAAAGTCAGAATCAAGACTCCTAAAGAAACAGAGAGAGCTCATGAATTGGTCTGCTACAACTTGGGTGAAATCACCAAAGTGCATCAAGTAATTGAACCTGAGGTGTTGAAAAAATGCTTCCCAGAAGTTGAACTTGAAGAATTGGAAATGCCAGAAGAGGTTGAACTCCTCATTGGCCACCTAGATGGAATACTTGCCCCTCAGAGGGTAAAATCATTGGAGACCTCATCTTGTGGGTGAGCACATCCAGACTTGTTTAAAGAAGTGGAGGTGGCAGCATATGGGTCCAGAAAATAGTTCACAGTCGCTCCATGAGGACAGCAGCTGTCAAGTTTCAAGAAATCAGAAGTCCAACACTGACACATCCCGCTTACAGTAGGAGGATGTGGCTCAGACCAAATTTACAGCAACTGTGAGTTCCTTGAGTGGTGGCACTGGGACAGCATTGGAGCTGTATGTGAGCCAAGATGTGGAGAATGCAGGTGTGGAAACTGTCCACCAGGAGGATACGAAATGACTCTGGCAGAAGAAAGGGAGCTTGACATAATTAAAGGAGGCCTTACCTACAAGAAGGGGAATGCTCACACACCATCTCCACATTGGCATGCAAAGTACTGTAGATCCAGCCACTCTCCCCAACAATAAAGGTGCAGTCCAGGCTTGTTTCTTGAGGATGGAAAAGCAACTGAGCAGAGAGCCAGACTGGAGAGTCGCATATGCAAATGAGAATCATGAAATGGCCAAACGAGGTGCAGCCATGAAACTCACCAACAAAAATGGAATGGTCCAGTGTGGTATGTAAGCCACGTGGTGGCGCCAAACCCTCATTCAGTTACAACACCAGTTCATATTCTATGGAATAGTAGCCAGAAATACAATGGCATGTGCATGAATGACCTTCTCCTAAAGGGACCAGATGTTCTCAACCCTATCAACCCTATTCTTCTGTGGTTCAGCGAAGGGATACATGCAGCTCTAGGAGACATCAAAAATATATACAACTCTATATGGCTTTATAACTCTATATGGCTGGAGGAGCGTGAGATGTATCTTTCTGCTCTAGAGGCAGTTCAGCAATGATTTGTTGACACTGTGATGATTTTTGCAGCAGTAGGGTTTGCGATTAAGATTCTTGCAGTAATTGATGCGTGAACTGAAATCCATAAACTACTTAAACTGAAAATATAAATGTATATACAAATCATGGCTGAACTGCCTCTAGAGCAGAAAGGCCCAGCTGCACCCTTTGAAATCACCACCAAGGACCTGTTTAGTCCTTATGAAGTGAAAGATAAGGCCAGTTAAAGAACAAGAGTCAAAGTATTGGGAATCGTCTTCTGCTGCGTGGCCTCCTGAGCCATGCGCAATGAAGTGGTGAGTGACATGTCATCTGAAAGATTCATGCTGGCCTATCAAAGATTTCCTTCACTAAAACGGACACTCCAAGAAACTCTGGTCAGACTTTGGCACTAACTTTGTGGAAAACAAACCTGCTTTGGAGAAGCTTCATAAATTCCTTGACCAACTAAATAAGTCTGAACTTGAAGACACAGCTGCCAGGCATGGAACAGAATCATCATGGAAGCTACACCCTGTGAAATCTCCCCAAATGAATGGTGCAGCCGAGGCAGCTGTCAAAGTAGTGATGTGGACCTTGAGCACCCTCTCTCATTTGTTAATGCACCTGAGAATGCCTTCCTCTGGAGTTTGTTTACAATCTCTCTGCCATGAGCTGCAACATTTCCAGCTGATTTCATAGGCCACTCCTCCACTGGTCAAGTGCAAATGAGAGACAAAGTGATGTAAAAACTCAAAGCAGGGAAGACTGTGTCAAGTACATCACCCCAATCTCTCTGCTTTTATGACGTGCCAGTCCAAAGGGAGACCCTGGAGATTTCCAGTTTGATAGCTATCCTTACAAAAGACTTCAAATCTGAGGTAAGCAAATTTTGGAAGAAGGGGTGCCAGTTGGCTGGAGCTAATCTGTTCATAAAAAATATATGGCACACCAAAGAGCTAAATGTTGCTGTTGGAGATGTGGTCTGGTTGGCTGACCAAACACCCTCAGAGAACAGTATAAGCTGGCTGGAGTGGTCAGTGTCAATGCTGGCAACAAAGCCATGTAAGAGATGTGCTTGCGAAAACATTTCCCAGCTATCCTGTTCCCATCACAACGCCAAACGGCAAAGAGGGGCCCACATTTTCAAGGCAACCACAATTATTATCGTACATAAAAAGGCCAACGTCATCTCCTTGAATGATTACCAGCTTGTGGCTCTTAATTCCATCCTCGCCAAGTGCCTTGAGCGACTGATATTGAAACATATCAAGAGGGCCATTCCACCGGCTCTGGACCAGCACCAATTTGCATACAGGGAAACAGATCAACAGAGGATGGTGTCGCTACTGTGCTTCACACTCTATTGGAAAATATGGAACAGAAAAACATCCATGTGAGAGTGCTTTTTATTGATTTTAGCTCGGTGTTCAACACCATTCTGCCAAGCACACTCCTGTTGAAACTGAGAAACCTTGGATTAAACAACATACTATGCAATTAGATACTGGACTTTTTAACTAACCGCTCTCAGTATGTAAAAGTAGGGGGCACATTTCACCTACCATCTTCATCAACACCGGTGCTCCCCAGGGCTGTGTACTAACTCCACTCCTGTACACACTTTACACATATGACTGCTCTCCCTCACCTCTTACTAATTACATCATAAAATATGCAGATGACACAACTGTGCTCGGACTCATATCAAGCAATAATGACTAACTCCATATAGGGAGGAGACTGAGCTTTTGATAAAGTGGTGCAAGACACACATTCTGTCCTTAAACATAAAAAAAAACAAGGAAATAATCGTGGATTTCCGTAAATCATCATCAGACCACACACCTCTGTTCATAAATGGGGAGCCAGTGGAGAGAGTGCCTTCTTTTAAATTCCTGGGCCTGACAGTGTTGGAGGATCTGTCCTGGGGCAGTAACATTACCTCTGCTGTGGGAAAAGCTCAGCACTGTCTCTTTTACCTGAGGAAGTTAAAGAAACTTAACATCCCTCAGAGGCTTCAATCATTCAATCAATCAATCAATCAATTTTATTTATATAGCGCCAAATCACAACAAACAGTTGCCCCATGGTGCTTTATATTGTAAGGCAAAAGCCATACAATAATTACAGAAAAAACCCCAACGGTCAAAACGACTCCCTGTGAGCAAGCACTTGGCGACAGTGGGAAGGAAAAAACTCCCTTTTAACAGGAAGAAACCTCCAGCAGAACCAGGCTCAGGGAGGGGCAGTCTTCTGCTGGGACTGGTTGGGGCTGAGGGGAGAGAATTAGGAAAAAAAACATGCTGTGGAAGAGAGCAGAGATCAATCACTAATGATTAAATGCAGAGTGGTGCATACAGAGCAAAAAGAGAAAGAAACACTCAGTGCATCATGGGAACCCCCCAGCAGTCTAAGTCTATAGCAGCATAACTAAGGGATGGTTCAGGGTCACCTGATCCAGCCCTAACTATAAGCTTTTTCAAAAAGGAAAGTTTTAAGCTTAATCTTAAAATTAGAGAGGGTGTCTGTCTCCCTGATCCGAATTGGGAGCTGGTTCCACAGGAGAGGAGCCTGAAAGCTGAAGGCTCTGCCTCCCACTCTACTCTTAAAAACCCTAGGAACTACAAGTAAGCCTGCAGTCTGAGAGCGAAGTGCTCTATTGGGGTGATATAGTACTATGAGGTCCCTAAGATAAGATGGGACCTGATTATTCAAAACCTTATAAGTAAGAAGAAGAATTTTAAATTCTATTCTAGAATTAACAGGAAGCCAATGAAGAGAGGCCAATATGGGTGAAATATGCTCTCTCCTTCTAGTCCCCGTCAGTACTCTAGCTGCAGCATTTTGAATTAACTGAAGGCTTTTCAGGGAACTTTTAGGACAACCTGATAATAATGAATTACAATAGTCCAGCCTAGAGGAAATAAAGCATGAATTAGTTTTTCAGCATCACTCTGAGACAAGACCTTTCTAATTTTAGAGATATTGCACAAATGCAAAAAAGCAGTCCTACATATTTGCTTAATATGCGCATTGAAGGACATATCCTGATCAAAAATGACTCCAAGATTTCTCACAGTATTACTAGAGGTCAGGGTAATGCCATCCAGAGTAAGGATCTGGTTAGACACCATGTTTCTAAGATTTGTGGTGCCAAGTACAATAACTTCAGTTTTATCTGAATTTAAAAGCAGGAAATTAGAGGTCATCCATGTCTTTATGTCTGTAAGACATTCCTGCAGTTTAACTAATTGGTGTGTGTCCTCTGGCTTCATGGATAGATAAAGCTGGGTATCATCTGCATAACAATGAAAATTTAAGCAATGCTTTCTAATAATACTGCCTAAGGGAAGCATGTATAAAGTGAATAAAATTGGTCCTAGCACAGAACCTTGTGGAACTCCATAATTAACCTTAGTCTGTGAAGAAGATTCCCCATTTACATGAACAAATTGTAATCTATTAGATAAATTTGATTCAAACCACCGCAGCGCAGTGCCTTTAATACCTATGGCATGCTCTAATCTCTGTAATAAAATTTTATGGTCAACAGTATCAAAAGCAGCACTGAGGTCTAACAGAACAAGCACAGAGATGAGTCCACTGTCTGAGGCCATAAGAAGATCATTTGTAACCTTCACTAATGCTGTTTCTGTACTATGATGAATTCTAAAACCTGACTGAACCTCTTCAAATAGACCATTCCTATAGGCTTATGATCAATTTCTATAACTGTGCCATCCAAAGTGTGCTGACATATGGCTTGCTTGTGTGGTTCTCCAGCTGCACTAAAGCAGAGAAGCAGGCGATCCAGAGGGTGGTGAAGACATCAGGAAAAATCATTGAGTCTGACCTCCCAGCGATTTCCACTGTGTACATCTCCCGCTGCCTACACCAGACTCATAATACCATCAGAGACCGCTTCCATCCAGCTGCCTACTGGCCGGAGGTACAGGTCATTCCCTGCCAGGACCAGCAGGATGGCAAATAGCCTCTACCCCCAGGCCATCAGACTCCTAAATGAACACTGCACTTCTCAACTCCCTTTACTCTCCAATATCTCACACCGGCTATAACTGTGAACTGGTCTTGCATTGATGCAGCAAACATTCCATCAGCAATATTCTACAATAAGTCTTAATCTATTCTCCCTCCCTGCAATGTCAGTGTTTACATAATATGTGCCTACATACTGCACTGTTTACATCACACTGCTATTTTTGCACAAGTTACTGATTGTATGAATTGCTCTAAATGTAATTTTGTTGTTACCTTGACAATGACAATAAATTTATTGACAAGAGCAAACAATGAAAGAGCCAAGAGACTTCATACCAAAATTCCTGCCACAATTCTTCATAGAGATGTCAGACACCTTGTCATTCTACTTCCCACTGAAGAACAACCGGAGGTGTGAATGACTTGTGTGACCTCTCTGGGTTTGTAATACCTGGAGCTCAAGTGGGAGGTGTTGAATTGAACAAGAGTAGGACTTGACAGTGTTGGTGTACATCTTGTCCAGTGTATTTGCTCCTCTTGTGGCACATTTGACATGATTTAGTCTGGGGAGCACTGATTTTAATTCCACCTAATTAAAATAATCCACGATAATGTGCACCACGTCCGGATGTCAGTTCAACTGTAGGTTGATGTTGTTATGTAAAATGCTGAGGGCTGTGCTAGCATTAGCATCTGGTTGAATGTAAACAGCGGTCAGCAAGACTCCAGTAAACTCCAAAGGAAGGTAAAACGGTCAACATTTAACAGTCAAATATTCCAGATCTGAGGAACAGTGGCTGGCTACTAGTTGTTGTGGATGTACATACATAACCCTCCTCCTTTGTTACCAGAGTCAGTGGTCCTGTCAAGGTGCTGAATTGATTAGCATGCTAACTTGATAAGCGAGTCTGGGATGGATGAGTGTAGCAAAGTTTCTGTAAAGAGTAGGACACAGCAGCCTCTGGTAAAGTTATCCGAAGCCGCCTTCAGCCTCAGTTTGTCCATTTTATTAGAGAGGAATCTTATATTGGTAAGGGAGAGGCTGTGAAGCGGTGGTTGTGTGTCCACTTCCACTGCCTAACTACCCTGCTAGCCCTTGCATCCCCACTTTTGCTTGTGCTCCCTGCACTGTCTTCACTTCCTTTTCATTGGGATGGTGATCCACGGAGAGCCGGGGTGCCTTGTTATGTGTACCGGGATGCTGTATGAACAAGAAGACTCCGCTGTAATACTTTTCTTGCACAAAACTCCAATTTTTAACACATCATGTCAAATGTAGGTGTTGTTAGCTTGGCAGAAAGTAGCTAAGACAATTAGGACATACATAAACAATAAAACAAATCACTGAAAGTGAGCGCACAGAGCCGCTGCGTCTATGCATGCCGCCATCTTACTGCTTCCCACAAGTGAGTCTGTACAACTGGCAGGTGGTCAAAACACAAAGGGCAATCAGTGGTTGCAGCCTAAGAGGTAGAGTCAGGTTCAGGTAGCAAAGGTCAACAAACAAAGACACAAGGACGCTGGGAAAACAGCATGAAAACATGACAATCTTGCAGAGACTAATTAGGGGAACCAGAAACAGCAGAGGAGGACTGGAAACAGCTGAACAGACACACACAGGAAGAAAGCTAAAAGCAACACAAATGAAAGGTGATCATCAAAGTAAAACAGGAAGTGCACAAGACAGATCCATAACATCCACTAAAAACTGACCAATAAACCTTTCTTATACCTTGCAAAAACATCGAGAGAAATCCATTTATCTACCTGTTAATAACACTCATGAGATCCCAAAAAATCATTATTTGTCTTCAATTGTTTTTACACAGATCACACAAAAATGTCTTTTTTTTTTCCTTCAAACATTTATTTCTCAGGATTTCCAGCAACATGCCAATTCAGGTATGACTCTGTTCACTGGCCTACATTGTATTGGCAATTGTGGAATGTATGCACAGATGCTGCATTTATCAAATATTTGTGGTTATTTGGATTAACAAAATTTGGTTCCAAGCTCTGATTCCAAGCACAGATATGACACAGATAATTTCCTGAGAAAGTGAGTGCTTTAGAGAAAACATAGTAACCAAGTCCCTTTAATTTCAGTTATTTAATTTCAGTGCAAAGCGTTGCACAGGGAGTCCAAAACAGGAAGTGCCAAACTTTGAGTGCACAGTGAAACAGAAAATGTCAAATGTCAAACACTTCCTGTATTGACACTTCCTGAATCGAGATCTTGTGGAATCTCATGGTAACTCAGGTCACACTGAAACAGGAAGTGCCAAAATTTAGAGTCCACAGTGAAACAGGAAATGTCAAATGTTGAACACTTCCTGGCATGCATGGAGCTAGACCAGAGGCCGGATTGTGCTGCACTCCCCTGAAATCTGATTGGACACAGATGATTAACATGTCATGGCACCACACGTCTGGAGCTGCATTTTGAAACTGGTGGCCCATACTGACTGCGAGGTTCCTCTTTGTACAGTAGTTGGTGCTATGTACCACAAGAAGTTCTAATCCATCTTAGCAGAAGAAGACAAATGTTTGACTCAGATTTTAAACTGAAAACATCATCTGAACCACAAATTCCACATGACATCAAAGTTATATCATGAGTAAACGATCGGAAATGAGGTCCAGGTTGTTAAAAGCGGCATTTCTCCTTTAATTCAGGTTCCCTTATATATACGTGTTTCTCCAGTGATTTTAAATGAGCAGACAGCTGTTGATTCATGAGATATAAAGTGAAAATGCTCAGGCTGAAAGAAATACAGGTTATTTACTCCTCCTCTGTTCTGTATAAAACCTGTGTAACCTCTTCATTTTGCTCTCTGAAGGACTTATTTTTAAATAACCTCTTAATTTTGCTGTGTGACATACCAGTGAGAGAACTTTAGATAAATCAAAGTAAAGTTATCTTCCTTAAACTCAAACTGAATCTCTACAACTTGATATAAATGAATTAAAATTATAAAATACAGCTTCCTGATGAAGCAACCCAGTCTCACAGCAAGTCGTCCCCGTGGCTGTCCCCATGTGCTTTCCACAATCCATCATGCAAGTCTGGGGATGCCCCCACGTGAGCTTCCCCACGTGATCTATGACATCACTGTCATAGACTTTATTGGTCTCTACTGACACTGCCCTAAGTAGTTCCAGGCTTTCTGTTCTTTTGAAATGTTCCTCTTCAGAGGGGAATTTTTTGGAGACACTGCAAATTTTAATTGTATTGGTAATGTCATATTATGAATTCCCTATTTACAGGCTAATAAATTAAATTATACACTGAATCCAGAAAGTATTCTCAGCACTTCCCCTTTTCCGCATTTTATTATGTTACAGCCTTATTTCAAAATGAAGTAAATTCATTTATCCCCTCAAAATTGTACTCACAACACCCCATAATGACAACATGAAAAAAGTTTTTTTTTTTTTTTTTTTAGATTTTTGCAAATTTATTAAACATAAAAAAACTAAGAAAACACATGTGCATAGGTATTCACACACTTTGTTCAATACTTTGTTGATGCACATTTGGCAGCAATTACAACCTCAATCTTCTTGAATATGATGCCACAAGCTTGTCATACCTATCTTTGGGCAGTTTTGTCTATTCCTCTTTGTAGCACCTCTCAAGCTCCATCAGGTTGGATGGGGAGCTTCAGTGCACAGCCATTTTCAGATCTCTCCAGAGAATTGGATTCAGTTCTGGGCTCTGGCTGAGCCACTCAAGGACATTCACAGAGTTGTCCTGAAGCCATTCCTTTGATGTCTTTGCTGTGTGCTTAGGGTCACTGTCCTGCTGAAAGATGAACCGTCACCACAGTCTGAGGTCTGGAGGAGGTTCGTATTCAGGGTGTCTCTATGCACTGACTAGTCTCCCAGTTCCTGTTGCTGAAAAACATCCCCACAGCATGATGCTGCCACCACCATGCTTCACTGTAGGGATGGTGCCTGGTTTCCTCCAAACATGACACCACAGAGTTCAGTCTTTGTCTCATCAGACCAGAGAATTTTGTTTCTCATGGTCTGAGAGTCCTTCAGGTGACTTTTGGCAAACTGCAGGCGGGCTGTCATGTGCCTTTTCCTAAGGAGTGGCTTTCATCTGGCCACTCTACCACACAGACCTGATTGTTGGATTGCTGCAGAGATGATTGTCCTTCTGGAATGTTCTCATCTCTCCACCGAGGAATGCTGGAGCTCTGACAGAGTGACAATCAGATTCATGGTCACTTCCCTGACTAAGGCCCTTCTCCTCAAATCGATCTGTTTAGACACACAGCCTGCTGTAGGGAGAGTCCTGGTGGATCCTAACTTCTTCCATGCATGAATGATGGAGGCCAATAACCTTGAATGATGGAGGTCTTCTTCAGACTGATGCCTCAAGACAATCCTGTCTCAGAGGTCTACAGACAATTCCTTTGACTTCTTGCTTGGATTGTGCTCTGACATGCACTTTCAACTGTAGGACCTTATTTGTCAACAAGTGTGTGTCTTTCCAAATCATGTCCAATCAACTGAATTTACCCCAGGTGGACTCCAATTAAGCTACAGAAACATGTTGAGGATGATCAATGAAAACAGGATGCGCCTGAGCTCAGTTTTGAGCTTCATGGCTCAAAATTGTGTGACTTGACTTGTGTGTAAATTTATTAAATGCTTCTTCCCATCTTTATGATGATGACACTGTAATTTATTGTTGTTCCAACTCAATTATTCGTGAATTTGAATGTTTGCAGTTAGCCTTCGATGTAGTCCAGTTTTGCCTGGGCAAATTGAAATCGGTCTTAAATGTTACAGAAACTAAAATGTTAAAAAAAAATAAAGCTTTTAGTTTTGCCTCCACCTCTTCTTGGAATGCCCTCCAAAATGAACTGAAACTGCCTAGGCTGGTTTCGCTGACAGATTTCCAATCAATATTGGAAAACTGACAATGGAAATCCTTTGAACAATGTGTATGTCTTAAACCTAGCCTTAGACCTTGAGTTTTAATGTGTTACAGCTTACATTGTTACTACAAAATAACTGTTCTGTCCATTGGTCAGCTCCTTGTGTTTGTATTTTATAGCAAATGTGTTGTTTTGTTATTGTTTTGCCTTGTTTGGTGTGTGTTGCTGCCTTCTTGGCCAGATCGCCCTTTACTTTTAAGATTAGGCTTAAAACTTTCCTTTTTGCTAAAGCTTATATTTAGGGCTGGATCAGGTGAGCCTGAACCATCCCTTAGTTATGCTGCTATAGACTTAGACTGCTGGGGGGTTCCCATGATGCACTGAGTGTTTCTTTCTCTTTTTGCTCTGTATGCACCACTCTGCATTTAATCATTAGTGATTGATCTCTGCTCCCCTCCACAGCATGTCTTTTTCCTGGTTCTCTCCCTCAGCCCCAACCAGTCCCAGCAGAAGACTGCCCCTCCCTGAGCCTGGTTCTGCTGGAGGTTTCTTCCTGTTAAAAGGGAGTTTTTCCTTCCCACTGTTGCCAAGTGCTTGCTCACAGGGGGTCATTTTGACCGTTGGGGTTTTTCTGTAATTATTGTAATGGCCTTGCCTTACAATATAAGGCGCCTTGGGGCAACTGTTTGTTGTGATTTGGCGCTATATAAATAAAATTGATTTGATTTGATCGCCCTTGTGAAAGAGGTCTTGATCTCAGTGGGTCTTTTTTTTATCTGGTTAAATAAAGGTTAAATTAAATTAAATGAAAATGCAAAGGGTGTGAATACTTTTATGTATATGTGATGTTGTTTTTTATTTTTAATAAATTTTCAAAAATCACAAAAAAACTTTTCTCACATTGTCATTATGGGGTATTGCAACCTGGTCTCACGGCAAGTCGTCATTCAGCAGCACGAAATATACATTAATCTATTGGTTCATGACATTGTGATGAAAAGCGCCACATTTTCATCACAGCACCATGAATTCATTCTAATTCATTCCGTGATGGCTGCATGAAATTAAAAGTGAGGCGGGGAGGGTTGGGGTGGCTATGGCTAGGGTGGGGGGAAAGAGTAAGATTAGGCTATGGTTAAGGTTAGGGTTGGGGGTAAGAGTAGGGTTAGTAATAGTGACTTAAAAGAAACTCATCAAGAAAATTTGACTCATTTCATCACAGGAGCACGAAAAATAAATAAATAAATAATAATAATAAATAAATAAAAAATAAATTTCATCCATTTTACAATAAGGCTGTAACATAAAATGTGGAAAAAGTACAGCAGTGTGAACACTTTCCAGATGCATTGTAGTGGTGCCAAAGAAAATTATTTTTATGCCTTGAATCTTAAACTTTAAAGATTCAAGGCATAAATAAGGTATGCCATCATATTCATTCCATATGTAACCTCCACGAAGGGGTAGAAGATGATGAAGGCTTTGTCTGTTTTGGATGGGAGTGGATGGCTTTTGATAAGATTTTGATTGGAAATGGTCCTTGCATCATAGAAAATTTGAGCTTGAAAGTGATCTGGATCTGCATTGTAATTTGTATGTTTATCTGTTTCTTTCACATTGTGTCACAGTGGTCTGTGCTGCACTCATGGCTGGGATGGTGGTCACACATGGTCGTGGAGAGAGCTGTAGCCCACACTGCATATGGATATATCATGTTATCTGAATCCAAACTCTTCCAACCTTTCCACTATTTTGTGATCTGAGTCCATACAAACATCACAGCGCCCTCCTCTGTTGGTATGTGGAGACTATTTTTACTCTTGGTATATGGTCCCTCAGTGTTCATTTATTTTATAAACGAAAGGAGAGGAAATAGTGTGGCTTGTTGTTACCCCATTCAGCAAAACACTTTTAATTAGAAAGTGCTTTGCTGCTTTGCTTTAGAGGCCTTTTCTTTTCTGCATATCTGCTGGCAGCCTCAACAAGGCAGGAAATTGAAATTGAAAGGAAACAGACTGAGCCACAACGCTGATGGAGGATGAGCTGTAGACCATAATTACTCCATGTGCTATTCAAATGGCAGCACCTCACTTTATGGACAGTTAAGAATAGCCATGCTGTGTAATGTGCGCCTCCATCTCCATAAGCAGTGTCCCTATCCATTGGTCATATTCAGTCAGACTGCTGCAGCGTGCTCATAATGGGTGCTTAATAGCCAGCACTTTCAAGGCACCATTGCAGTGTATATAAATATATATAAAAATCACTGTCCATTGTCTCTTCATGCAGTAGGTCCAAGCACACTGTAACTGTTGATGAGCAGAGAACCCCAAAGCAGCACACTGACAACAAACTCAAATCATTTCATTGCCTCAATATAAGCATGGCTAAAAGCATGGTGCCTTGTCCGTTGGAAGCAAACCAAAACAGCTGTGCCCTGTGCTGGATGATTTATTATTATTATTATTTATTTATTTATTTATTTATTTATTTATTTATTTATTTATTTATTTATTTATTTCTGAGGGTCACAAATCCATTGTCATCATCTACCTTCGGTTTTATACGTTATGTACTTTTATATTGGTAGTGTTTTTTAACACTCTTTATTTATTGCTTTTTGACTTATTTTAAATAACATATACATAAACAAAAACAATTACAGTATTGGGGTATACTATATCCTCTTTAAATAGCATTGCATAATTTGTCTCTGGTACTCCAAACTTGAATCACACAGAATCATACAAAAAGGAACTCCTACCTAACCCCGTGTTAGGTAGGAGTTCCATTTCGCCCACTTGTTAATGACGACTTCTCCTTTACACCTCAAGATGAAGGTCATCGTTTCCATTAAAATATTTCTTTCACTGTGTTTGTCCATTGTTTAAGGCTTGGAGAGTTCAGTTTGTACCAGTTCTGGCCATCACCTTTTTACAAGCAACAAGTAATATTTTACACAGATACCAGTCTTCTGGAATAATCTTTTTATTATTATTATTATTATTATTATTATTATTATTATTATTATTATTATTATTATTACACCAAGATACAGGATTTTTACATCGACAATTGGAAATCCTAAAATCTTTTGAATCACTGAACAAATTTTTCAACACCTGATATAAAAAATCCCAATTGACACAAACAAAGGCCTTTTCTCCATCAAGGCTAACTAAGACAGCACTTAAGTCTTGTTTCTGAATCTGGTTTATTATATTCAAGGTGCATCTTATGTTATCATGTCTGCCTACACTTGATGAACCCTGACTGGTCTTTGTCAATCAAATCAAATATAAACATTCCTAACCTTTTGGAAATATTGTATAGTCCACATTTAGGATAGAGATCGGTCTGTATGATTCACAATGTTCTCTATTTCTCCCCTCCTTTGGGATAATTGAGATTATGGCCTTCCTCCAGGATGGACGGAGTTTTCCTTCTGTAAGTGTTGAATGAAATGATTTTTGGAGCAGAGGACTTGACTCTTCTCTGCATAATTTATACCATTCACAAGGGCAACCGTCAGTGCCTGGTGTCTTGTTTGGCTTTAAACTACTAATTATTTCATCTAGTTTATTGCTTCATCTAGTATTTTTTTTTTTTTTTTTAGTGATGTTAGAGGTCAGAATTTTGTTTTGTGCTTTACCTATCAATGTTAGGTTCAAGAAATCAAGGTAAATGTTCCATCATCCACTGTTGTCTTGCTGGCGGTTGTGAATATAAATTTTCATAGTAATTTTTGAAAACATTTTCTATTTCTTCATGTTCATACATTATTTGTTTATTATATGGGTCTCTAATTTTATGTATTGTGCTAGAAGCTTGCTGTATCCTCAGCCATCTTGCCAGATATTTAGTTGCTCTGGAGCCTGATTCATAATAAGTTTGTTTTGTGATCCTTACTTTTTTCTCTATGTTGTCATAAGAATGTCATCTATCTGTTGTCTCGTTATTGTCATTCATTGTAAAATTGCTCCATCCCCTTTAACTTTATGTTGATGGTCTAGTAACTTTAAGTCTTTAACCAAGTTGCCATTGTCAAGTTTTTTCCATTTGATCCTTTGTAGATATGTAGGTCTTGATATTGATCTACCCCTCATAACTGCTTTAACCATATCCTACATTATGGTAGCATCCACCGGGCTGTTTTCATTCTCCTCAATACAACTTTTGATTTCTTTTTTTAACTTCCTCTTTTACCTTTGAATGTTCAGCATACCTATATTTAACTTCCACAATGTGTTTTTTAATGCACTGTGATCAGACAGGTCAGTCAATCTGATACTGCAACTCTTTAGTCAAAGTGTGTGTAATCTCTCTCATTGGGGTGAAGTTCTCTTCAGACATCAAACAGTCCAATTTCTGTTATTGTAGTATTGACTTGTCTGGATAGATGGGTTTTATTCCTTTTTGTTTGTGGTATCAAGCTTGTCAATTCAAATCACATTAAAGTCCCCTGTGCAGATTAGAACACCCTCATCTTCCAAAATTATTTCAAACAGTGCCTTTATAAAAAGTTATCACTATCAGGCGTGGCACAAACCAAAGGGACACAAATGCAAGCTCGCAAGACTGATAAAGTTCAAATGGTTTAATAACAGGCAGGGGTTCGGTACATGGGTGGTCCAGCAGTGAAGCAAAGGTAGCAAAAGGACAAGAGGCTGAGACGTGGTATAAAAAAACAGGCACAAGTCAAAAAACACAGAGGCAAGGCAAAGTCAAGCTCAAAAACAAGGCAGAGTCAAAATACATAAAGGCAAGAACAAAACAAGGAACAGGGCTGGAAAGTGTACAAAGACAACAATCTGGCAGTGAGCTGTGAGACTGTGAGGGCTTAAATAACTGGTGATGCAATTAGTCAAACAAGATGCAGGTGTCAGTGAAAGTTCTGGAAGGGGACGTGACTAGTGAAAAACGATATGCATGGGGCAAGATAGTGAAGGCAGGAAAACAGAGTGGAGCGATGAAAGAGATAAAGACGTGAGCAGGTGCAAGAGTGGAAGTGGATGAAAACAGAGCAAAAAGAGTCATAGTGACAGACGAAGACACAAGAGCTGGTGCAGGGGCAAACAAAGAAGATGAGGCAAAAACAGAAACCATGGACAGATTAAAATACAACTATAACCAGGACAGAGCATGAACATGAGAACTGAAAACAAAACCGGACATAAAAGCATAACTGAAATCACAAATGAGATGAGCCAAAATAAACTACTGATAAACAGAGAATAAACAAACCCAATGACTAGAGAATAATGCAATTAATGAAACAAGATAACTGATAAAGAGAAAGTGCAATAAATAACAAATGGAACATAATCAGATAAGAAACACTAACAATAAATAATACCAAAACCCTGTGACTAAAGCATAATATAATAAATGTGATAAACAGAATTAAACTAAGACTAAAGCAACTAAGGGACCAAGAGTGAAAGCAAATAATAAACAATAAAGCAAAATTAAATACGTGGCAAAGAAAAGATACATAACATGAACAACATAACATGAACATGACAATGATAATAAGACATTGCATAGAGGCTCAGAACACGGAAAAAGGTCCATAATCATAACAGCTAGCCCCAAAAGGGCCAGACCATGACAATCACTATTGGGAGGTACCTAAACATTTACTAGGGTAATCGTATTATTAACTATTTTACCTTTGACAATTATGTGTTGCCCCTCTTTATACTTAATTTCTTTAAACAGAATTTGATATCAATATGATATCATCTTAGCCAGTACTTTTTCCCTCTTAATTGGCAATTAAGAGGCAATTAATAATGCAGTATTCACCATATTACCTTGTGTCATTTGAATGGATAGAAAATAAAAATAAAAGCAGCCCCACCAACACTGTAAAAACAAAAACAGTAAACAACTGAACGGTAATGAACAATAAATACAACTGGACTCCAAAAGGTGGAAAGATCTCCTGTCCTTCCAGATCTTTGACCCCTTTGGGGGACCAAGTGGGAAGCCTCCTCTCAACAGAGGGCCCTAACTTGGTACTGACTTCCATGCCTAACCATCCCATCCCAAAACCATCCCAACCAGAACCATCCCAAATGTGTCCAATGTGTAAACTTAAAACTGTTACGGTCATGACATAGTTTATCCATTGCCTGATGGCGCCCTCTTGAGGTTGGTAACAGAAGGTTATGGGCGAGTCAAATAAATGGCTGAAAGCAGTTCAACACGTACCTGTCTAGGTCTTGTTCCTTTTGTACAGCCCACACTTACAGTTACCAAGACATCAAATCAAAATCTAATCAATTTTATTTATATAGCGCCAAATCACAACAAACAGTTGCCCCAAGGTGCTTTATATTGTAAGGCAAGGCCTTACAATAATTACGGAAAAACCCCAACGGTCAAAACGGCCCCCTGTGAGCAAGCACTTGGCAACAGTGGGAAGGAAAAACTCCCTTTTAACAGGAAGAAACCTCCAGCAGAACCAGGCTCAGGGAGGGGCAGTCTTCTGCTGGGACTGGTTGGGGCTGAGGGAGAGAACCAGGAAAAAGACATGCTGTGGAGGGGAGCAGAGATCAATCACTAATGATTAAATGCAGAGTGGTGCATACAGAGCAAAAAGAGAAAGAAACACTCAGTGCATCATGGGAACCCCCCAGCAGTCTAAGTCTATAGCAGCATAACTAAGAGATGGTTCAGGGTCACCTGATCCAGCCCTAACTATAAGCTTTAGCAAAAAGGAAAGTTTTAAGCCTAATCTTAAAAGCAGAGAGGGTGTCTGTCTCCCTGATCTGAATCGGGAGCTGGTTCCACAGGAGAGGAGCCTGAAAGCTGAAGGCTCTGCCTCCCATTCTACTCTTACAAACCCTAGGAACTACAAGTAAGCCTGCAGTCTGAGAGTGAAGCGCTCTATTTGGGGTGATATGGTACTATGAGGTCCCTAAGATAAGATGGGACCTGATTATTCAAAACCTTATAAGTAAGAAGAAGAATTTTAAATTCTATTCTAGAATTAACAGGAAGCCAATGAAGAGAGGCCAATATGGGTGAGATATGCTCTCTCCTTCTAGTCCCTGTCAGTACTCTAACAACTCTGAC
This sequence comes from Thalassophryne amazonica, assembly GCF_902500255.1. Taxonomy (NCBI): domain Eukaryota; kingdom Metazoa; phylum Chordata; class Actinopteri; order Batrachoidiformes; family Batrachoididae; genus Thalassophryne; species Thalassophryne amazonica. The sequence continues at coordinate 10,185,690 of NC_047122.1, forward strand.
ATGGTGACAGAAGTTGTCCAGGGAAGCAAGAAGTCAGAAGAAGAACTTTCCTTCACCAACCGGAGTGAACTTGTGTCATAAACTGACAGAAAGAAGTGCTGCGTTGAGCTAACCAGAGCTAACAAGGCATCAGTGTCAGTTAGCATTCACAGGAAGACAGAATGGCAGCAGCTGCGCCGAAGTTTGACTTCAAAAAGCCAGAAGAGTGGCCGAAGTGGATCAACAGGTTCGACCAATTCAGGATAGCTTCTGGGCTCGAGCTACAACTGGAGGTAAACCAGGTGAACATGTTGATTTATACTATGGGAGAATACGCAGAGGACATGCTTATCTCGCTAAACATGACAGAGGCGGAGGTGAATGATTACAATGCTATGATAGCCAAGTTAGAAGAGCATTTTGTCATGAGCCTTGAATAATCAGGTCCCATCTTATCTTAGGGACCTCGTAGTACCATATCACCCCAATAGAGCGCTTCGCTCTCAGACTGCAGGCTTACTTGTAGTTCCTAGGGTTTGTAAGAGTAGAATGGGAGGCAGAGCCTTCAGCTTTCAGGCTCCTCTCCTGTGGAACCAGCTCCCAATTCAGATCAGGGAGACAGACACCCTCTCTACTTTTAAGATTAGGCTTAAAACTTTCCTTTTTGCTAAAGCTTATAGTTAGGGCTGGATCAGGTGACCCTGAACCATCCCTTAGTTATGCTGCTATAGACGTAGACTGCTGGGGGGTTCCCATGATGCACTGTTTCTTTCTCTTTTTGCTCTGTATGCACCACTCTGCATTTTAATCATTAGTGATTGATCTCTGCTCCCCTCCACAGCATGTCTTTTTCCTGGTTCTCTCCCTCAGCCCCAACCAGTCCCAGCAGAAGACTGCCCCTCCCTGAGCCTGGTTCTGCTGGAGGTTTCTTCCTGTTAAAAGGGAGTTTTTCCTTCCCACTGTAGCCAAGTGCTTGCTCACAGGGGGTCGTTTTGACTGTTGGGGTTTTATATAATTATTGTATGGCCTTGCCTTACAATATAAAGTGCCTTGGGGCAACTGTTTGTTGTGATTTGGCGCTATATAAAAAAATTGATTGATTGATTGATTGATTGATGAGAAGAAATGTAATTTTAGATTGTGCAAAGTTCAACCAAAGACAGCAAGACATAGGAGAGACTGCAGACAGCTTTATTACATCATTGTACTCTGTGGCAGAGCACTGTGGCTATGGTGCGCTGCACAATGACATGATCAGAGATAGACTTGTGGTCGGATTACGGGATAAGCAGCTCTCGGAGTCACTTCAGAATGGATGCCGATCTTACGCTGGATAAGGCAGTCTTAAAAATTTGCCAAAGTGTAAGTATAGAAACAGCAGGACCTTCTAAAAAATAATTTCAAGCAAGAAAACCCCTGCAATGTAGACAGTGTCAAAAGGAAAACAAAATTTGTCTCAAACGCATTTAATAAACCAGCAAAGATAATGAAACAGGGCCAAGAAAGACACACAAAATGTGACATTGAACAATGCAACAGACAAATAAGTAAACACATTTACCCAGCCAGAGATGTATTTTGCAATCAGTGCAAGAAAAAGGGACACTTCACACGTGTGTGTAGGTCAGGAGCAGTCAGAGAAATCCAGGCTGCAGGTAATGACAATGACTGTGCGAGTGAAGTGGCATTTTTAGGCTCAGTGGCTCCAGATAAGTTAGAGGACGCATGGGTTACAACAGTTAAAGTTAACAACCTGGAATGTGCGCTCAAGATAGACAGTGGAGCAGATGTCACTGCTCTCCCAGAGAAAGTATATAATGCTTTAGCTCAGACACCTCAACTAGAGCCATCTAAACTGAAACTGTATAGAGCAGGCATGTTGCCTCTTGCAGTCAAAGGGAAGTAAAGGAATCACGGAGTCGTTTGCCTCCTGAGCCCAGTTTTCCTGCTTCTCCACCCGTGATTCCATCTCGCTCACTTTTGCACCCTGTAGCTGCTGCTCGGTGGTGAGTAAGGTGAGCCTGTGGTCCATCTCTTCTTTAAAGCTTTCCAACTTTTCCTTCATGTCTCTCCTTAGAGCTTCACCAAATGCACTGATATCCCCCTTCATCTCAAATTTCAGGCCTCATATCCCCTCCATGATGTTCTTCAGAAACGAGCTAATATAAATGCTAGCATGTTCGGTGTTTTCCTCTAGCTCGCAAGCTAACTCACTGTTGACTTCACCCTCCAAGTTTTTAGATGGATTATTTCGACCTTAGACCCTTTTGTTTCCTCTTCCCTCTCATGGCAACTAATTTATTTCCAAAACTTCGAACTTTAACTGGAGAGAACTGGAGTTCTGTAGCTCTGCAACAGACTGTCTAGGGCGGACATGGCCTCTTACCTTATCAATCAATCAATCAATCAATTTTTTTTTATATAGCGCCAAATCACAACAAACAGTTGCCCCAAGGCGCTTTATATTGTAAGGCAAGGCCATACAATAATGATGTAAAACCCCAACGGTCAAAACGACCCCCTGTGAGCAAGCACTTGGCTACAGTGGGAAGGAAAAACTCCCTTTTAACAGGAAGAAACCTCCAGCAGAACCAGGCTCAGGGAGGGGCAGTCTTCTGCTGGGACTGGTTGGGGCTGAGGGAGAGAACCAGGAAAAAGACATGCTGTGGAGGGGAGCAGAGATCGATCACTAATGATTAAATGCAGAGTGGTGCATACAGAGCAAAAAGAGAAAGAAACAGTGCATCATGGGAACCCCCCAGCAGTCTACGTCTATAGCAGCATAACTAAGGGATGGTTCAGGGTCACCTGATCCAGCCCTAACTATAAGCTTTAGCAAAAAGGAAAGTTTTAAGCCTAATCTTAAAAGTAGAGAGGGTGTCTGTCTCCCTGATCTGAATTGGGAGCAGGTTCCACAGGAGAGGAGCCTGAAAGCTGAAGGCTCTGCCTCCCATTCTACTCTTACAAACCCTAGGAACTACAAGTAAGCCTGCAGTCTGAGAGCGAAGCGCTCTATTGGGGTGATATGGTACTACGAGGTCCCTAAGATAAGATGGGACCTGATTATTCAAAACCTTATAAGTAAGAAGAAGAATTTTAAATTCTATTCTAGAATTAACAGGAAGCCAATGAAGAGAGGCCAATATGGGTGAGATATGCTCTCTCCTTCTAGTCCCCGTCAGCACTCTAGCTGCAGCATTTTGAATTAACTGAAGGCTTTTTAGGGAACTTTTAGGACAACCTGATAATAATGAATTACAATAGTCCAGCCTAGAGGAAATAAATGCATGAATTAGTTTTTCAGCATCACTCTGAGACAAGACCTTTCTGATTTTAGAGATATTGCGTAAATGCAAAAAAGCAGTCCTACATATTTGTTTAATATGCGCTTTGAATGACATATCCTGATCAAAAATGACTCCAAGATTTCTCACAGTATTACTAGAGGTCAGGGTAATGCCATCCAGAGTAAGGATCTGGTTAGACACCATGTTTCTAAGATTTGTGGGGCCAAGTACAATAACTTCAGTTTTATCTGAGTTTAAAAGCAGGAAATTAGAGGTCATCCATGTCTTTATGTCTGTAAGACAATCCTGCAGTTTAGCTAATTGGTGTGTGTCGTCTGGCTTCATGGATAGATAAAGCTGGGTATCATCTGCGTAACAATGAAAATTTAAGCAATACCGTCTAATAATACTGCCTAAGGGAAGCATATATAAAGTGAATAAAATTGGTCCTAGCACAGAACCTTGTGGAACTCCATAATTAACTTTAGTCTGTGAAGAAGATTCCCCATTTACATGAACAAATTGTAATCTATTAGACAAATATGATTCAAACCACCGCAGCGCAGTGCCTTTAATACCTATGGCATGCTCTAATCTCTGTAATAAAATTTTATGGTCAACAGTATCAAAAGCAGCACTGAGGTCTAACAGAACAAGCACAGAGATGAGTCCACTGTCCGAGGCCATAAGAAGATCATTTGTAACCTTCACTAATGCTGTTTCTGTACTATGATGAATTCTAAAACCTGACTGAAACTCTTCAAATAGACCATTCCTCTGCAGATGATCAGTTAGCTGTTTTACAACTACCCTTTCAAGAATTTTTGAGAGAAAAGGAAGGTTGGAGATTGGCCTATAATTAGCTAAGATAGCTGGGTCAAGTGATGGCTTTTTAAGTAATGGTTTAATTACTGCCACCTTAAAAGCCTGTGGTACATAGCCAACTAACAAAGATAGATTGATCATATTTAAGATCGACGCATTAAATAATGGTAGGGCTTCCTTGAGCAGCCTGGTAGGAATGGGGTCTAATAAACATGTTGATGGTTTGGATGAAGTAACTAATGAAAATAACTCAGACAGAACAATCGGAGAGAAAGAGTCTAACCAAATACCGGCATCACTGAAAGCAGCCAAAGATAACGATACGTCTTTGGGATGGTTATGAGTAATTTTTTCTCTAATAGTTAAAATTTTGTTAGCAAAGAAAGTCATGAACTCATTACTAGTTAAAGTTAATGGAATACTCAGCTCAATAGAGCTCTGACTCTTTGTCAGCCTGGCTACAGTGCTGAAAAGAAACCTGGGGTTGTTCTTATTTCTTCAATTAGTGATGAGTAGAAAGATGTCCTAGCTTTACGGAGGGCTTTTTTATAGAGCAACAGACTCTTTTTCCAGGCTAAGTGAAGATCTTCTAAATTAGTGAGACGCCATTTCCTCTCCAACTTACGGGTTATCTGCTTTAAGCTACGAGTTTGAGAGTTATACCATGGAGTCAGACACTTCTGATTTAAAGCTCTCTTTTTCAGAGGAGCTACAGCATCCAAAGCTGTCTTCAATGAGGATGTAAAACTATTGACGAGATACTCTATCTCCCTTACAGAGTTTAGGTAGCTATTCTGCACTGTGTTGTTATATGGCATTAGAGAACATAAAGAAGGAATCATATCCTTAAACCTAGTTACAGCGCTTTCTGAAAGACTTCTAGTGTAATGAAACTTATTCCCTACTGCTGGGTAGTCCATCAGAGTAAATGTAAATGTTATTAAAAAATGATCAGACAGAAGGGAGTTTTCAGGGAATACTGTTAAGTCTTCTATTTCCATACCATAAGTCAGAACAAGATCTAAGATATGATTAAAGTGGTGGGTGGACTCATTTACTTTTTGAGCAAAGCCAATAGAGTCTAATAATAGATTAAATGCAGTGTTGAGGCTGTCATTCTCAGCATCTGTGTGGATGTTAAAATCGCCCACTATAATTATCTTATCTGAGCTAAGCACTAAGTCAGACAAAAGGTCTGAAAATTCACAGAGAAACTCACAGTAACGACCAGGTGGACGATAGATAATAACAAATAAAACTGGTTTTTGGGACTTCCAATTTGGATGGACAAGACTAAGAGACAAGCTTTCAAATGAATTAAAGCTCTGTCTGGGTTTTTGATTAATTAATAAGCTGGAATGGAAGATTGCTGCTAATCCACTGCCCCGGCCCGTGCTACGAGCACCTTATGACACCCGGAACAGGCTGCAGCCCGGTGCTGCTTGATTGGAGTGAGCTGGTATTGAAAATGAATGCTTTGCTGTGCAATTAATTGTCCTAAGGTGTCATCTAAGAAGTCTGTGTTCCATCAAGTGAAATTTTTGTGTTATTACATATGTAGCAAGGTTAGCACTTTTAGCAGCTAGCTTGATGGATTTCCGTCCAGTTATTGCAGGGTTTCTGAGGAAAAAGATCCCCAACAATATCCCTTAATAAAACACTTGAACCAATATGTTCGGTCACACTTAGATGGGAACATGTTTGGGCTTCAATCATTCCACCAGTTCATGCAGGGCATCACAAATGCTCCATTTCTTTACCCATTTATGGGTTAGTCAAGATGTGATAGGCACTCTGTTGAATGCAATATTGACCATGCATCTGCCCACTCTTCTTTTTAGGCATATTGACAAACACCTTAGGCATACCAAAGAGAGGAAAACATGTCAAGTTTAGTAAAAATGGTGACATCTTGTAGCATCTTAAAAGTAGAAGAAAGAAGGGGAAAGGGTACCTGTTTTTTAATTGAAGTGGTAACCAATGCAGGAACAGAGAGATTTGTCATTCTTTTCCAGAAAGAAGAATCCAGTACCTGCAGGAGATGAGGACGATCATAGTATACCTGATGCCAACTCCTCTTGTTCATGTTTTGGAGCTCAGGGGTCAACAAAGAATACCGCATCCTCTTTGAAGGGGAGGAGCCATGAAGGAGGTCACTGACCCAGTCATAGCCTTTGCAAGGGGACAAGGATGTGACATGGCTCTTATTTAAAATCTCTTTCAATTCAGCGTAACTTGGACAAAGAGAGTGTCCCAAGTGATCGGTATGAGGAACCACTAGCAGCTGGCATATGGAATACTCAGAGGAAACATGACACAAAAACACACACCGGAAGCCCACACTGAGACCTGCCCTGAAGCCTACTCATAAGGTTTACAGTTCTTTAACATAGAAATCCTAGAACTACATGATTCTGAGGGCTTAGTTGTGCAGAGCTGTGCAGACCTAATCATTCTGTGAAGGATCCGACATAGTTAGGTGCACTTAAATCTAAAAGAAGTGATGCTGAAAAACTAATTCATGCATTTATTTCCTCTAGGCTGGACTATTGTAATTCATTATTATCAGGTTGTCCTAAAAGTTCCCTAAAAAGCCTTCAGTTAATTCAAAATGCTACAGCTAGAGTACTGACGGGGACTAGAAGGAGAGAGCATATCTCACCCATATTGGCCTCTCTTCATTGGCTTCCTGTTAATTCTAGAATAGAATTTAAAATTCTTCTTCTTACTTATAAGGTTTTGAATAATCAGGTCCCATCTTATCTTAGGGACCTCGTAGTACCATATCACCCCAATAGAGCGCTTCGCTCTTAGACTGCAGGCTTACTTGTAGTTCCTAGGGTTTGTAAGAGTAGAATGGGAGGCAGAGCCTTCAGCTTTCAGGCTCCTCTCCTGTGGAACCAGCTCCCAATTCAGATCAGGGAGACAGACACCCTCTCTACTTTTAAGATTAGGCTTAAAACTTTCCTTTTTGCTAAAGCTTATAGTTAGGGCTGGATCAGGTGACCCTGAACCATCCCTTAGTTATGCTGCTATAGACGTAGACTGCTGGGGGGTTCCCATGATGCACTGTTTCTTTCTCTTTTTGCTCTGTATGCACCACTCTGCATTTAATCATTAGTGATCGATCTCTGCTCCCCTCCACAGCATGTCTTTTTCCTGGTTCTCTCCCTCAGCCCCAACCAGTCCCAGCAGAAGACTGCCCCTCCCTGAGCCTGGTTCTGCTGGAGGTTTCTTCCTGTTAAAAGGGAGTTTTTCCTTCCCACTGTAGCCAAGTGCTTGCTCACAGGGGGTCGTTTTGACCGTTGGGGTTTTACATAATTATTGTATGGCCTTGCCTTGCAATATAAAGCGCCTTGGGGCAACTGTTTGTTGTGATTTGGCGCTATATAAAAAAATTGATTGATTGATTGATTGATTGAAGAAGTGTTAGAAATAAAAGAAACAATTACAACTTGTAGAGAAGAGCGTCACATGCATCACAACAGCAAACAGTCCATCGGAAGCAACTTGCCAGATCTGTGCAGAAAATGAATGAATTAATTAATTGACAATAGATATCTGAAATTACCTTAGGACTAACTAGAATTCAAGTTTGAGATATCTAGAGCAATAATAATTCATGTTTAAAATATCAACAACATCATTTCACTATGTGAAACCCTCTGGGGCCGACGCCATTGTATAAACATGGCTGGGACCAAGCTTTACTAAATTATAAATAACTTTTTAATGATATGAGATAGAAACTTAGTTTTGTTATTTTGCTGAAAAGTTAACGCCGCAGACTTTCGATCCACTGTCGGCCATCTTTGTACTCCTCATAGAAGCTGTGTGATGATGTGTGCAATGTGAGTGTTCAATCGGAATTGGTTCACCGTCACATGGTTTTCCAAAATCCAATCGTAGGGCAGGTTTACCTCACGTGATAAACCAAAGATCGTTTTCAGGAGTGATATCTTACTAGTTGGCCCGTTTGAATAGCCCCCAACTCCTCCAATGCACCCTGCACCATTACGCACAGTTATCAGTGAAAGCAGACGGAGAGCCTCGCATGACAATCTCACGTGCTCAAACAAAGAGTGTGTAACTATCAGGATTGCTCCACTAGTTTGCATCTGAATGTTACTGGATAACTCTGTGGCTCTCTCCCTCTGGCATAAAGCACTGTTTATCATATCAATGGGGCGAGGGAGAGGGGCCACTCCTCAGACTGGAGCATAAACACATAGACCATTTTGTATATATTGTTCAAAATGTGCATTTGTTGTTTATTGTTTGAACTTTGTGTTATACAGTCTTTCACACAAGACCTCAAATTATCTTTATAAAGTGTCAAAACAGTTGTTTATTATAGTTTGCTGTGTGTTTTGAATAAGTGTGTGTGGAAAATTATTTTTCGCTTTACTTTTTTCTTTGTTATTTTTGATTGTAAACCTTTATTACACTTATAAAACACAACAAATGCATATATATTATGAAAGAACAGGTTGTCCTGAAAAAAAGAGACATAAAACTTGATTGTGGGATGCAGGGAGAGCTGTTAACAGCAATAATAAAACATTTATGCCAGGCGAGTGAACTGTCCAAAAGATGTCCTCGGACCCCAGAGGGTTAAGATACTGAAAAAAGGACACTGTATATAGTTTAAAGTGATAGGAGTTAAATATATAGATTGAATTTTAATTATCCCTGGTCAGAATTGATCTGTTTATATCTGCAATTAGAGATATCTACAATTCAATTATAAACCAAAGGAATCACGTGTATATAAGTATTCACAGCCTTTGTCATGATGCTCAAAATTGAGGTCAGGTGCATCCTGTTTCCACTGATGATCCTTGAGATGTTTTTGCAGCTTAGTTGGAGTCCACCTGCAGTAAATTCAGTTGATTGGATATGAATTGGAAAGGCACATATAAGGTCCCACAGTTGACAGTGTACATCAGAGCACAAACCAAGCATGAAGTCAAAGGAACTGTCTGTAGACCTCCAAGACAGGATTGTCTCGAGCCACAAATCTGGGGAAGGGTACAGAAACATTTCTGTTCCTTTGAATGAAGCAATGTACAGAGACATCCTGGATGAAAACCTGCTCCAGAGCGCTCTTGACCTCAGACTGGGCTGATGGTTCATCTTCCAACAGGACAATGACCCTAAGTACACAGCCAAGATATCAAAGGAGTGGTTTCAGGACAACTATGTGAATGTCCTTGAGTGGTTCAGCCAGAGCCCAGACCTGAATCCGATTGAACATCTCTGGCTGTGCACAAATGCTCCCTATCCAACGTGATGGAGCTTGAGAGATGCTGCAAAGAGGAATGGGCAAAACTGCCCAAAGATAGGTGCACCAAGCTTGTGGCATCATATTCAATAAGACTTGAGCAAAGGGTGTGAATACACATGTACACATGATTTCTTATTTTTTTAATAAATAAAAAAAAAACTTTATTCATGTTGTCCTTATGGGTTGTTGTGAATGGAATTTTGAGGGGAAAAATTTAATTGAATAGTTTCTGGATGCACTGTCTTTTATTTCTTTTTAAATTTATTTTTTTTGTTCTGGTGATACAGGTTACAATAAAATAAAAGCCATTTTATTTACATTACCTCTTAATATTTCTTTGCATTTGTGGGTTTGACTTTGAGATAATTCCTACATTAAGGTTCTGTGGTTCCTCGTTCTCAACAGTCACAGATACTTCAAAACTGAAAATAAGCTGTGAAGACATTTGTTTGTGTAGAACTGCTGAGAACTAAATGCTAGCTGTCAGTGGTTAAATGTCAGTGACTCGATTGCCTTTGGCACACCCACGTCTCCATGGAATTGTGGAGAAGAAAACAGCCTGAGACAAGAGTGAATGATTCCAGTCATTTCAGGCCCTCCCTGTTACTACACAGTCACTCAAGGTCAGTGCGGACGCTGAAAAAAGACTGATTTCCAGCCACCAAGTGTGATAAGCCCCGAGGCAAACACACATATTTCAGATGTTCTGTGACGATAATCGTCTGCACTATACTGTGGCCTGGGGGAGGTGATTAAAACACTTTGTCTTCAGTCATACCTTCCTCATCCAATCCTTGTCTCTGATCCATATCAGAACCTCTGCTGTTAGCGAAGACTGTGCGTCTCTTTGTCCATGTCCAATTCTGTCTCCAGTACAGCGTGTGTGCAAAAGAACCCAAGGAATACTGGATGAGAAAATGGTAGCATGGCCCACCAAGCCCAGAATGCTTTGACTTTCAGTGCAAAAACATCTTGTAAAATAAAATGACAGTTTTGGGCTGAATGATTTAATCAGAATGAACAAGAGACTTTCTGCTGTGGTCCAAACTGAAACAGGTGACTGACACTGACCTCTTTCGCAGAAAATACCAGATTTTAACAAAAAACTATTTATTTAATAAAGGCAGTTCACTAGAACCCCGGTTCAAATATTTTCAGGTTCATCATTTAAATGATCTACACAAACTGCACCGGCTCAGTGAATGAGCCTTCAAACAGAACATACAATGGACATGCAGTGTGTGTGTGTGTGCTGTTTCAGAGAAAATCCAAGGAGATGTCACTCTTTGTTGGATTCCAGATGGCTACTTGAAAATCAGGGATGTTCTGCTTTGTAGCTTTCTAAGGGCATAGAAGATCAAATACTTACAGCAGAGCTACAAAGCAATGAAGAGGTTGAAGAGGTCTGAACTCTTCCCAAGAGAGTGTTGCTGATTTAAAATGATAAAAAAAAAAAAAAAAATCAAAGATTTAGGTGTGAGCCAAGCAGAAGCTACAGGGACGAGACCTGAGCAGGAGTAAAAATACTGGGTCATAGCCGAGACCTTTCAGATGTTAGCTTCAAACACGAGAAAGACCTTGTTGTTGTACACTCAAAGAAGTTGTTTTAAAATAAATAAATAACCCAAATCGGAATAATTCTGTAAAAAATACAGTAACCAAAGTGTCAGTGATGGACAGCTCAGCCGGGTTTATTATCCGAGCTACTATGCAGCTGAAGGAGATAATGACATACTGCAAATAAAATTATTTTGCAACAGCTGTGAGTTTTCTAAGTCATTTTAGTATTTACAGTGTTGTGCAAATATATTTTGAATGAAATCTGAGCATCCGAATTAAAAATTTACAGCAGTATATGAACTGCGGGCAGCACGGTGGCTTAGTGGTTAGCACTGTTGCCTCACAGCGAGAAGGTCGTGGGTTCCTTTCTGTGTGGAGTTTGCATTTTCTCCCCGTGTGTGCGTGGGTTTCCTCCAGGTGCTCCGGTTTCTTCCCACATCCAAAGACATGCGGGTTAGCTGGATTGGAATCTTTAAATTGTCCGTAGGTGTGTGTGTGTGTGTCTGTGTTTGCTTGTCTGTTTGTGGCCCTGCGACAGACTGACGTCCTGTCCTGGGTGTACCCCGCCTCGTGCTCTATGACTGCCGGGATAGGCTCCAGCCCCCCGCGACCCTTAATTGGACTAAGTGGTAAAAGATGAATGAATAGTAATTTATATACAGTTATAAATATGTTTTGCTTGTTGTTTAATTTTGTAGAAAAAAAAGCATATCAGAGACATGACACAAAACTAAAGTCATTTCAAATGGCAACTTTCTGGCTTCAAGAAACACTATAAGAAATCAGGAAAAATAATTGTGGCAGTCAGTAACGGTTACTTTTTTAGACCAAGCAGAGGGAAAAATTCAACCCAATCCAACTTTCGCTGTTGTGAGCTGTGACATAGCTTCACACTGTCCAATAGAAACAAGACATCAGGCCAAAACACAGAAGACAACAGTGCAGAAATCACTGATCTGTATAAAATACAGTGTTTTATACAGATCAGTGGCAGAAACCTGTCACAGAACTGCACATTGGTACACAGCAGTTTTCTGAAGAAAATCCTTGCAAATGTATTTTTTTTTTTTTTTACCTCAAAATTAATCCCTGCTTACTGAAAAAAAAAAAATCTTTAGAAACCTTTCTTCATCTGTAAATTAAAACCATAACGTACCTGTTGTTTCATTTGAGATTATTCTTGTTTAACATACTTGGACATTTATTTTTAGACAAATAAAATAGCATAAAATTAATGTGTACATATTATTCATATCTCATTTCAACCAGAAAAACAGACACTAAATACGAATGTTTATTATCAATGCAACAGGAGATGATTTAACAATGACTGCATTGTGATTATAAATCATGTGACATAAACCTCATGATGAAATATTTTTTTTTACTGAGTCATTTCAACTTGTCATTATGTCAGAATATGTGATTGCCTTTAATGTTGTGATCAGAACAAAGTCATTTCTAAAATATGAATTTGACTAGTGATTGTGAATGTTTTAAAATTGTACACAACAGGGGCATGGCTTCTAACTGCAAATGGTTTTTGACTAAACTTTGACTTCATGGATATTTTTAATGATCCATTCATTTAATGTTAAAATATAAAATGAAACAGCTTTTTAAAAAAATAATAAAATAGTTGCTGTTTAAAGGGCCTTTGTTTTATTTAGAAGCGTAGAAGCAGATATTGGTTTGCTAGACTCTCGGGACATTTAACCAGATGAAGGTCTCTTCTGCAGCTTTGACCTCTGGTGGAGTTGTTGAAGACACTTTTGTCCCATTTTGAAGAGCAGAGATGTTTTCTTCTGGCTGGACTTCATAGTGTTCAGCTCATCACTGGAAATTATTGAAGTGCATCTGAATTTAGGTTGTCTGCACAGCAAATGTTCCTGATTGTGGGATGAATTAAAAAAATCTTAAAATATAAAGAAACACTAAACAATAAAAAAAAAGGAAAAAACACTCTAAAGCTTTTTGTGGTATCAGAAGTAACAAAAATCTGTAGCTTTATTTGTTAAAAATAAAAAGACTGAACCATTTACAAATTAAAGTGTTCACTCAGTTCAACTGTGCTAAAATGCTAAGCTAATGTTAGCCAAGCATTAAACCTTCAGCAGTGCAGTAACATCACATTTTATTTTTAAATTATTCTCACCTCAGACTAAGCTGTTTGTATATATCCAAAAGTGAGAAATTTTGGATTTAGTAGGTCTGTTCCACGACCACGGCTCTATGTCTTCCTTTTCCCCACAATCAGGCCTAAACTCTGGCTCCTCTGTGCAGCTCTGCATGCTCTCGCACTTCGATCGATACTCCACCAAGTCATCAGTCCTCCCTCGGCTCAGCGTCACTCCGAAAAGTAGCTGAAAAAAGCTTCTCCCAGCAGGGTGATGCGAGACTCGTTCTAATGCTGTTTTTCTAAAGTTTTTTGTGGTTCTACAGATGCAAATCCAAGATGGCGATCGCTCAGCTTTCTAGGGCTTTGGAAAAAGTCAGTATGTTACATAGATGCACATTAACTGCTGTGTCTGATGCTTCTGGTGAAAATGTCCTCTCTAGTATCCTAGCATTGGGTTTCCCAGGGAGGCTGAGAAGAGTGATTCCTCTATAATTGGAACACACTCGCCAATCCCCATTTTTAAAGATGGAACCCACCACCCCAGTTTGCCAATCCACAGGTACTTCTCAGCACAACAACATCCAGAGACTTCCACATCTCAGGAAGGATCAGGGTGATGGCACCAGATCTGCCTCAGTCCCTGCTTCATCAACAGAGGGCATGTCAGTAGGGTTGAGCAGATCCTCAAAGTGTTCTTTCCACTGCCCAACAACATCCTCAGTCCAGTTTAGCAGTTGTCTTTCTGAACACAGCCTGGACTGCCACCCTTTCCCTTTGGCAGAACTGCTTCAAGGCTGACTGAAGGTCATGCTCCATGGCCTCTACAAATTCCTCCCACACCTGAGTTTTTGTCTCAGCCACCATTGAAGCCACAGTACTTCAGGCACAAACTGCTTACACTGGGAACAAGACTGAAAATGTACTGAATGGCAATGCATTAATATATTGGTCCTCTTAATGCATCTGTTTTAGCCTACTGATATTGCCTACTTTGGATATTTTCAAGACTCAAATTAACACTTCGTTTCACATACTGTATTTGTACATAATTTTATTTGTAAACTGGAATACAGTTTCTTTCTGTGAGAAAATCAAAATCTACCTGAAATTATATATATATTTTTTTTAAACATTGCCAATTTCTAAACAGTTTTGATTCTTCAATACTACAGTTATTTTGTGTTTAAACCTCAGGAATTCATAAATTCTACAATTCATGTTCGGTTTGTTACTCATTCATTACTCATTACTTTTGCATTACTCAGAAACCAACTACGTATAGTCATACCTCACATTAACACACACACACACACACACACACACACACACACACACACACACACACACACACACACACACACACACACACACACACACACACACACACACACACACACACACACACACACACACACATATACATATATAGAAAAGAAAGAAAGAGGGAGAAAGATGTTTTTATTCACACATTTTGAACTTTACATCCATGGAAGTTCTCTTGAATGATCCACGGGAATGGACACCGACAAAGTTCTCTTATGTTCCGCCACAGTTGCGAGAGTAGTACCCCTGTCACACATAGCCAGAATCATGCAGAATGGTGTCAAAATTCTGAATTGGTACACATCCAAAAAGTGTCAGATTTCAGTTCCAAAATGTTCTGACAGCCATCTGCGGAAGTCCAAACAGTTGGTCAAAATCGGCGGGCAGTGCCAAGTGTGTTCCACATGTTCAAAACCCTCTGGGTGCTGTTGAGATGGGCCACCTATCTGATGGCAGTCCATGTGCAATCTGAGGACCATCTGACCGCAATTTATGTATTGTGATGGCGGCAAAATTGGATCCAAAATGATTTGAGCCCATAAGAAGGAACCTAAAGATAGATCTGGCACAGTAAAGCCTGCCGGTATGACCTGCATGTGCCACGTATCATAATATCCACTCCCACCCACACCCCCACCACTCCCCAGACTACAAACGAACTGTTGAAATGTATGTGGCACCCTTCATCATGATAATAATTAAGAATTATTATCATGTACAGTGAATTTGAACAGCGGCTATCAAACCAAAAGCAACATGTGCTACTGTGCGCACGCCGCCACAAATCTGAACAGGCTGTTATCCACAGTAGACCTTACAGTACAGATATTTGTCCATTCCATCCATGGGCAACGTAAACAATGTGAATATTGTGTCCATCATAACTGTATATAACACAGGCAGCTGCGCCTCTCCGTGGTGTACAGTAACAAGTCATTACACACGTTAGGCTTGGAGCTGGACAGATCTCACTCTGTAATATATGATCAACTTCTAACTCTGTAGGAGATATGACAGGCCATGAAAGTAGGGCTGCAGCTATCGATTATTTTAGTAATCGAGTATTCTATCAATTATTCTGGTGATTAATCGAGTAATCAGTTAAAAAGTACTTTTGCGTTTTAAAACATTAACAGTTCAGGGCTCTCCCTAGGTAATGGCGCAATTTCACTGCGTCATCACGGAGATTGTCAAATATAGTGTATCCCTTTCTGTTTTCGTGGGTAATTTATTTTTTTCACATCTTTACAAGTTTTGGATCTTTCCTGGTGTCAGGAGCTCAGCCAAAGTCGGGCCAAAGTCTTGACATTTTGCTGAAATGGCGATGGGTTGTGGCTTTCTGTTTTTTGTTTTCCCCAACTTGTAAAATTTAACAGTTTTTATTTATTTACTTATTTATTTATTAAGGTGGTGGACTGGGTCCCTGCATGAATTTCTTTTTAATACTCTCTCTGCGATTCAGCCAATGCATTCATTTTCAGCTGGAAGTTGAACATGCAGCCTCGCAGTCACTGTTTTTTTTATTATTATTATTATTTTATTTGCGTTTCCGTGTTTGTGAAGCGTTGTGTGTTGCCCAAAAAAGCGAAAATTAAAAAGCGAAACACTCATTGCGAGTCTAAGCAAAACACAGATGAAAGAGTGGACTTCTCCCAGAGACTGTCTATGGCCGGGACGGAGCTGTGTGAGGGCAATGCTGAGCCTCTCACACCGGGCAGAGAGAGGCAGCAGCCGGCCGCCGCACCTAGAGCGGCCAGCGGCCGAAACTGTGTTTTAAAAAAACAAACACACTGCTTTGCTTTAAATGCACAGTGAGCTATTTCAGATGATCAGCATGGACCATCTTTTCCTAAAAGGCTTTATTTCCCTCTGTTTGTCCCCAACCCTAATCCTTGGTTGGATCCTCTTGCTTGCCTCTACTGGTGGTTGGCTCTCACTGCGGTATTGTATCACTTCCTGTTCCGGAGCACAGCGGTGTTTTTCTGTATCTGTTAGCTGTTTAATCTGCGCAGTTAGATTGATCTAGTTATCTAGATTACGATTTGTTTCCCAGTGTAATCTTTACGTGCCTTAACTAAAGCACTCCTTCTGCTGAATCACCTCTAAATTATTTACACATTATTCACTTTGCGTGTTTTTAGGAATCCGCTAGCTTAGCGTAGCTACTAGCTCTTAGCCGATTTAGCATGGCGGCTTCTCCTGTCTCTCCCGCACTTTTCTGCTCTGGGTGTGAAATGTTTAGTTATTCCTCGGCCTCCTTTAGCAGTAACGGTACTTGTAATAAGTGTAGCTTATTCGTAGCTTTGGAGGCCAGGCTGGGCGAATTGGAGACTCTGCTCCGCACCGTGGAAAATTCTACAGCTAGCCAGGCCCCTGTAGTCGGTGCGGACCAAGGTAGCTTAGCCGCCGTTAGTTCCCCCCTGGCAGATCCCGAGCAGCCGGGAAAGCAGGCTGACTGGGTGACTGTGAGGAGGAAGCGTAGCCCTAAACAGAAGCCCCGTGTACACCGCCAACCCATTCACATCTCTAACCGTTTTTCCCCACTCGACGACACACCCGCCGAGGATCAAACTCTGGTTATTGGCGACTCTGTTTTGAGAAATGTGAAGTTAGCGACACCAGCAACCATAGTCAATTGTCTTCCGGGGGCCAGAGCAGGCGACATTGAAGGAAATTTGAAACTGCTGGCTAAGGCTAAGCGTAAATTTGGTAAGATTGTAATTCACGTCGGCAGTAATGACACCCGGTTACGCCAATCGGAGGTCACTAAAATTAACATTAAATCGGTGTGTAACTTTGCAAAAACAATGTCGGACTCTGTAGTTTTCTCTGGGCCCCTCCCCAATCGGACCGGGAGTGACATGTTTAGCCGCATGTTCTCCTTGAATTGCTGGCTGTCTGAGTGGTGTCCAAAAAATGAGGTGGGCTTCATAGATAATTGGCAAAGCTTCTGGGGAAAACCTGGTCTTGTTAGGAGAGACGGCATCCATCCCACTTTGGATGGAGCAGCTCTCATTTCTAGAAATCTGGCCAATTTTCTTAAATCCTCCAAACCGTGACTATCCAGGGTTGGGACCAGGAAGCAGAGTTGTAGTCTTACACAGCTTCTCTCCCCCTGCCATCCCCTCATTACCCCATCCCCGTAGAGACGGTGCCTGCTCCCAGACTACCAATAACCAGCAAAAATCTATTTAAGCATAAAAATTCAAAAAGAAAAAATAATATAGCACCTTCAACTGCACCACAGACTAAAACAGTTAAATGTGGTCTATTAAACATTAGGTCTCTCTCTTCTAAGTCCCTGTTGGTAAATGATATAATAATTGATCAACATATTGATTTATTCTGCCTAACAGAAATCTGGTTACAGCAGGATGAATATGTTAGTTTAAATGAGTCAACACCCCTGAGTCACACTAACTGTCAGAATGCTCGTAGCATGGGCCGGGGCGGAGGATTAGCAGCAATCTTCCATTCCAGCTTATTAATTAATCAAAAACCCAGACAGAGCTTTAATTCATTTGAAAGCTTGTCTCTTAGTCTTGTCCATCCAAATTGGAAGTCCCAAAAACCAGTTTTATTTGTTATTATCTATCGTCCACCTGGTCGTTACTGTGAGTTTCTCTGTGAATTTTCAGACCTTTTGTCTGACTTAGTGCTTAGCTCAGATAAGATCATTATAGTGGGCGATTTTAACATCCACACAGATGCTGAGAATGACAGCCTCAACACTGCATTTAATCTATTATTAGACTCTATTGGCTTGCTCAAAAAGTAAATGAGTCCACCCACCACTTTAATCATATCTTAGATCTTGTTCTGACTTATGGTATGGAAATTGAAGACTTAACAGTATTCCCTGAAAACTCCCTTCTGTCTGATCATTTCTTAATAACATTTACATTTACTCTGATGGACTACCCAGCAGTAGGGAATAAATTTCATTACACTAGAAGTCTTTCAGAAAGCGCTGTAACTAGGTTTAAGGATATGATTCCTTCTTTATGTTCTCTAATGCCATATACCAACACAGTGCAGAGTAGCTACCTAAACTCTGTAAGGGAGATAGAGTATCTCGTCAATAGTTTTACATCCTCATTGAAGACAACTTTGGATGCTGTAGCTCCTCTGAAAAAGAGAGCTTTAAATCAGAAGTGTCTGACTCCGTGGTATAACTCGCAAACTCGTAGCTTAAAGCAGATAACCCGTAAGTTGGAGAGGAAATGGCGTCTCACTAATTTAGAAGATCTTCACTTAGCCTGGAAAAAGAGTCTGTTGCTCTATAAAAAAGCCCTCCGTAAAGCTAGGACATCTTTCTACTCATCACTAATTGAAGAAAATAAGAACAACCCCAGGTTTCTTTTCAGCACTGTAGCCAGGCTGACAAAGAGTCAGAGCTCTATTGAGCTGAGTATTCCATTAACTTTAACTAGTAATGACTTCATGACTTTCTTTGCTAACAAAATTTTAACTATTAGAGAAAAAATTACTCATAACCATCCCAAAGACGTATCGTTATCTTTGGCTGCTTTCAGTGATGCCGGTATTTGGTTAGACTCTTTCTCTCCGATTGTTCTGTCTGAGTTATTTTCATTAGTTACTTCATCCAAACCATCAACATGTTTATTAGACCCCATTCCTACCAGGCTGCTCAAGGAAGCCCTACCATTATTTAATGCTTCGATCTTAAATATGATCAATCTATCTTTGTTAGTTGGCTATGTACCACAGGCTTTTAAGGTGGCAGTAATTAAACCATTACTTAAAAAGCCATCACTTGACCCAGCTATCTTAGCTAATTATAGGCCAATCTCCAACCTTCCTTTTCTCTCAAAAATTCTTGAAAGGGTAGTTGTAAAACAGCTAACTGATCATCTGCAGAGGAATGGTCTATTTGAAGAGTTTCAGTCAGGTTTTAGAATTCATCATAGTACAGAAACAGCATTAGTGAAGGTTACAAATGATCTTCTTATGGCCTCGGACAGTGGACTCATCTCTGTGCTTGTTCTGTTAGACCTCAGTGCTGCTTTTGATACTGTTGACCATAAAATTTTATTACAGAGATTAGAGCATGCCATAGGTATTAAAGGCACTGCGCTGCGGTGGTTTGAATCATATTTGTCTAATAGATTACAATTTGTTCATGTAAATGGGGAATCTTCTTCACAGACTAAAGTTAATTATGGAGTTCCACAAGGTTCTGTGCTAGGACCAATTTTATTCACTTTATACATGCTTCCCTTAGGCAGTATTATTAGACGGTATTGCTTAAATTTTCATTGTTACGCAGATGATACCCAGCTTTATCTATCCATGAAGCCAGAGGACACACACCAATTAGCTAAACTGCAGGATTGTCTTACAGACATAAAGACATGGATGACCTCTAATTTCCTGCTTTTAAACTCAGATAAAACTGAAGTTATTGTACTTGGCCCCACAAATCTTAGAAACATGGTGTCTAACCAGATCCTTACTCTGGATGGCATTACCCTGACCTCTAGTAATACTGTGAGAAATCTTGGAGTCATTTTTGATCAGGATATGTCATTCAAAGCGCATATCAAACAAATATGTAAGACTGCTTTTTTGCATTTACGCAATATCTCTAAAATCAGAAAGGTCTTGTCTCAGAGTGATGCTGAAAAACTAATTCATGCATTTATTTCCTCTAGGCTGGACTATTGTAATTCATAATTATCAGGTTGTCCTAAAAGTTCCCTAAAAAGCCTTCAGTTAATTCAAAATGCTGCAGCTAGAGTACTGACAGGGACTAGAAGGAGAGAGCATATCTCACCCATATTGGCCTCTCTTCATTGGCTTCCTGTTAATTCTAGAATAGAATTTAAAATTCTTCTTCTTACTTATAAGGTTTTGAATAATCAGGTCCCATCTTATCTTAGGGACCTCGTAGTACCATATCACCCCAATAGAGCGCTTCGCTCTCAGACTGCAGGCTTACTTGTAGTTCCTAGGGTTTGTAAGAGTAGAATGGGAGGCAGAGCCTTCAGCTTTCAGGCTCCTCTCCTGTGGAACCAGCTCCCAATTCAGATCAGGGAGACAGACACCCTCTCTACTTTTAAGATTAGGCTTAAAACTTTCCTTTTTACTAAAGCTTATAGTTAGGGCTGGATCAGGTGACCCTGAACCATCCCTTAGTTATGCTGCTATAGACGTAGACTGCTGGGGGGTTCCCATGATGCACTGTTTCTTTCTCTTTTTGCTCTGTATGCACCACTCTGCATTTAATCATTAGTGATCGATCTCTGCTCCCCTCCACAGCATGTCTTTTTCCTGGTTCTCTCCCTCAGCCCCAACCAGTCCCAGCAGAAGACTGCCCCTCCCTGAGCCTGGTTCTGCTGGAGGTTTCTTCCTGTTAAAAGGGAGTTTTTCCTTCCCACTGTAGCCAAGTGCTTGCTCACAGGGGGTCGTTTTGACCGTTGGGGTTTTACATAATTATTGTATGGCCTTGCCTTACAATATAAAGCGCCTTGGGGCAACTGTTTGTTGTGATTTGGCGCTATATAAAAAAATTGATTGAATTGATTGATTGACATTGGAAAGCTGTAGCTTTTGTGCTAATTTGTTTAGCGCTTGCTCTAGTCTTCTTCTGTTTGTTTTTCTGGGGACATTACAGCGCCACACACAGGCCTGGCATATGTACTACAACGTTAAACGAAGCTTCGAAACACAGAATGTGCCTCGAAGCTGTAATTGAATTATTCAAATTACTTGACTAATCATTTCAGCCCTACGTGAAAGTATTAATAAACATGAATCTCACCTCCAACAGCAGCCCAGGAGTGTTTCACAACATGGACGTGAAGCCGGGACAGCAGCCTGTGGTTAAAATCCTCTCACCCAAAATAAAAATTAATTCCATTGTTGTAATCTAACCATCGCAGTGTCCAGAGTTGCGTTGTGCTCCTGAAGTGGGCAAAAAAAAAAAAAAAAAAAAATTAAAGTTCACTGAAAAGGCTCCGTCTGATGCAGGGGACAGCATGGCCCAATGCCAGCAAACTTTTAGCGAAGCTGCCCAGTGGCACTAAGTGTGCCTTATGCATACACACACACACACACACACACACACACACAAACACATACTAGTTTCCATGCTTGTGGGGGACCATGTTCTGATCAACCCTTGCGGGGGCCACCCTTTCTAAAGGCTCTGGAGGATTGAAAAAAATCAGGTGGACTAGTTAAAGCCTTGTTAGCTTATACACGGCTTATGATGAAGTAATGTTGTCCACATCATTAGTGGGGACATATGAAAAATCGACTTAATGTAGTTTATGGGTACTAAATTTCCATAATATTTGCATAATTCACACACATTTGCACATGACTAGTGGGGACTTTTGCAACAAATGTATTATCAGAGGCATGGATCTATCTATATGTAGTAAATCATCAGATTACTCCATTTATTTAAAAGGTTTAATCTTCAGGATTAAGTAAAATTAAAGCATAGGCATGTAGCTTGTCAACAGTCCAAATTTTGAAATTCAAATTAATTTAGGTGATACCATCCAAAAGACAGCAGAATTCATACTTGATTGATTGATATCCCTGGGTTGATAGGAATTTTAATGTAATTATTCATAGATTAACAGAAACTGTCTTTCCTTGCTTCATGTGTAAACAATTAAAATTAAAGCTAGCTGCTGAATGTATTCTCTCTTTAATTCTCACACAGTCACAACTATTTTATCACATTTGTAATTGTAGTGAGTGACCCAGCAACAGCTTACACACCCTCACACCAGGCACTTAGTACCACTATAATAAAACCACTACTAACGTAATGTCAAGACATTAAACTCATATGTAGATTGAAATATTCAACTTTTAATATCTTCTGCTCAACATTTGAACCCAACAGCATGGAAAGTAAAACAAACAAAAGAATCAAATCAAAAGTGCCTTTTGCAAAAGGATTCCAACATCCCTATCAAAATAAGGGAGAACAAACAGGAAAAAAAAAATTAACCTCCCTCCCAAATAAATTACTATTGGCATGTCAAAGTATAATGCAAAATGAGGAAATATAAACTACAGACATTAGGGTGGTCCTTATTTTGCAATGTTTTGAAATTGAGTACTTTGACCCCCGTGAATAGGTTCCAATTGATGAAAAATCATGGTATGCTTTTGTTTGTATGAATTTTTAGAGGGAGCTCAAAGCATTGAAATTTTGCCATTTTCATGCTACTGTTGTATGGCTGGGGGGCCTGGCTGCCTTTTTGTTTCTGTCTTTTGTTTTTCCTTCCAGGTGGCTTGCATTTGGGACTGAGTGGCTGTGTAGCTGAGTTTATCAGGACCTCACCCTGATCACCTGAGGCTGATCACCTGCGGCTCGTCAGGACTCACAGCTGTGGTGCATCTACAATGGATTGGAACATGGTGGCATTTAAGACTGGAGTACACAGTGTGTATTTGCCAGAGACTCGACCTTGTGACCAGACGGGTGAGATTGTCGTCTCGGGAGCCATCTCATCATCAGTGGAGAACGTCCAGGTTTGATGCATGGTCTGTGAAAGAGGAGAGGGTGAGGTCTCACGCTCGTCAGCACACTTCCTGAGGTACGTTAGATTTTGTGACTAACATTTATACAGTCAGTAAATGTGGTGTCCCTCACACCTTTATTATATTGAGCTGTATGTAGTCGTTTAATCAGCTTCCACTGCTGTGGAGTTTTGTGAACAGGGTGTTCCATGCCTGCAGGGTGGGAAGCTGATTAGTAATTAAGCCAGGAAGTGTTTGCTGTTTGTACACCTTTGAGCGTTCTCTCTGTGTGTTGAGTGTGGACTCACATAATGGTTCCTTCTTTCACAGACTCGGTTTGTCGCGGCCACCTGGGGGGTGTTGGCGGGGTCCTTGGGTCCGAACCAGTTCTGGCTCCGGACCGTTAGCGCTGCTGGGAGCGCACTGCAATCCACCACGCCAGACCGCGCACTTTTATATTTTTCACAGCACTGTTATGTTCATTAAACTCTGTTATCCTTTGTACTGTGCTCTGCTTATTTTATACTGGGTCCTTCAAACGCTGGTCGGTTCTCCGGGCTGCGTCCGAGACATAACAGCTACATTGGCTTGAAAAAGTATCCGGCCCCTTGGTATTTCACATTTTAATTTGTTCATATGTAACGGAGGCCAGCAGGTGTCGCTGTGCAGATGTAGTTAGTAAACCTCACTCCCAACAGCTCAAAAGGATTCTCTGGTCACAAGGCCAGAGCCCTGGGTTTTAGCCTTCTGGTTAGAGAGTCCGACACCCATGCCGAGGATCGTGAGTTCGCGTCCCGAGGGGAGCGAATGGGCGGAGTCATAACAACACAACGCAGAGTGCAGCCGCTACACTTACAATTTCAAATACATAAAGTAAGTCAAGCTTCTCAATGTAGTTTGATACAACTTGAATAAGTTAAATAAAAATATCAATGCAAAGATAAAGGGTTTGCATAAGTAATGGTCTCCTTTAGTATAACACACGCAAATCATTTTTACTGCCAGTTTTCTTTAGACAAGACAGGAGATGGATGCGTGAACATTTCCAAGTCACAGAAATTCTACTAGTAGATACTCTAATCAGAGACTCTACAGAAAATATTGTTTTTGATTTCACACTGAGCAAGGTGTGTCTGTGATGTAAAGTTCTTACTTTCTTACTATGATCACTTCAGCATGGTGTGGTTCTAATATGAAGTTGATATGACAGGTATTTTTTTTAAATTTCCACAGTAAGGTATTGCTGTCATTCTATGTCCAGATATCATCTTGTCATGATAAAGAATGGCTTGGCAGAATCTATGACTCTGCTCGTAGAGTCTCTGATTGGAGTCTCTACTAGTAGAATCTCCGATTTTACCAAATTGCAGAACACTCTGACATATACAAAAAAATTTAAACAGCATGTTTTTTCATCAAGTGGAACCTATTCAGGGGGTCAGAGTATTAAATTTCAGAACTTTGCAAAATAATTACTACCCTAATAGACATGTTCTAAAGGCTTTTAAGGAGTGAAAAAAGATAACGTGGACCAGACAAAGGCTAGTCAGCTTATTTATGACTTCAAATACCTGAACTGATGAAATGATGTCCACATTCTTAGTGGGGACATGATAGGAACTAAATTAGAATGTAAACAAAAAAAAATCCCTACCAGAGAGATGTTATCACACTATTGACATTGCATTGTCTTGATTCTTCAGAAATTCTGGTTCAGCCCTTAAGCACTTCTCACAGTCACTCTTGGCTGGTACAATACAGGATGTGATGAATCTGTTCAGGTGCCGTTCCACCGCTTGCACTTCTTTCTGTTGCCAGGGTGTTTTCTTCTTCCTATTCTTCTGTGTAGTGTTACCTTGTAGTGGTCATAAAATCAAATTTTTCATTGAAATGATGAGGAGTTGTATACAATATTTGCCAGCATTTGTAGTCAGGGGTGCCAAAAAAGGGGAGAATAAAAAGAATGATTCTATGGCACCATGATTGACAAGGGCCCAGAGAGGCCCTTAATACAGTTAAATATAGTCCAAAATATCAAAATGCATAGTTTTCTGTAAAACCGTATCAAACCTTTCCACCGGCCTGCTGCTTTCTTTTTATGGGGCCCCAAATCCCTGTTTAGAGTTCAACCCAAATTTTATGCACCTATGAATAAAATTACATTTTCATTCAAATACTGATTTGGGGTATTCTTGGGTATGAACATTTTAGATGAAATGTGTCTAATCCCCCCCCACTGTGTATTCTTAGAAAGGAGCTGAAAGTCTGTTGTGGGGACATCGTAAATCCTCACACCAGATTACGGCCTATTAAACTTTACGTCTGCATAATATGCAGAAAAGGATCATCCTGGACATACCAGGCTTTGTGAGGTCATTTCACACACCAGGTCTCAGACCAAATGTATCTAATTCTCCCCACTGTGTATCCTCAGAAAGTAGCTGAAAGTGCATTGTGGGGACCTCATGAGTGCTCAGAATACAATGATGATTAATCAATAAGAAAACAAGAGCAGGTTAACGTCTACCCTAAATATCCCCTGATCAAGAATATGAAAAATTGTAAAGAATGGATGATTTGAAGTAAATACTGAAAAAATATACAGAAAATGCTCATCCCGGATGAAACATGCTTTGTGAGGACATTTCAATCAATCAATCAATCAATTTTTTTATATAGCGCCAAATCACAACAAACATTTGCCCCAAGGCGCTTTATATTGTAAGGCAAGGCCATACAATAATTATGTAAAACCCCAACGGTCAAAACGACCCCCTGTGAGCAAGCACTTGGCTACAGTGGGAAGGAAAAACTCCCTTTTAACAGGAAGAAACCTCCAGCAGAACCAGGCTCAGGGAGGGGCAGTCTTCTGCTGGGACTGGTTGGGGCTGAGGGAGAGAACCAGGAAAAAGATTGCCAAAAAAAAATTTCACACACCAAAATTTAGATGAAATGTCTCTAATCCCTGGTCACCCCCACTTCCCTCAGCTTCTCCAGCTCTGACGTTGACTGTGGACAGTGGACTGCTCAGGGCTGAGCCCCTCCCCCTCCAGGATTGTCAGACAAGGCCGTTGACGGCGCCAAATAGGCTGCTTCCGGAGTGTTCTGATAAACTGGACCTTCAAATCTCGGTTGTCGTCCTGCGTCCTTGTTTTGTCTGTGTGATTATTGTTTTTCTGTGCTGATGGGGATTTTTTTCCTCATTGCTGCTGTGTAACGCAGTAGCTATGAGGGTTTTTTTTTTCTCCTTTTCCCTCGTGTTTTGCTTTTCAATATATGTTTATGTACCGGGCCGGCCTATGTGTGTTGTGTGTTATGTGTATGTCGTTTGTTATGGGTCAGTCTTGGTTTGCTCAGCCCTGCTGTTGACCAAGGCAGGGATGTACATCTGGAGCTGGTCCCCGGGTGCCTAATGGCGACTTCTGCTCCTACTGGCAATTAGGATGGGTTAAATGCAGTAGACACATTTCATTGTGCAGGGAACATGTTCTTCTGTGCATATGACAATAAAATACCTTTGAATCCTTTGAATACTTTGACTCAATAAGAAAAGCTCGGAGCAGGTTAAAATCTACTCTAAATATGCCCTGACCTTTGAGCTCACAGATGCATTACAGTTAACTGCTGAATGTAAAGATCACACCAGATTACGCCCTATTAAACTTTACTTTGTCCTCTACAGTGATTAAAAACACCAGAAATACTACATCAATGAAAATAAGAGACTGTAAATTAGATGTAAAGTGATGAACGTACTTGTTGAGGAGTGTTGGTGAGGCATGTGGCATCATCCACCTGAGTCTCTTAATGGGGGGAAGGGTGGGTTTTCTCCATCTCCATGATGTTTGATGTGATGCTACTCACCTGTAAACACATTTTATAATGGCAATAATGCTTTACAACATGAAGAATTGCAAACAAAGGACAAGTTGAAGTAAATACTGTATAATATGCAGAAAAGGATCATCCTGGACATACCAGGCTTTGTGAGGTCATTTCACACACCAGGTCTCAGACCAAATGTATCTAATTCCCCCCACTGTGTATACTCAGAAAGTAGCAGAAATTGCATTGTGGGGACCTCATCAATAAGAAAAGCTCAGAGCAGGTTAAAATCTACTCTAAATATGCCCTTACCTTTGAGCTCACAGATGCATTACAGTTAACTGCTGAATGTAAAGATCACACCAGATTACACCCTATTAAACTTTACTTTGTCCTCTACAGTGATCAAAAACAGCAGAAATACTACATCATTGAAAATGAGAGACTGTAGAATTAGATGTAAAGTGATGAACATACTTGTTGAGGAGTGTTGGTTGGACCTGTGGCATCATCCACCTGAGTCTCTGACTAGGGGGACGGTGGGTTTTCTCCACCTCCATGGTATTTGATTTGATGCTACTCATCTGTAAACACATTTTATAATGACAATAATGCTTTAGAACATGAAGAATTATAAACAAAGGACAATTTCAAGTAAATGGTGCATACGAGGTCTGTCCATAAAGTATCGTACCTTTTTATTTTTTTTAAACTATATGGATTTGATTCATATGTTTTCACGTCAGACAAGCTTGAACCCTTGTGCGCATGCGTGAGTTTTTCCACGCCTGTCGGTGACGTCATTCGCCTGTGAGCACGCCTTGTGGAAGGAGTGGTCCCGCCCCATCGTCGGATTTTCATTGTCTGTAAATGGCGGAATGATTTGGGGTTTTTTTCCATCAGAATTTTTTCAGAAGCTGCTAGAGACTGGCACCTGGAAACTATTTGAAAAATTTATCTGGCTTTCGGTGAAAATTTTACGGGCTTCACAGAGAATAAGGTCTGTTAGTACAGCTTTATGGACCCCTTTAAGGACGCTCAGCGCGCCGCGCACAGCGCCCTGCGCTCTGAGCTGCGACGACACGGCACAAGCCACCGGACCATTTCTGAGCTGATGGCTCTGTGGATACGAGACCGCCGTGTGCTCTTTCTCTGGTTATCACAAGAGCTGGACATCAGCCATTTTCCGGCAGATTTCACTTTTAACAAGAGATTTTGTCATGGAAAGCCGCGCAGAGGCTTCGTGCATCACGACCAATTCGCTTTGGAAGCAAGACAAAGGAACACCTCCGTTTCGGCGTGTCAGAGGACAAGTTTGAACATGTCCAGCTCTCCACAATTTCACTGATACTTACTGGACTGGTAAGCATTGAAAGCCGAGATAGACATGTCCGAACTTGTCCTCTGGCACGCATGTGAGTAACACAGCGCTCCAGTCCCGTGTTTGCCATCCAGACATATGGACCTCAGGCAATCTTCAGCGCCTTTTATGGCCATCTGACAGCAGTCTGTGTTGTCTACATGTGCTTTGGATGCCATTGTGCAGGTATTGATGCCTCTTTTCCTCCAGACTGCGTTGGATTATGACAATATTTGCCATGTCGGACATGGTTCCTGCACATTCTTGCTATGTGTGACGGGGGCTTAAACAAAGTTACTGGCTAGCCAGTTGTGTTCATGCTGAGTTCAAGGAAAACAAGTAATGTTCATACATAGGCCTAGGAACTGTATTACTGCCGTACAAACAATTCTGCAACACATTACACCAAACAGTCTATAATGATTTTTTTTTATTATTGCTGTAAAATTAACAGGTGTGTTTGGAACAGTACTGTTCTGTAGTATACTGTAAAACTACTTTAATGTTTTTCTCTTCCCAGGCATTTTGTCACATTGGCACAGCTTATCTAATTAACTATGTGATGGTTTATTCTCTGCAAATTAGCAGGGCGAGCACAGGATTAAGGGAGTCAGTAAGTGACACAGTGTGTGTGTCCACAAAATTTCACTAAGTCTGTAGAAACAGCTATACAACCCCTGGCAATAATTATGGAATCACCGGCCTCGGAGGATGTTCATTCAGTTGTTTAATTTTGTAGAAAAAAAGCAGATCACTGACATGACACAAAACTAATGTTATGTGCAGACGCAGGTTGAGGAGCGGACCAACGTCTGACCGAACCCAGGGCTAAATAACCAGAAAGCGGTTCCACAAACAAAATGGTTTTATTTCCCCTCCAGTGCAATAATTAGTGTACAACATAAATATTTGGTTTGTCTGGCGGAGTGAAGGACGGCACGCTCTCCAGCGCCCAAAAGGATCGAAGCCTCGGCGCTTCTGGACTCAGATTCACCGCCAAACACCCCCCAGGTGGACACGACAAACTGACTCTGTGAAGGATGGAAAAAGGTGAGGAAAGTCAACAGAGCTACAGCAAATATCCTTCAGAGGCACACACTATCAGCAACACATTCAGGTCTGAATTTAAGCTTTATGTAAATGAGCAGCTTCTCACAACAGGTGGAAGATCATCAGTCCGTACGCCACGGCAGTGAGAAGCAAACTGCACAATTCTCATCAATGTTCAAATATACTGCGTAACAGAATGCCAAATTACTATTAACGATAATCACCTCTGATGTGTGCTGACAGCATGTGTCCCTCACCCGTCCTCCTTCACAGGCATGATGTGTCAAACCCTGGTGCGGTCCTCAGCATCTCACAAACGAACGTCACAAGGTCGAGTTCCCCGCAATTCTGCTTGAACCACTCATGGCTTAAATGCAGAACGCCATCTCATTATCTGCTTCAGCTGAAAGTCTTTAAGTTTGCACGTGAGCATCATCCACAGGTGCTGCGAGTCAGTAGGCCTGCATGTGAACATCCTCCACAGGTGCAGCTAATAATGCTGATGAGGGTGAAGGACTCTTCTGCCAGCACGTTCTTCACAGACAAAAACCAGTTTGCATACCACCTGGAGAGCAAAGAAAAGAAAACAACACAAAAACATCCAGCCAAACCCCCCAACACACAACAGTACCCCCCCATCAACGGGAAGCCTCCCGGCGACCGAACAGACCAGGCCCAAGAACAACACCTCCCTCCGGGGTCCATGACAGAAAGCAGACGGCAGGACAGGGCACTGTGGCTGGAAGGCCGGCTGGCATCAACAAAAACCCCAAAAAAGTCCCATATACAACCCAACATAGAAGAAAAACACAAAACCCTCCCAAACCCTCCGCAGGGGACCGTCCCATTCAACCCCGGGGAGAAAAAAAAACTCCCAAATGCAATAACCCAACACAGCCCCAACAACACAATACAAACATAAATTCACAAAGAAAAATAACAAACAACCCCCCCCAGAACGATATGCACAGACCCCCCCCCCCCCCAGAAGACCTTTACCGCCAGTTCCAGGAGAGACAACCAAAACCGGAATCTTACAGAGGTCCCCAGGTTTACACGGAGGAACAGCGCCCCCCAGCACCCCCCAGAGGACCGTACCATCAACCCCAGGAGGCACCCTCCCCACAACCCAGGAACCCCAGAACCGGCCACACTTGGTCAATCGGCCCCACAATCAATTCCCCCCCAGAGGACCGTCACATCAACCCTGGAGGTGGAACCTGGAAGGAAACATAACAACACAAAAATCCAACCCCCGGCGGACTTCAGTAAAACACCCCGGGGGCAAAATAAAACAACTATCAAACCCTGTTACCCCCCCAGCACCCCAAAAGACCCCAGATCACTCCCAGAGCCTATCATTAGCTCAATTTTGGCAAACGGCACAAAACTACTAAGCTGGGGAAGGAAACAGGAAAAACTAACCTGGTCCCATCCCCGAAGCGCAGCGGAAAACCGGAAATACGTCCGGTGCCCCTATCCGACCATACCACCAGCCCATCGGGAGGGGTGGAACTACCGAAATGGCGAACGGCAACAGATCGGCCCACCACTCCGACTGAGGTATGTTCCCGCTGCACCACACCCCGGTAACACCAATGACGAACGGTCAAAGGCCCACCGGGGCTGGAGAGGAACCGGGCCCTAACCAAACCCAAAAAAACGCCCCTGACAAACCCCCCCCCAGGTGCAGAGGTCTTCTGAGAAATGCTCAGCATGACCATCCTGCACCACCCCACAACCCAAAAGACAAACGGTCTCAGAGCAATGTGAGGTTGGGGTTAGGGAAGCAGGGAAATAAAAAACAACAAAACAAAACGACCCAATCCTCAAACAGAAAATACCTAAGTCCAAATAATGAAAACAAACAATTACCTGAGTCCAGCCGAGCTCCGAACTGCCAGTCGTTCACTCCACCAGAACCGCCTCTAAATCCCCAAACAATTTATAACCCCGTACAAAAAAAACAAAAACAAAAATAGCCCAAATAACTAAACAACCAAAGGTTTTTTTTTTTTTTTTTTGTCCATTATTATGCCTGTCCCAGAACACCTGGAGATACGTCATCACTATCTTTCTTGACGCTTATGTGACCGGGGCAATATGTCGGCTTCAGCTCGTCCGAGCTGCATGGGCTCATCCGCAAGAGGAGCCAGAGGTCCCGTCGGAGGAGTCTCAGTGGGGCGAAGAAGAGGCAGCCCAGATCTGTGTCGGGGAAAGCCCAGAGACAAAAAGACCCGCTCTGATGTCCGCCCTCTTTCACGTCCAGGCTCCTTTATCCGATTATCTAGACGAATAACCAAAGATATTAGTTCATCTAAATCTTTTGGTTCGTCACAGACTGCTAGCTCGTCTTTTAATGAATCGTTCAAACCATCCACAAACACTCCTCTTAAAGCTGCGGCATTCCAACTGGACTGAGCAGAAAAAATTCGGAAATACACGGAATAATTCGCTGCACTCCACCTCCCCTGCCTGAGATTCAGCAACCGTTGGGCAACGGTATTTGTTTTTACCGGATGGTCAAAAACCAAGCGGAACTCCCGGGAGAAATCCTTAAAGGATCCTAACAATGGAGAGTTATTACTCCACAACGCAGTGACCCAAGCTAAGGCGACACCTCGGAGCAAATTTGTCACATATGAGACACGGCTACCATCAGAAGAGAAGGAAGCCTGTCGCTGAGCAAAAACCAGAGAACATTGCATCAAAAATGGAGCACAGGCTTCAAAGTTTCCCGCATAAGGAAGCCGAATCTCTGGGTAACGGAGTTATTTGCACCGGTATCGATGGTGCCGCAGCTGGAGCAGCAGGAAGCAGAACGGCTTGCGCTGCAAGCTCCGTAACGCGGGCATCTGTTTGTTTAATTTGGTTTGCGAGATGCTGTAATTGCTCCCATATTTTCTCCAAGTGTTCTTGAACTCTTTCAGCAAATGGAACCGCTTCTGCCGCTGGGTCCATTTTGGAATGGCCGGGAACTACTGTTATGTGCAGACGCAGGTTGAGGAGCGGACCAACGTCTGACTGAACCCAGGGCTAAATAACCAGAAAGCGGTTCCACAAACAAAACAGTTTTATTTCCCCTCCAGTGCAATAATTAGTGTACAACATAAATATTTGGTTTGTCTGGCGGAGTGAAGGACGGCGCGCTCTCCAGCGCCCAAAAGGATCGAAGCCTCGGCGCTTCTGGACTCAGATTCACCGCCAAACAACCCCCAGGTGGACACGACAAACTGACTCTGTGAAGGATGGAAAAAGGTGAGGAAAGTCAACAGAGCTACAGCAAATATCCTTCAGAGGCACACACTATCAGCAACACATTCAGGTCTGAATTTAAGCTTTATGTAAATGAGCAGCTTCTCACAACAGGTGGAGGATCATCAGTCCGTACGCCACGGCAATGAGAAGCAAACTGCACAATTCTCATCAATGTTCAAATATACTGCGTAACAGAATGCCAAATTACTATTAACAATCATTCAGACAATAATCACCTCTGATGTGTGCTGACAGCATGTGTCCCTCACCCGTCCTCCTTCACAGGCACGATGTGTCAAACCCTGGTGCGGTCCTCAGCATCTCACAAATGAACGTCACAAGGTCGAGTTCCCAGCAATTCTGCTTGAACCACTCATGGGTTAAATGCAGAACGCCATCTCATTATCTGCTTCAGCTGAAAGTCTTTAAGTTTGCACGTGAGCATCATCCACAGGTGCTGCGAGTCAGTAGGCCTGCACGTGAACATCCTCCACAGGTGCAGCTAATAATGCTGATGAGGGTGAAGGACTCTTCTGCCAGCACCTTCTCCACAGACAAAAACCAGTTTGCATACCACCTGGAGAGCAAAGAAAAGAAAACAACACAAAAACATCCAGCCAAACCCCCAACACACAACAACTAAAGCCATTTCAAATGGCAACTTTCTGGCTTTAAGAAACACTATAAGAAATTAAGAAAAAAAATTGTGGCAGTCAGTAATGGTTACTTTTTTAGACCAAGCAGAGGGAAAAAAATATGGACTCACTCAATTCTGAGGAATAAATTATGGAATCACCCTGTAAATTTTCATTCCAAAACTAACACCTGCATCAAATCAGATCTGCTCATTAGTCTGCATCTAAAAAGGAGTGATCACACCTTGGAGAGCTGTTGCACCAAGTGGACTGACATGAATCATGGCTCCAACACGAGAGATGTCAATTGAAACAAAGGAGAGGATTATCAAACTCTTAAAAGAGGGTAAATCATCAGGCAATGTTGCAAAAGATGTTGGTTGTTCACAGTCAGCTGTGTCTAAACTCTAGACCAAATACAAACAACATGGGATGGTTGTTAAAGGCAAACATACTGGTAGACCAAGGAAGACATCAAAGCGTCAAGACAGAAAACTTAAAGCAATATGTCTCAAAAATTGAAAATGCACAACAAAACAAATGAGGAACGAATGGGAGGAAACTGGAGTCAACGTCTGTGACCGAACTATAAGAAACCGCCTAAAGGAAATGGGATTTACATACAGAAAAGCTAAATGAAAGCCATCATTAACACCTAAACAGAAAAAAACAAGGTTACAATGGGCTAAGGAAAAGCAATCGTGGACTGTGGATGACTGGATGAAAGTCATATTCAGTGATGAATCTCAAATCTGCATTGGGCAAGGTGATGATGCTGGAACTTTTGTTTGGTGCCATTCCAATGAGATTTATAAAGATGACTGCCTGAAGAGAACATGTAAATTTCCACAGTCACTGGGGAGATGGCTGTCATTACATCATCAATAAATGCACAAGTTTACGTT
This sequence comes from Thalassophryne amazonica, assembly GCF_902500255.1. Lineage (NCBI taxonomy): Eukaryota > Metazoa > Chordata > Actinopteri > Batrachoidiformes > Batrachoididae > Thalassophryne > Thalassophryne amazonica. Next base: position 10,219,611 of record NC_047122.1, read on the forward strand.
GATATTTTGGACACTTTTCTTATCCCATCAATTGAAAGGATGTTTGGGGATGATGAAATCATTTTTCAAGATGATAATGCATCTTGCCATAGAGCAAAAACTGTGAAAACATTCCTTGCAAAAAGACACATAGGGTCAATGTCATGGCCTGCAAATAGTCCGGATCTTAATCCAATTGAAAATCTTTGGTGGAAGTTGAAGAAAATGGTCCATGACAAGGCTCCAACCTGCAAAGCTGATCTGGCAACAGCAGTCAGAGAAAGTTGGAGCCAGATTGATGAAGAGTACTGTTTGTCACTCATTAAGTCCATGCCTCAGAAACTGCAAGCTGTTTTAAAAGCCAGAGGTGGTGCAACAAAATACTACTGATGTGTTGGAGCGTTCTTTTGTTTTTCATAATTCCATAATTTTTTTCCTCAGAATTGAGTGATTCCATATTTTTTTCCCTCTGCTTGGTCTAAAAACGTAACAGTTACTGACATTCATGATTTCTTATAGTGTTTCTTAAAGCCAGAAAGTTGCCATTTGAAATGACTTTAGTTTTGTGTCATGTCTGTGATCTGCTTTTTTTCTACAAAATTAAACAACTGAATGAACATCCTCTGAGGCCAGTGATTCCATAATTTTTGCCAGGGGTTGTATGCTGAGTGCAGAAATGTTGGTTTTGGCATTGAAAAACAGCCTCCATTCTGACCAGTGGGATGATTGAGGGGACTGTCTGAAAGCAGTGATGGATCACATAAAGCTGTGCTAAATGGCTAACAAGAGCATGAAACCTTGCTAGTGACACATAATGCAATGGTAATGAGCCCCAGATAACACAGTGCTAATGACCTAATGTTAGCATGAAAACTCGCTAATGTGACATAATCACAAAATTGGTCTTATTATTCACTTTGTGTGTTTTTGGGAATCCGCTAGCTTAGCGTAGCTACTAGCTCTTAGCCGATTAGCATGGCGGCTTCTCCTGTCTCTCCCGCACTTTTCTGCTCTGGGTGTGAAATGTTTAGTTATTCCTCGGCCTCCTTTAGCAGTAACGGTACTTGTAATAAGTGCAGCTTATTCGTAGCTTTGGAGGCCAGGCTGGGCGAAGTGGAGGCTCGGCTCCGCACCGTGGAAAATTCTACAGTTAGCCAGGCCCCTGTAGTCGGTGCGGACCAAGGTAGCTTAGCCGCCGTTAGTTCCCCCCTGGCAGATCCCGTGCAGTCGGGAAAGCAGGCTGACTGGGTGACTGTGAGGAGGAAGCGTAGCCCTAAACAGAAGCCCCGTGTACACCGTCAACCCGTTCACATCTCTAACCATTTTTCCCCACTCGACGACACACCCGCCGAGGATCAAACTCTGGTTATTGGCGACTCTGTTTTGAGAAATGTGAAGTTAGCGACACCAGCAACCATTGTCAATTGTCTTCCGGGGGCCAGAGCAGGCGACATCGAAGGACATTTGAAATTGCTGGCTAAGGCTAAGCGTAAATTTGGTAAGATTGTAATTCACGTCGGCAGTAATGACACTCGGTTACGCCAATCGGAGGTCACTAAAATTAACATTAAATCGGTGTGTAACTTTGCAAAAACAATGTCGGACTCTGTAGTTTTCTCTGGGCCCCTCCCCAATCAGACCGGGAGTGACATGTTTAGCCGCATGTTCTCCTTGAATTGCTGGCTGTCTGAGTGGTGTCCAAAAAATGAGGTGGGCTTCATTGATAATTGGCAAAGCTTCTGGGGAAAACCTGGTCTTGTTAGGAGAGACGGCATCCATCCCACTTTAGAGGGAGCAGCTCTCATTTCTAGAAATCTGGCCAATTTTTTTGGATCCTCCAAACTGTGACTGTCTAGCGTTGGGACCAGGAGGCAGAGCTGTGGTCTTATACACCTCTCTGCAGCTTCTCTCCCCCTGCCATCCCCTTATTACCCCATCCCCGTAGAGACGGTGCCTGCTCCCAGACCACCAATAACTAGCAAAAATCTATTTAAGCATAAAAATTCAAAAAGAAAAAATAATATAGCACCTTCAATTGCACCACAGACTAAAACAGTTAAATGTGGTCTATTAAACATTAGGTCTCTTTCTTCTAAGTCCCTGTTGGTAAATGATATAATAATTGATCAACGTATTGATTTATTCTGCCTAACAGAAACTTGGTTACAGCAGGATGAATATGTTAGTTTAAATGAGTCAACACCCCCGAGTCACACTAACTGTCAGAATGCTCGTAGCACGGGCCGGGGAGGAGGATTAGCAGCAATCTTCCATTCCAGCTTATTAATTAATCAAAAACCTAGACAGAGCTTTAATTCATTTGAAAGCTTGTCTCTTAGTCTTGTCCATCCAAATTGGAAGTCCCAAAAACCAGTTTTATTTGTTATTATCTATCGTCCACCTGGTCGTTACTGTGAGTTTCTCTGTGAATTTTCAGACCTTTTGTCTGACTTAGTGCTTAGCTCAGATAAGATAATTATAGTGGGCGATTTTAACATCCACACAGATGCTGAGAATGACAGCTTCAACACTGCATTTAATCTATTATTAGACTCTATCGGCTTTGCTCAAAAAGTAAATGAGTCCACCCACCACTTTAATCATATTTTAGATCTTGTTCTGACTTATGGTATGGAAATAGAAGACTTAACAGTATTCCCTGAAAACTCCCTTCTGTCTGATCATTTTTTAATAACATTTACATTTACCCTGATGGACTACCCTGCAGTGGGGAATAAGTTTCATTACACTAGAAGTCTTTCAGAAAGCGCTGTAACTAGGTTTAAGGATATGATTCCTTCTTTATGTTCTCTAATGTCATATACCAATACATAGCAGAGTAGCTACCTAAACTCTGTAAGGGAGCTAGAGTATCTCGTCAATAGTTTTACATCCTCATTGAAGACAACTTTGGATGCTGTAGCTCCTCTAAAAAAGAGAGCTTTAAATCAGAAGTGCCTGACTCCGTGGTATAACTCACAAACTCGTAGCTTAAAGCAGATAACCCGTAAGTTGGAGAGGAAATGGCGTCTCACTAATTTAGAAGATCTTCACTTAGCTTGGAAAAAGAGTTTGTTGCTCTATAAGAAAGCCCTCCGTGAAGCTAGGACATCTTTCTACTCATCACTAATTGAAGAAAATAAGAACAACCCCAGGTTTCTTTTCAGCACTGTAGCCAGGCTGACAAAGAGTCAGAGCTCTATTGAGCTGAGTATTCCATTAACTTTAACTAGTGATGACTTCATGACTTTCTTTGCTAACAAAATTTTGACTATTAGAGAAAAAATTACTCATAACCATCCCAAAGATGTATCGTTATCTTTGGCTGCTTTCAGTGATGCCGGTATTTGGTTAGACTCTTTCTCTCCGATTGTTCTGTCTGAGTTATTTTCATTAGTTACTTCATCCAAACCATCAACATGCTTATTAGACCCCATTTCTGCCAGGCTGCTCAAGGAAGTCCTACCATTATTTAATGCTTCAATCTTAAATATGATCAATCTATCTTTGTTAGTTGGTTATGTACCACAGGCCTTTAAGGTGGCAGTAATTAAACCATTACTTAAAAAGCCATCACTTGACCCAGCTATCTTAGCTAATTATAGGCCAATCTCCAACCTTCCTTTTCTCTCAAAGATTCTTGAGAGGGTAGTTGTAAAACAGCTAACTGATCACCTGCAGAGGAATGGTCTATTTGAAGAGTTTCAGTCAGGTTTTAGAATTCATCATAGTACAGAAACAGCATTAGTGAAGGTTACAAATGATCTTCTTATGGCTTCGGACAGTGGACTTATCTCTGTGCTTGTTCTGTTGGACCTCAGTGCTGCTTTTGATACTGTTGACCATAAAATTTTATTACAGAGATTAGAGCATGTCATAGGTATTAAAGGCACTGCGCTGCGGTGGTTTGAATCATATTTGTCTAATAGATTACAGTTTGTTCATGTAAATGGGGAATCTTCTTCACAGACTAAAGTTAATTATGGAGTTCCACAAGGTTCTGTGCTAGGACCAATTTTATTCACTTTATACATGCTTCCCTTGGGCAGTATTATTAGACGGTATTGCTTAAATTTTCATTGTTACGCAGATGATACCCAGCTTTATCTATCCATGAAGCCAGAGGATACACACCAATTAGCTAAACTGCAGGATTGTCTTACAGACATAAAGACATGGATGACCTCTAATTTCCTGCTTTTAAACTCAGATAAAACTGAAGTTATTGTACTTGGCCCCACAAATCTTGGAAGCATGGTGTCTAACCAGATCGTTACTCTGGATGGCATTTCCCTGATCCCTGGTAATACTGTGAGAAATCTTGGAGTTATTTCTGATCAGGATATGTCATTCAAAGCGCATATTAAACAAATATGTAGGACTGCCTTTTTTCATTTACGCAATATCTCTAAAATCAGAAAGGTCTTGTCTCAGAGTGATGCTGAAAAACTAATTCATGCATTTATTTCCTCTAGGCTGGACTATTGTAATTCATTATTATCAGGTTGTCCTAAAAGTTCCCTAAAAAGCCTTCAGTTGGTTCAGAATGCTGCAGCTAGAGTACTGACGGGGACTAGCAGGAGAGAGCATATCTCACCCGTGTTGGCCTCTCTTCATTGGCTTCCTGTTAATTCTAGAATAGAATTTAAAATTCTTCTTCTTACTTGTAAGGTTTTGAATAATCAGGTCCCATCTTATCTTAGGGACCTCGTAGTACCATATTACCCCATTAGAGCGCTTCGCTGTCAGACTGCGGGCTTACTTGAGCGCCTTGGGGCAACTGTTTGTTGTGATTTGGCGCTATACAAGAAAAAAGTTGATTGATTGACTTGTAGTTCCTAGGGTTTGTAAGAGTAGAATGGGAGGCAGAGCCTTCAGCTTTCAGGCTCCTCTCCTGTGGAACCAGCTCCCAATTCAGATCAGGGAGACAGATACCTTCTCTACTTTTAAGATTAGGCTTAAAACTTTCCTTTTCGCTAAGGCTTATAGTTAGGGCTGGATCGGGTGACCCTGGACCATCCCTTGGTTATGTTGCTTTAGACGTAGACTGTGGGGGGGTTCCCATGATGCACTGTTTCTTTCTTTTTTTGCTCCGTATGCATCACTCTGCATTTAATCATTAGTGATCGATCTCTGCCCCCCTTCTCGGCATGTCTTTTTCCTGGTTCTTTCCCTCAGCCCCAACCAGTCTCAGCAGAAGACTGCCCCTCCCTGAGCCTGGTTCTGCTGGAGGTTTCTTCCTGTTAAAAGGGAGTTTTTCCTTCCCACTGTGGCCAAGTGCTTGCTCATAGGGGGTCGTTTTGACCGTTGGGGTTTTTCATGGTTATTGTATGGCCTTGCCTTGCAATATGGAGCGCCTTGGGGCAACTGTTTGTTGTGATTTGGCGCTATATAAGAAAAAAGTTGATTGATTGATTGAGTTGACCTATGAGACCACATCTCTCTGCTACTGACGCCAGCCTACAGATCAGAAGTGTGCAGAAGCAGGCCCTTAATAAAGACTGTCCAGATATGGAGGGAGAAGGCCATTGCAGTGAACCATCACTGCTTTGACATCACAGACTGTGAAGTTTTCTCTGAGGGATCTGACCAGGAGGGTTACACCTCTGCTGCCCCGGGCTACGTGAATTTTTACACAGAGGCTGTACTGCCTACTAAAACCATTAGGGTGTTTCCAAATGAAGCCCTGGTTTAATGGAAATGTGTGGTCGCTGCTCATAGCCAGAGACACCGCCTACAGGTCAGGGGACCAACTGGAATACAAGGCTGCCCAGAAGAACCTAGCAAAGGGCATCAGAGAAGCCAAGAGCAGGTACAGGCAGCAAATAGAGGACCACTTTGAGAACCACAGCCCCTGCAGCATGGGGAGAAGAGTTAAATCATTGACTGACTATTAAAACAACACAATGCAGATCAGCCAGGACAGAGATCTCCCCAAAACCCTGAACCTCTTCTTTGTTTGCTTTGATAAGGAGCACAATCCAGCCTGAAGTTCAGCCAACACTCATCCTCCAGCAGGACCAGGTGAGATCCACCTTGAAATGGCTTGACATCACCAAAGCAGCTGGAGCAGATGTGGTGACAGGCCACCTACTGAAGATCTGCACTGACCAGCTGGTTGCCATGTTCTGGGACATCATCTCCCTACAACATTCTGCTGTCCCCACCTGCCTCAAATGGACGACTGTTGTTCCTGTGCCAAAAAAGCCTGCTGTCACAACCCTCTCTGACAGCCATAAGTTCGCATACGAGAGGAACAGATGTACAGAGGATGCTGTCTCCACCGCACTTCACACAGCCCTGGTCCACCTAGAGTAGCCAAATGCATATGTCAGGATGCATTTTGGAGATTTTAGCAGTGCATTCAATGCTGTAATTCCTCATAAACTGGTCCTTAAACTCACCAACCTCAAACTCTCCACCTCACTCTGTTCATGGATTATGGATGTCCAGACCAACAGACCTCAGAACGTCAATATGGGGAACCTGACATCTGGCATCATAACCATGAACACAGGCACACCGCAGGGGTGTGTGCTCAGTCCGGCACTCTTCACCCTCTTCACCCAGGATTGTGTCCCCACTCACTCCTTCAACACCCTGATAAAGTTTGCCCATGACACTGGGATGGTAAAGTCTCACAGCCCCCACTACAAATTAGCAGAGAAGAGTTGTAGAGGGTGGACTTAATCAAGTTCCTTGGCACCCATATCACCAAGGATCTGACATGGGCATTACACACCCACAACCTGGTGAAAAAAGCCCAGCAGAGGATGTTCTTACTGCTGAAGCTGAAGTAGGCTGGTCTGGCTCCACAGCTGCTCAGGAACTTCTACAGAAGCATCAGAGCATTCTCTGCAGGGCTGCACAGTGTGGTACAGCAGCTGCATTGCAGAGGATAGAAAAGATCTGTGCCAGGTGGTGAAGACGGCACAGAGGATTGTAGGAGCAGAGCTCGCGGACTTAAGACTCTGTGTATGTTGAGCTGTTGCAAAGAAAACCACAGGCCTTCTGCAAGGGTAACAGCCACACGGGACATTCCCTGTTTAATCCTGTGCCATTGGGGAAGATGTATTACACTTCAAAGACATGGACTAATAGGCTAAGGACCAGCTTCTTCTTTAGAACTGTAGCCTCCATCACCCCACACCATCCCCCCTCCCACAAACACAAGCACTTTTTTGCACTGTTACACTTTTTTTTCTTAAGACTTGCCTGTTAAGCTGCTTCTTTTTGTATTTAAGGATGTCTGTCATCTTGTAAAGCTGTTTGTTGTTTTTGAAGCTGTTGTATTGTTTTTTGTGTTGGGTTTTTATTATTGCTGTTTTTGGTAAGGGCCACCATAATTTCATTGCAGAAATGCAATGACAATAGACATCTATTCTATTCTATTCTATTCTATTTTTTTTTAATAGGCAAATGATGGCATAAAAACTCACATCACACAGAATGATGGTAATGGGTGTAAAATAAAGTGAGATGCTAATGGGATAATGTTAGTGTAGCCCACTCTAGTGTTCAGTATGAACCTTATCAGACACCATAACCAGACTGAATGCGCATGCGCAGTGGCTTCTCGCTCGCAGGGTTTTCTCGTATGAGTACTGTGTCTTGCTGCAGGTGTTCAATAAAAGCCACAAGTGGATTTATGTGCGGACCAGTCACTTCACACACACGCTGACAGTTAGCATGAGCTGAGTGACTCCATTTTTTGCAATATCTATATTAATAATCAAGTGGCCCCTGTGTGCGTGCATGTGTATGGCAGTCCATCACAGAGAAACTGGGGAGAGCTGACATTTGCCGTTTGGTATGCTTATGTATTTTGGGTCAAGGATGAACATTGTGAAAACAAAGTTGATAGGACTAATATTTTTGGAGAAATTAGGTATTTTAGCTAACAACAGTGAACAATGGATGCTGTGTTGCAATGCACCATAGGACTTCGGGGTTTTGGGTTTTAAATGTTGTTATTGTGGTTTATGTTGATTTCACAGTGTTGTTATTGTTATTGATTTATTGTGTTTTTGTAGTTCAATTGGTTTAGTTAGCTTAGATTCTTGTCATGTAGCTGTTACCATGAGTGGGAAGTATAGTGCGTTTTATGTCTTCTGCCACTGTCTGTGTTTGTGGGAGTGTAAAACTAAAAGTACCTGCTTGGGGCAGAATGCAGAAAAGACAAAAGGCTCTGGCTTGGTTTTCATTCTTCTGCGCAGCTTGCCACAATATGTTAAAAGCAAAGTGGCCTGTGTATGTGTGCACAAGCTTGCGTGTGTATAAATTTAATTAGGGACAAACTGTGGAGAGCTGACATTTGCCAATTAGCATACTTATGTATTTTGGGTAAAAGATGAATACTGCGAAAACAGAAAGTTGATACGACTAATATCTTTGAAGAAACAACAGATATTAGCTATTAGCTCACAATACTGAACACTGGACATTTATAATTACATTCTGGACTCACGCGCCATTCGTAAATCATCTATATATTAAAAGTGTGCGTGTGTGATTTCATATAATTGTAAATATGTTAAAATACATGAATCAATCAATCAATCAATCAATTTTTTTATATAGCGCCAAATCACAACAAACAGTTGCCCCAAGGCGCTTTATATTGTAAGGCAAGGCCATACAATAATTATGTAAAACCCCAACGGTCAAAACGACCCCCTGTGAGCAAGCACTTGGCTACAGTGGGAAGGAAAAACTCCCTTTTAACAGGAAGAAACCTCCAGCAGAACCAGGCTCAGGGAGGGGCAGTCTTCTGCTGGGACTGGTTGGGGCTGAGGGAGAGAACCAGAAAAAAGACATGCTGTGGAGGGGAGCAGAGATCGATCACTAATGATTAAATGCAGAGTGGTGCATACAGAGCAAAAAGAGAAAGAAACAGTGCATCATGGGAACCCCCCAGCAGTCTACGTCTATAGCAGCATAACTAAGGGATGGTTCAGGGTCACCTGATCCAGCCCTAACTATAAGCTTTAGCAAAAAGGAAAGTTTTAAGCCTAATCTTAAAAGTAGAGAGGGTGTCTGTCTCCCTGATCTGAATTGGGAGCTGGTTCCACAGGAGAGGAGCCTGAAAGCTGAAGGCTCTGCCTCCCATTCTACTCTTACAAACCCTAGGAACTACAAGTAAGCCTGCAGTCTGAGAGCGAAGCGCTCTATTGGGGTGATATGGTACTACGAGGTCCCTAAGATAAGATGGGACCTGATTATTCAAAACCTTATAAGTAAGAAGAAGAATTTTAAATTCTATTCTAGAATTAACAGGAAGCCAATGAAGAGAGGCCAATATGGGTGAGATATGCTCTCTCCTTCTAGTCCCCGTCAGTACTCTAGCTGCAGCATTTTGAATTAACTGAAGGCTTTTTAGGGAACTTTTAGGACAACCTGATAATAATGAATTACAATAGTCCAGCCTAGAGGAAATAAATGCATGAATTAGTTTTTCAGCATCACTCTGAGACAAGACCTTTCTGATTTTAGAGATATTGCGTAAATGCAAAAAAGCAGTCCTACATATTTGTTTAATATGCGCTTTGAATGACATATCCTGATCAAAAATGACTCCAAGATTTCTCACAGTATTACTAGAGGTCAGGGTAATGCCATCCAGAGTAAGGATCTGGTTAGACACCATGTTTCTAAGATTTGTGGGGCCAAGTACAATAACTTCAGTTTTATCTGAGTTTAAAAGCAGGAAATTAGAGGTCATCCATGTCTTTATGTCTGTAAGACAATCCTGCAGTTTAGCTAATTGGTGTGTGTCCTCTGGCTTCATGGATAGATAAAGCTGGGTATCATCTGCGTAACAATGAAAATTTAAGCAATACCGTCTAATAATACTACCTAAGGGAAGCATGTATAAAGTGAATCAATCAATCAATTTCAATCAATTTTTTTTTTATATAGCGCCAAATCACAACAAACAGTTGCCCCAAGGCGCTTTATATTGTAAGGCAAGGCCATACAATAATGATGTAAAACCCCAACGGTCAAAACGACCCCCTGTGAGCAAGCACTTGGCTACAGTGGGAAGGAAAAACTCCCTTTTAACAGGAAGAAACCTCCAGCAGAACCAGGCTCAGGGAGGGGCAGTCTTCTGCTGGGACTGGTTGGGGCTGAGGGAGAGAACCAGGAAAAAGACATGCTGTGGAGGGGAGCAGAGATTGATCACTAATGATTAAATGCAGAGTGGTGCATACAGAGCAAAAAGAGAAAGAAACAGTGCATCATGGGAACCCCCCAGCAGTCTACGTCTATAGCAGCATAACTAAGGGATGGTTCAGGGTCACCTGATCCAGCCCTAACTATAAGCTTTAGCAAAAAGGAAAGTTTTAAGCCTAATCTTAAAAGTAGAGAGGGTGTCTGTCTCCCTGATCTGAATTGGGAGCTGGTTCCACAGGAGAGGAGCCTGAAAGCTGAAGGCTCTGCCTCCCATTCTACTCTTACAAACCCTAGGAACTACAAGTAAGCCTGCAGTCTGAGAGCGAAGCGCTCTATTGGGGTGATATGGTACTACGAGGTCCCTAAGATAAGATGGGACCTGATTATTCAAAACCTTATAAGTAAGAAGAAGAATTTTAAATTCTATTCTAGAATTAACAGGAAGCCAATGAAGAGAGGCCAATATGGGTGAGATATGCTCTCTCCTTCTAGTCCCCGTCAGCACTCTAGCTGCAGCATTTTGAATTAACTGAAGGCTTTTTAGGGAACTTTTAGGACAACCTGATAATAATGAATTACAATAGTCCAGCCTAGAGGAAATAAATGCATGAATTAGTTTTTCAGCATCACTCTGAGACAAGACCTTTCTGATTTTAGAGATATTGCGTAAATGCAAAAAAGCAGTCCTACATATTTGTTTAATATGCGCTTTGAATGACATATCCTGATCAAAAATGACTCCAAGATTTCTCACAGTATTACTAGAGGTCAGGGTAATGCCATCCAGAGTAAGGATCTGGTTAGACACCATGTTTCTAAGATTTGTGGGGCCAAGTACAATAACTTCAGTTTTATCTGAGTTTAAAAGCAGGAAATTAGAGGTCATCCATGTCTTTATGTCTGTAAGACAATCCTGCAGTTTAACTAATTGGTGTGTGTCGTCTGGCTTCATGGATAGATAAAGCTGGGTATCATCTGCGTAACAATGAAAATTTAAGCAATACCGTCTAATAATACTGCCTAAGGGAAGCATATATAAAGTGAATAAAATAGGTCCTAGCACAGAACCTTGTGGAACTCCATAATTAACTTTAGTCTGTGAAGAAGATTCCCCATTTACATGAACAAATTGTAATCTATTAGACAAATATGATTCAAACCACCGCAGCGCAGTGCCTTTAATACCTATGGCATGCTCTAATCTCTGTAATAAAATTTTATGGTCAACAGTATCAAAAGCAGCACTGAGGTCTAACAGAACAAGCACAGAGATGAGTCCACTGTCCGAGGCCATAAGAAGATCATTTGTAACCTTCACTAATGCTGTTTCTGTACTATGATGAATTCTAAAACCTGACTGAAACTCTTCAAATAGACCATTCCTCTGCAGATGATCAGTTAGCTGTTTTACAACTACCCTTTCAAGAATTTTTGAGAGAAAAGGAAGGTTGGAGATTGGCCTATAATTAGCTAAGATAGCTGGGTCAAGTGATGGCTTTTTAAGTAATGGTTTAATTACTGCCACCTTAAAAGCCTGTGGTACATAGCCAACTAACAAAGATAGATTGATCATATTTAAGATCGAAGCATTAAATAATGGTAGGGCTTCCTTGAGCAGCCTGGTAGGAATGGGGTCTAATAAACATGTTGATGGTTTGGATGAAGTAACTAATGAAAATAACTCAGACAGAACAATCGGAGAGAAAGAGTCTAACCAAATACCGGCATCACTGAAAGCAGCCAAAGATAACGATACGTCTTTGGGATGGTTATGAGTAATTTTTTCTCTAATAGTTAAAATTTTGTTAGCAAAGAAAGTCATGAACTCATTACTAGTTAAAGTTAATGGAATACTCAGCTCAATAGAGCTCTGACTCTTTGTCAGCCTGGCTACAGTGCTGAAAAGAAACCTGGGGTTGTTCTTATTTTCTTCAATTAGTGATGAGTAGAAAGATGTCCTAGCTTTACGGAGGGCTTTTTTATAGAGCAACAGACTCTTTTTCCAGGCTAAGTGAAGATCTTCTAAATTAGTGAGACGCCATTTCCTCTCCAACTTACGGGTTATCTGCTTTAAGCTACGAGTTTGAGAGTTATACCATGGAGTCAGACACTTCTGATTTAAAGCTCTCTTTTTCAGAGGAGCTACAGCATCCAAAGCTGTCTTCAATGAGGATGTAAAACTATTGACGAGATACTCTATCTCCCTTACAGAGTTTAGGTAGCTACTCTGCACTGTGTTGGTATATGGCATTAGAGAACATAAAGAAGGAATCATATCCTTAAACCTAGTTACAGCGCTTTCTGAAAGACTTCTAGTGTAATGAAACTTATTCCCTACTGCTGGGTAGTCCATCAGAGTAAATGTAAATGTTATTAAAAAATGATCAGACAGAAGGGAGTTTTCAGGGAATACTGTTAAGTCTTCTATTTCCATACCATAAGTCAGAACAAGATCTAAGATATGATTAAAGTGGTGGGTGGACTCATTTACTTTTTGAGCAAAGCCAATAGAGTCTAATAATAGATTAAATGCAGTGTTGAGGCTGTCATTCTCAGCATCTGTGTGGATGTTAAAATCGCCCACTATAATTATCTTATCTGAGCTAAGCACTAAGTCAGACAAAAGGTCTGAAAATTCACAGAGAAACTCACAGTAACGACCAGGTGGACGATAGATAATAACAAATAAAACTGGTTTTTGGGACTTCCAATTTGGATGGACAAGACTAAGAGACAAGCTTTCAAATGAATTAAAGCTCTGTCTGGGTTTTTGATTAATTAATAAGCTGGAATGGAAGATTGCTGCTAATCCTCCGCCCCGGCCCATGCTACGAGCATTCTGACAGTTAGTGTGACTCGGGGGTGTTGACTCATTTAAACTAACATATTCATCCTGCTGTAACCAGGTTTCTGTTAGGCAGAATAAATCAATATGTTGATCAATTATTATATCATTTACCAACAGGGACTTAGAAGAGAGAGACCTCATGTTTAATAGACCACATTTAACTGTTTTAGTCTGTGGTGCAGTTGAAGGTGCTATATTATTTTTTCTTTTTGAATTTTTATGCTTAAATAGATTTTTGCTGGTTATTGGTAGTCTGGGAGCAGGCACCGTCTCTACGGGGATGGGGTAATGAGGGGATGGCAGGGGGAGAGAAGCTGCAGAGAGGTGTGTAAGACTACAACTCTGCTTCCTGGTCCCAACCCTGGATAGTCACGGTTTGGAGGATTTAAGAAAATTGGCCAGATTTCTAGAAATGAGAGCTGCTCCATCCAAAGTGGGATGGATGCCGTCTCTCCTAACAAGACCAGGTTTTCCCCAGAAGCTTTGCCAATTATCTATGAAGCCCACCTCATTTTTTGGACACCACTCAGACAGCCAGCAATTCAAGGAGAACATGCGGCTAAACATGTCACTCCCGGTCTGATTGGGGAGGGGCCCAGAGAAAACTACAGAGTCCGACATTGTTTTTGCAAAGTTACACACCGATTCAATGTTAATTTTAGTGACCTCCGATTGGCGTAACCGGGTGTCATTACTGCCGACGTGAATTACAATCTTACCAAATTTACGCTTAGCCTTAGCCAGCAGTTTCAAATTTCCTTCAATGTCGCCTGCTCTGGCCCCCGGAAGACAATTGACTATGGTTGCTGGTGTCGCTAACTTCACATTTCTCAAAACAGAGTCGCCAATAACCAGAGTTTGATCCTCGGCGGGTGTGTCGTCGAGTGGGGAAAAACGGTTAGAAATGTGAACGGGTTGGCGGTGTACACGGGGCTTCTGTTTAGGGCTACGCTTCCTCCTCACAGTCACCCAGTCGGTCTGCTTTCCCGGCTGCTCGGGATCTGCCAGGGGGGAACTAGCGGCGGCTAAGCTACCTTGGTCCGCACCGACTACAGGGGCCTGGCTAGCTGTAGAATTTTCCACGGTGCGGAGCCGAGTCTCCAATTCGCCCAGCCTGGCCTCCAAAGCTACGAATAAGCTACACTTATTACAAGTACCGTTACTGCTAAAGGAGGCCGAGGAATAACTAAACATTTCACACCCAGAGCAGAAAAGTGCGGGAGAGACAGGAGAAGCCGCCATGCTAAATCAGCTAAGAGCTAGTAGCTACGCTAAGCTAGCGGATTCCTAAAAACACGCAAAGTGAATAATGTGTAAATAATTTAGAGGTGATTCAGCAGAAGGAGTGCTTTAGTTAAGGCACGTAAAGATTACACTGGGAAACAAATCGTAATCTAGATAACTAGATCAATCTAACTGCGCAGATTAAACAGCTAACAGATACAGAAAAACACCGCTGTGCTCCGGAACAGGAAGTGATACAATACCGCAGTGAGAGCCAACCACCAGTAGAGGCCTGAATAACATTGGTCCTAGCACAGAACCTTGTGGAACTCCATAATTAACTTTAGTCTGTGAAGAAGATTCCCCATTTACATGAACAAATTGTAATCTATTAGACAAATATGATTCAAACCACCGCAGCGCAGTGCCTTTAATACCTATGGCATGCTCTAATCTCTGTAATAAAATTTTATGGTCAACAGTATCAAAAGCAGCACTGAGGTCTAACAGAACAAGCACATAGATGAGTCCACTGTCCGAGGCCATAAGAAGATCATTTGTAACCTTCACTAATGCTGTTTCTGTACTATGATGAATTCTAAAACCTGACTGAAACTCTTCAAATAGACCATTCCTCTGCAGATGATCAGTTAGCTGTTTTACAACTACCCTTTCAAGAATTTTTGAGAGAAAAGGAAGGTTGGAGATTGGCCTATAATTAGCTAAGATAGCTGGGTCAAGTGATGGCTTTTTAAGTAATGGTTTAATTACTGCCACCTTAAAAGCCTGTGGTACATAGCCAACTAACAAAGATAGATTGATCATATTTAAGATCGAAGCATTAAATAATGGTAGGGCTTCCTTGAGCAGCCTGGTAGGAATGGGGTCTAATAAACATGTTGATGGTTTGGATGAAGTAACTAATGAAAATAACTCAGACAGAACAATCGGAGAGAAAGAGTCTAACCAAATACCGGCATCACTGAAAGCAGCCAAAGATAACGATACATCTTTGGGATGGTTATGAGTAATTTTTTCTCTAATAGTTAAAATTTTGTTAGCAAAGAAAGTCATGAAGTCATTACTAGTTAAAGTTAATAGAATACTCAGCTCAATAGAGCTCTGACTCTTTGTCAGCCTGGCTACAGTGCTGAAAAGAAACCTGGGGTTGTTCTTATTTTCTTCAATTAGTGATGAGTAGAAAGATGTCCTAGCTTTACGGAGGGCTTTTTTATAGAGCAACAGACTCTTTTTCCAGGCTAAGTGAAGATCTTCTAAATTAGTGAGACGCCATTTCCTCTCCAACTTACGGGTTATCTGCTTTAAGCTACGAGTTTGTGAGTTATACCACGGAGTCAGGCACTTCTGATTTAAAGCTCTCTTTTTTAGAGGAGCTACAGCATCCAAAGTTGTCTTCAATGAGGATGTAAAACTATTGACGAGATACTCTATCTCACTTACAGAGTTTAGGTAGCTACTCTGCACTGTGTTGGTATATGGCATTAGAGAACATAAAGAAGGAATCATATCCTTGCCAAGAAATTGAAAACACTTATTTTCATTGTGGTTCATTTAAAAATCAAATGACAAAAGAGAAGTAATAATAAAATAAGCTAATAATTATATATCTATATCTATCTATCTATCTATCTATCTATATACGAGGTCTGTTAGAAAAGTATCAGACCTTTGGCTGGGAAAAAAGAAAAAAACTGGCATACCTGGAGCGTTGGAAACCTAATCACCCTCAAAGTAGTCTCCTTGGGACTCCACACACTTCTCACAGTGGTGCCGCCACTGTTGGAAGCATTCCAAAAAAGTCTCTTTTGAAATGGAGTTCAGCTCCACTGTTGTTGCAGCCATAATGTCCTCTGTTGTCTCAAATCTCATTCCTTTCAATGGCATCTTGAGTTTGGGGAACAGGCAGAAGTCACAAGGGGCCATATCAGGAGAGTAAGGAGCCTGTTGAACCACCAGAGTCTAGTTTTTCATCAAAAAAGTCTGAATTAAGTGCGAGGAATGTGCTGGAGCATTGTCGTGGTGGATGTGCCAATCTCCTGTGGCCCACAACTCTGGTCTCTTGCGCCGCACAGCATTACGTAGACGACAGAGGACATCCCTGTAGTACTCCTTGGTGATTGTTTGACCCTGTGGTGCGTACTCGTGGTGTACCACACCACGGGAGTCAAAGAAAACAGTCAGCATCACCTTAACATTGCTGCACACTTGGCGAGCCTTCTTTGGTCTTGGTGACGTGGAATGCTTCCACTGTGATGACTGGAATTTGGTTTCCCGTACCCGTACACCCAGGACTCATTACCAGTGATTATGGTGTCCATGAAATCGGATTCACTCTTTGTGAAATCCAGCATGTCCTGTGAGACTTCAACACGAAGTTGGTTTTGCTCTGCCGTCAGCAACTTTGGCACTAACTTAGCCGCAACTCTTTTCATGCCCAAATCTTCTGTCACAATGGAATGTGCCGAAAAAGTGCTGATGTCCACCTCTTACGCAATTTCTCGGACAGTCACACGACGGTCACCACAGCGTTCACTTTGGAAATGATCGCGTCATTTCGGCATGTTGATGGCCGACCAGAGCGCAGCTCACTCTCCACCGTTACGCAGCCATCTTTAAACTGGCTGTACCACTCCTTAATCCGTGTGATGCTCATTGCATCATCTCCGAAAGCCATCTGAATCTTCCGAATGGTTTCCATCTGGCTGTCGCCCAGTTTCTGGCAAAATTTGATGCAGTAGCGCTGCTCCAATCGTTTTATATATATATATATATATATATATATATATATATATATATATATATATATATATATATATATATATATATAAAATAACAAGAACCTAACAATTTATTAATACATTAAGACAGCAAATGACTCACACACCATTCCAGCTCATTCCAATGTATTACCACCCTTGAAAAATGTCAACTGCCTAATTTATAAACTCTACCCAATCTAGAGCCCATGGATCCCCATGAACAACATGCTAGTGGGATTTATAATGTCATTAAAAAACATACACTTACAGTTTTGCTTTAAAAAAAGTACCTCTGCAGGCAGTATTACATTTCCTAAAAAACAAAACAAAAAACAAACAAACATACAAAATAACTGTCTTTTTTATAGACTATCTAACTGACTAAGGGCCCCTTCACATATAATGCAAATTTGGTTTAATTGCACATAAAGTGTGCATGAAGCAGGAATTGTGTGCAAAACATGTAAAAACTGCAGCTGCCTCATACACCTGTTGCTACAACTAGTTGCGCACATCAGCGGCTGAAAGACAGAGTGTGCGCTGTGCGAGCCCATCGAACCCTCTCGCGGCAGGTGTCAGCCAAATTCCAACTGACACGCACGAACATCTAACACCACTCGCTTGGCACTTAGAAAATGTGTGGCCTTTCGCACTATTAACAAGACAACAGTCAACAGACAATCACTGTCATGCTGGCAGTGAAATTTGTCTAAGTGCCCCACGAGTGTGGCTTTGGTCTGTGCGCTGAACTGACAGTAGGTCTGGCCGCTGACAGAAGCAGCTGTGGAGATCTGTTTTTTCTGGACATCCCAGCTGAACAACACGTACTGTGTTTGGATGGACATGGACTAGCAACTGCCCACTGTGATGCACATGTCTGCTTGCTGTCCTCACATGGACGTAAATAAAGGCTTATATCTCTGTGGCGACAGGCTGCAACGAGCACACACACACGCCACACACATTGACAGGCTGCCCCCAGGTTGAAACGGACCGTCAGATCATAACACGCAGCAGGCGATATGACTGTCACATCACCCATGCGAGCTCTGTTACACATGAGGCGGTGTCAGTCCTGGGGTGCGCTGGCAGGACACACATGCGGACCAGCTGGACAAGCGCCACCAGATGTAGGCATGATGAGATGAGTGAACTGCTTCTCATTCATGTCATTTCATGACTGTACATCTGTGACAATGAGTCATCTACAGAGGAACAGACAGATCATATTTGTATTGTCCGCTCAATAAGAGGGATTTAATATAATGCAATGTTTTTATCTGGTGTGTGATTTTATTTATTTATTTATTTTTTATTTGTCCATGTCCTTCCTGATATCAGGCAGCTTCCTGCACCTTTCACAGGCCAGTGATGGTAACTCAGTGGTAAAGTTTCTGACTGGCCACCAGATCATTTGGATGTGCGGGTTTGAATCTTGTGGGTGACATGTATTTTTTTTTTCACAGCAGCTGCGTGATGTGGTTACACATCACACTACTTGCACTGTGTTCCTGCATGCATGAACCATTGCACTGGCATTGTGCAGACCTGCCCTTAGGTGCAATGTTTCATGGTGCGCTCATATGAGCTGTTCCGCCGGGAGTTGCCCTGAGTTGTACATGTTCGCACTAAGTGTGAAGGGGCCCCAACATAGACGAGACAGACATATTTGGGCCAAAAGTCTGGGTCACACAGAGAAGACTGTCAGTGATTTAGGAGTGTTGCCAACAGTCTGTCACACCCCCTCAAGAATACAGTGGTGGACTTTGTGGGGTTAAAAAAATTGCAGTCACATAATATATGAATGAATGAATGAATGAATGAATGAATGAATGAATGAATGAATTTGGCACACAGACTCAACAATAACAAAAAAACTGATACACAAGACAATTCCACAGTGACGTGTGACCAAAAGGGGGTGAGCAGAAGCACACCTTATAAATGCCCACATCAGACATGCTTGAACCCTCGTGGGCATGCAAGAGTTTTTTCACGCCTGTCGGTTACGTCATTCGCCTGTGGGCAGGCTTTGAGTGAGGAGTGGCCCACCCTCTCGTCGATTTTTTTCATTGTTTAGGAATGGCTCAGAGACTGCTGCTTTGTTTGATCAAAATTTTTTCAAAACTGTAAGGCACAACTGAGTGGACACCATTCGATAAATTCAGCTGGTTTTCGGTAAAAATTTTAACGGCTGATGAGAGATTTTGGTCTGATAGTGTCGCTTTAAGGACGGCCCACGGCGCCTGATGGCGATCTGCGCTTCGAGGCGGCAGCGTCTCGCCGTTTCAAGTTGAAAACTTTCACATTTCAGGCTCTGTTGACCCAAGAAGTCGTCAGAGAACAGAGAACTTTCAGAAGAAGTCAGCATGAGGAGTTTTTTTGGACATTCCATTGTTAATGGACATTTTGTAATGAAAGAACGTGCGGGCAGAGTCGCATGTCGGGCCGGACCCAACCGCGGGGGGTCGCTACAGGAAAAACACCTCAGTTGGAAACCTTAACGGGCAAGTTGGCACATGCCCAAGCTGTTAAACAATTTCTCAGTTACTCACTTGTTGAAAGCCATCAAAAGCCGCCTGAATTTTACAAATGGTTTTCAACATGGAGGTGTTTTTCCTGTCGTGGCGCACACAGATTCACCGAGTCGTCACGGAAACGACTCGGCAAATTTGCGCGCACGTCTTTCATTAAAAAATGTCCTTAAACAGTGGAATGTCCGCATAAAGTCCTCATGCCGGCCTCTTCTGAATCTTCTCTGTTCTCTCACGATGTCCTGGGTGAATTAAGCCTTAAATTAGGATGTTTTCAGGTCGAAACAGGCCGATGACGGCGCCTGGAAGCGCTGCGCAATGTCCCGCTCCGTGGGAAGTCCTTACACCAACAGAAACACCCCATAATCTCGCATCAGCCGTTAAACTTTTCACCGAAAACCAGCTTAATTTCTCAATTAGTGTCCACTCGGATATTCCTCACAGGTCCAGAAAAATTTTTGATAAAGCAACGCGCGCCGTCTCGAGCAGCGTGTGAAACAAAGGAATTCAGCCGAGAGGGCGGGACCACATCTCACTCAAGGCCTGCTCACAGGGAAATGACGTCACCGACACGGGTGAAAAAACTCACGCATGCGCACGAGGGTTCAAGCATGATTGGTGTAATCGCATGTCATTCAAATCCAAATAGTTAAAAAAAAAATAAAAGTGTCGGTTTCTTATCTAATAGACCTCGTACATATACACACATCCCGAAGGAGGTGACACACATGTACATGAGGCAGAAGTCTTCTATTTTAATTGGTTTTATTGATGCATCTAAGGCATTTGGCAGAGTAAATCATTTTAAGCTGTTTAAGAAATTGAGCCAAAGGGGTGTACCTGATAGCATTGTAAGGATCCTGTTGTATGGCTGGGGGGGCCTGGTTGCCTTTTTGTTTCTGTCTTTTGTCCTGTCTTTTGTTTTTCCTTCCAGGTGGCTTGCATTTGGGACTGAGTGGCTGTGTAGCTGAGTTTATCAGGACCTCACCCTGATCACCTGAGGCTGATCACCTGCGGCTCGTCAGGACTCACAGCTGTGGTGCATCTACATGGATTGGAACATGGTGGCATTTAAGACTGGAGTACACAGTGTGTATTTGCCAGAGACTCGACCTTGTGACCAGACGGGTGAGATCGTCGTCTCGGGAGCCATCTCATCATCAGTGGATGCAGAGAACGTCCAGGTTTGATGCATGGTCTGTGAAAGAGGAGAGGGTGAGGTCTCACGCTCGTCAGCACACTTCCTGAGGTACGTTAGATTTTGTGACTAACATTTATACAGTCAGTAAATGTGGTGTCCCTCACACCTTATTATATTGAGCTGTATGTTGGTCGTGTAATCAGCTTCCTCTGCAGTGGAGTTTTGTGAACAGGGTGTTCCATGCCTGCAGGGTGGGAAGCTGATTAGTAATTAAGCCAGGAAGTGTTTGCTGTTTGTACACCTTTGAGCGTTCTCTCTGTGTGTTGAGTGTGGACTCACATAATGATTCCATCTTTCACAGACTCGGTTTGTCGCGGCCACCTGGGGGGTGTCGGCGGGGTCCTTGGGTCCGAATTGGTTCTGGCTCCGGACCGTTAGCGCTGCTGGGAGCGCACCGCAAAACCACCACGCCAGACCGCGCACTTTTATATTTTTTCACAGCACTGTTATGTTCATTAAACTCTGTTATCCTTTGTACCGTGCTCTGCTTATTTTATACTGGGTCCTTCAAACGCTGGTCGGTTCTCCGCGCTGCGTCCGACACATAACAGATCCTGTCTTATTGGTATGCCAAACAGAGAATGCAGGTTAAATGGGGTAACAGTGTCTCTGCTCCCTTTGGTGTGAGTAATGGTGTGTGACAGGGGGGGCTACTTTCACCAGCTTTATTTAACCTGTACATGGATGATTTATCAAAACAACTAAATGCATGCAGAACTGGCTGTATGATTAGTAACACCTTGATAAATCACTTTATGTATGCGGATGACCTGGCAATACTCTCTCCTAGCAGTGCTGGCTTTCAACAGCTACTGAATATACAAGGTCTGTTAGAAAAGTATCCGACCTTTTTATTTTTTTCAAAAACTATATGGATTTGAATAACATGTGATTGCATCAGCCAAGCTTGAACCTTCGTGCGCATGCTTGAGTTTTTTCACACCTGTCGGTTGCATCACTCGCCTGTGGGCAGGCTTTGAGTGAGCACTGGTCCAGCCCCTTGTCGGATTTTCATTGTCATTGAAATGGCTGAGCGACTGCCACTTAGCTCCATGAAAATTTTTTCAGAAACTGTGTGAGACAGCCAGGTGGAAACCATTCGGAAAATTCAGATGGCTTTCGGTGAAGATTCTATCGACGTCACACAGATTAAAGAGGATTACAATGGGATTAAAGACGGCCCACAGTGGCGGAGGGCGCGCCACGCTTCGAGCGGCCTTCGACAGGCTGAAACGATCAGATCATTTCCAAAGTGAAGGCTGTGTTGGTCCGGGACGTCGTCTGACTACCAGAGAAATCACAGAAAATGTGGACATCAGCACTTTTGCGGCACATTCCACTGTTAAAGGAGATTTTGTAATAAAAGACGTGCGGAGGAATTCGTGCGTCGGGACGGAGCCGCTCATGGCGCACAACAAAAAACACCTCTGTGTTGGAAACCATTCGGAAGATTCAGACAGCGTTCGGTGGCTTTTCAGTTGAGTGAGTATCTGAGAAATTGTGTAACAGCTGGGCATGTCACAACTTGTCCTGTGAGACTTCCAACACATTGCTTGAGCTCCACCCCCAATCTGTTCCACATCCTCACTGATAAGTGAGTTTCCTCCCTGATGTTTTAAGTTAAACTCCCCCCTCAGATTGTAATCCCCTACTCTATTAAAGAACATGTTTTTAATATTTCCAGGAAGTAAATTGTTTATTGCTTTATACACAATTTGTACTGTTTGAAAATGAACCAGATCAGTAAATTTTAAAATTTTTGATTTTAAGAATAGTGAATTTGTGTGGTCTCTACATTATTCTTATAGCTTTTTCTGCAGTATGAATAATGGTTGTATTGTACATTTATAATTATTGCCCCAGACCTCTGCACAATAGTATAAATATAGTAAGATCAGTGAGCAATAGAGAATGCGGTGTAAGTCATGGTCCAGAATGTATTTAACTTTGTTCAGAACTGAAATGCTTCTTGACAGTTTGCTCTGTATATGTTTTATAATGATACTTCCAGTTTATTTTATCATCAATTATCATCCCAAGAAACTTAGTTTCATATACTCTTTCAATATCCACCCCCTGTACTTGTAACTGTACTTGTATGTCTTTATTACAATTGCCAAATAATATATATTTTGTTTTACTTAAGTTTAATGATACTTTGCGTCTGTCAAACCACCATTTCTGTAGTCATGTTCCTTAGTAGTTTCTGCAAATCTCCCCAGAACAAAAAATACTTGTGTCATCTGCAAATAATACTAATTTTGATATCTTGGGCACATTAAAAATATCATTTATATAAAGTAAAAGGAGTTTTGGACCCAATACTGACCCCTGTGGGACACCACAAGCAATGTCCAAGCATGATGACGTATATTCCCCCAACTTCACAAATTGTTTTCTGTTACTCAAATAACTTCTCACCCAGTGCAACACTAATCCCCTGATCCCATACCGTTCAAGTTTATTGATTAATATATCATGATTGATTGTATCGGAAGCTTTTTTTAAGGTCTATGAATATTCCAACTGACTGTAATTTATGATCCATGGCATTTGTGATCTCCTCAACTGATTCTATTAATGCCAGTTGATGTTGAACTATTTGCTCTAAATCCATATTGAATGTCCATAAGTAATTTATGTTTGTTTATGAATTCATCTAATCTATTGTTGAATAATTTTTCTAATATTTTGGAAAATTGTGGAAGCAAAGAAACAGGCCTGTAATTTCTGAAGTGGTGTCTATCCCCAGTGTTACACAGCGGTACAACTTTGGCTATTTTCATTTCATTGGGAAATTTACCGGTTTGAAATGACAAATTACAAATATATGTTAATGGTTCTGAAATCCCTTCAATGACCTGTTTTACAACTATCATGACAGTGTCATTTAAATCAGTAGATGTTTTGTATTTGCAATTTTTGACAATATCTATTATCTTCTTTTTCTTCCACCGCTGTGAGGAACATTGAACAGGGATTCTTCTCTATAAGATTATCATTCCAGTCCTCAGATAACAATGAATCAGGAATCGTTTCTGCCAAGTTAGGTCCAACATCTACAAAAAAATTATTAAAGCCATTAACCACCTCATCCATATTTCCCTTTCTGATATTATCAATGAAATATTGAGGATAGCTCTGTTGTTTGGTACCATTTTTAATAATACTATTTCATATATCCCATATTCCTTTTATATTGTTTTTGTTATTACATATCTTACTATAGTATTCCTTCCTACATACGCTTATAATATTAGTTAACTTATTTTTATATTTGTTTTATCTATTTTCTGCCTCCTTAGTCCTTAGTTTTATGAATTCTTTATATAGTGTATTTTTCTTTTTACATACATTTTGTAATCCTTTCATCAACCATGGTTGATCTTTGAATTTTTGTTTTCTACTGTATTGTTTTATTGGACAATTTTTTTTCATATAGTGATGTAAATATTTTTAAAAAGCTCCATATGCTCTATCAACATCACCTTCTGTTGTGTGGGCCGCTGAAGAGGAGGTACTGCTGGCCCACCACCACAAGATGGCGCCCTGCTTGAAGTGCGGGCTTCAAGCACGAGAGGGCGTCGGAGCGATAGCTGTCACTCATCATCCGTACCAGCTGTCACTCATCCACTACTCATCACCACCACCATAAAGGCCGGACTGCAACTCCACCTCCCCGCCGGAAAATCAGCTACCATTCAGGTAATTTTCTCTGCTGACTTGAAACATTGAGTAATAATCTGAACTTCTTTGCAGCCGTTTTCCTGTGGTTTGCTTATCTGTGGGATTGGCGTTTGGTGTGATCAGCAACGGCTTCGCTTCATACTCCAACCAGATAAGTGATTAGACAGGAGCTGCACGAGTGTGTGATTGGAGGTGGAGGTTCTCCCTCCTAATTGTGTACAGACTGTGGGATTACTGAGTGTGCGACCTCACACTCATCAGGACTGTCTCTGTTCTCTGCCAGCAGTACCGGGTCTGACTGCTGAAGACAGCGGCCACCTGGGGCGCAGGGCTTGGCGGCTCCGGTGTTCTTCAGCTCCGTTGGTGGTGGAAGCTATGTGGGATCTGGCTCTTCTCTCGCCAGGCGTCTTCTATCATCGAGCCTGCCCACACGTCACCTGGTGTATGATTGATAGTCACCATATTGTTATTGTCTGTACGTCATTGTGCGATTCACAACATTAAATTGTTACTTTTGGCTTATCCATTGTCCGTTCATTAACGCCCCCTGTTGTGGGTCCATGTCACGACACTTTCACAACACCTTCACTGTATAGCTCTTCCCAGTTTTGCACCCATAAATCATACTTCAGTGTATTCATCTTTTCCTCTGTCCGCGCTCGCCTGTATTTTAGTTTTCCTCTGGCTGATTCATCCAGTTCAAAATCCATTCCTTTATCTTCATTGATCCATGTTTCTGATATAGCAATTATTTAGAACATTTTTTTAAACTGACTTAAATATTCCTTGATGTTATTAAAGTTTGCATACAGACTTCTGCTGATGAAATGAATTATTGATAATTTATTATCTGTTTTAATGGTCTGATCGAACTGTTCATCCATGTAATAGCAAAAAGTGTCACTGATGTTTGAGAAAAAAAATATTGTCCGCATCTATATCATGCTCCAAGTCCAGTAAATTATGATCCGTGTATTTAAATGTTCTCAATTCCAGTTTTTCATTATCAAAAATTCTTTGAATTCTATCCCTCTTGTCTCAGGATGTAGTTGATGTAGATGAATAAGTTCTTCCAGTCTGCGTCATGGTGCTGCATTATGTTTGAGTCATCATCCATGTTCCTGATTACCATAACTTTGGCTTGCTCTGGAGTCCTGTTCAATTTGATGAATATTTTACAGTTTGATGTCCATGTATGCTGAATTTTTCCGTTTTTTAAGAGGCGAGCTTTCCTGGCAATGTTGGTGTTTTGTTTGGTCAGATGTTCATTGATGAAGACGTTCGATCCTTTCAATTTTCTTCCTTGTTTTAACAGTGCCATTTTATGTTTTCTGTTGATGAACTTCATGATAACAGTTCGTTTATCGCTGTCATCTCTCTGGGGCAGAGGGTGGCATGCTTCAATATTATTGAAATCCATTTCAATTCCTTTGGATTGTAGGAAGTCAGCCACCTGTTGTTCCACAGAGCTGACATCCTGCTCACTGAGCCCCCCCCGCTGTCGTTAATCACCGCCCGTGCGTATGACCGGGGTTTGATACGGAGCCAGGTGATAATAACGTCATTCCTTCTGGTGTATTGTTCTAACTCCGCGACACGGTCTCCAGGTGCACCAGATGCTGGCCCTTCTCAGCATTCTGGATCCGGAGAGCCTTTACCTCTTCCACCAGGTCCATAATGAATTTCTGCTGCATTTTTACAACAGAAATCTCCTCAGACAAAAAGTCTAGAGACTTCTTGATATCATGACCCTCCTTCGCCATCAGTGCCTTCTTCGGACCCATAGTCAGGTGAATCCGCGTTGGTAGATCGAGGCCTCTGTGAATCCATGCCGCTCTGCGCTGATGGTTCCGCGCCGATCTTCCGATATAACAGGTACTGATGCACACATATGCACAATGATGTTAACATTGGTGTATTTCATCTGTATGTGGCACATATGTATGACCAATGTTGGGCACATTACTTAAAGTAATAGTTAGTTATAGTTACTATGTACTTCTCCCAGAAAAGTAACTGTTCATAACTGATTTACAGCATTATTAAAGTAATTCATTACAAAGGAAAATAACTGTTGCCTTCTTGTCTTTTGTCTCAATGAGGAGAAAGTAATGTCTGTAGTTCCAGTTGAAAAATGCTAACGCTGCATGTGTGTCTTTCTATTTGTGTGTGAACTCTGCCTCTGGTTGTCTTACTATTAAATTGTTCTCTTTGTTAGTCAGTCACTTATGTTTGCCCCACCCTTCCCTCTCCCCCTCTCACAAAAGGTGTCTGAGAACCTGTAGGTGAAAATGGCTTCATTGAGCTTAATTATAGTAACGATGGAAAGATTAATTAGATTACCAGTTACTGAACAAATAACACTGTTCGTAAAGGTGTTTATATTAATGCACTTCTTCCCATCAGTGAAGCACCATGTTTCAGCACCACGGACAGTTTCTGTGGGAATGGTGGCAAAATGGATGTAGGTCGTGCCTGTCATAAAAGTGTGTGTCTGCTGCAACAAGTGTGTGCTACAGTCGTGCATATAGGAGGACACACTGTGCAACATACCCACACACATAAACGGACACACCCTGATGCATTTTTCCCCCAGAATACACCCTGGCATATTTGTCTCACAGATGTGTCATAGTCTGGACACTCACAAAGTCCAGTTTGTTTGACTAGCATGAGTGCTCTGAGCCATGGTCAGCTGACACACATCTGAGATGACTCACAGAGGTGTTCTGATCAAGTGGGGAAAAGATAAAACACTGATGTGTCCAGTTTCTTGTGTCGTGATGATTCACATGCCCCTGATTGAAAGGAAGTTGGCATTAATAATAATGAACTTGTTTATTTGTTCAATCATTCGTTCATTCGTATCATTTCCCATGAACATTTTCCATGAACAAAAAAGGAACAAAAAGAAGATGCATCTGCTTCTTTTAACAAAATAAAAAAACAAATAAATAAGAAGAGAAATTCATTTGTTTCTTCAATTCCAACCCAAACATCGTCTCCTCATCAAGTCATCAAACATCAAATAAACATCATCATAACATGATTGTGTTACATTCAGCAGTTACATCCATTTTCTTCCAATTTTCTATATTCTCTCATGATTGTGTCCTTATACATTTTTTTTATTCATAAACATTTGTACAACCTTTAAGTTCATTCAAATCAAATCAAATAAATTTTATTTATATAGTGCCAAATCACAACAACAGTTGCCCCAAGGCGCTTTATATTGTAAGGCAAAAGCCAAACAATAATTACAATAATTACAATAATTCAATACATTCCAAATTTTAAACACCATAAAGAGAGGGACACTTCTGTTTCATAGTTGCATGTGTGAACATATTCCAAAAATTCTATTTTCTTCTATGGCAAATGGCCAGTGTGGCCACAGTTACTTTGAAAAAGTAATCCAGTTACTGATTACTGATTACTCCTTGAAAAAGTAACTTAGTTACTTTACTGATTACTCAGTTGTAAAAGTAACTAAGTTAGATTACTAGTTACTTTTTTTAGTTACTTTCCCCAGCTGCCGACAACAACCCTCTGCCACCTCAACATGACAATGATACCTATTTTGCCAAAACGCACTTTATAGTCACCCTTTCTTGACTTCAATGAAAATAAATACTTGTTTTATAAAAAGTAAAATAATCTTTCTTGACCTCATATTTAACTGTTGACAGCACTGTAACAGGAAAACTTGCAATTTCTAACCTACATTGTTTATAAATGTAACTATTAAATTCTAACATTTTTCTAACATTTAAATTCTCTATAAACATTTTACTTGTCAAAATTATTATTATTTTAAGTAGTATTAGTAGTTGTAGTAAAAAAACGGCTTCAAAACTGGACCTTTAATCTAGGGATGTTGTGGGGCATGGGGCACATCCCTCCCCCACGCCCCCATTCCATCTGGATTTGCCCCTGCTTTGGCGTTTGAGCACAAAGAATGGATAACATTTATTTATGCAGAAAACATGACCAGATTTACAGGAAACAAAGTTTTATTGCGTTTTCACATCATGTGGTCCCCAGAAAGAGAGTTTAGGTGCATTTGAGTGGAAAATAGTGTTAGTTGTTGACGCGTCGCGGAGGATCAGCTGTTTTTAACGAGACGATACGGAGCAGCTCAGCTCAGAATTCTAAATAAAGGAGAAAAATAAAGCATAAAAATGACTTTGTAAAGCTCAGTGCAGGTGTGCTGTTTTCACCGCGCTTTAAGAGGTGAGGACGAGTCGTAGCTGATGAAAAGCTCACAGCTCGCTTAAATTGGGCAGTTCAGTCGAACCTCTGACCTCCTGCTCACGGATCAAGTTTAATGCTGCTGTCGACCCACAATGCAAAAATAATAGTAACGCACAGTGACTTGGAGAAGTAACTTTAATCTGATTACTCATTTGGAAAGATTAACGCGTTAGATTGCTCGTTACAAAAAAAAGTGGTTAGATTAGGTTACCAGCATCACTGCAAATGGCCTGTGTAGCTGGACTAAAGTTTTGGAGAGCATCTGGCAAAATTCCTTGCTTAGCTTTCCACATAATAAGTACCATTTTTTTTAAATCGACCAGATACTTAAACTTGAACTGACTTGTTGCAATAAACAAATTGTTGGTATGCTCTCTGTAACTTTTTTTGTTGATAATTCTAATGGCTCTTTTGTGGAACAGATACAAGGGCTTCGTAGTACTGCTATATGTGTTATCCCAGACTTCAGTACAATAACTGAAGTATGGGAGAATCATTGAGAAACACAGCATATGCAACGAGTTACAAACAAAAAATCTTTTACTTTAAAGAAAATGCGAATACTTTTACTAACTTTCCGGCCCCTTCACACATAGCACGATTGAAGCTGACTCGGCCATGAAGGAGGAATTTTATGCCACACATGAAAAATCAGAGCCACCTCAAACGCCTTGTACAGCAATCGCCACAACCATTCGGGCATAGGACATGCTCTCTACATTCATGCGCCGCTTGCAGCGGAAACACATTCGAATGATGTGCAAGATGAAGTCACACTGCCTTCTGATCGTGTTTGCAGCATTTACATGGCAATTTGAACACAGGTCAGACATATCATGCCGCAGCCAAGGAGCTGAACCAAGTCATTGGCCATGTCGTACCATGACAGAATGCCGCGTTCAAGACAGTGGGCACAAAGAGTAGACTGCAGGCAACCATTTCAACCCGGCTGTGCGAATGGCTCCACATTTCTTAAGTGCCCCATGACTGTGCCATTACCAAGCAACACATGTCATGCAAGCTCCCCCTCCACAACACATGTGGCGTGCAAATGTGTCGCTCCACCCCCCCTCCTGCAACACAGATGTTGTGAGGAGTGTGTTGTGCCCCCCCCACTGCCATGATCCAACATTGTTAGGTGCTGCTGAGATGGCTGGAATGCGATTGCTGTCCAGTCCAGCGTGCATCTGGATGGCTGTAATGTCCAGCTGGAACAGGTGACAGCTGTGTACTCGTAACTCAGCTGGAGAAAATATGTCATGCCATCAACAACATAAACAACACTTCACGCAATGCACATGTGTGGGCGGGCTCTCATACTCTCATGACATGGTGATAATTACGTACAGAAAAGATCATATGGGGACTGGCCAGCCACGTCTGAGCGCGCACGGCATGGTGTGAACTTTGTAATCAGTCAGCCAGCCAGGCTAATGAACCTTCCAACATCAATCAGTCAATCAATCAACATTTATTTATAAAACGCTTTACAGCACCGGCGAAAGCATGATCACCCCAGCATTTATATCTTGACCTTTGAATATCTAAGTAAAGCTGGCCAGACGCCCTTAATGTCCTACTGTAGATGTGCAAAGTTAAAATTTCAGACAATTAGGGAGGTGCAAGGCCATAAATAGCTTTAAAAACAAACATTAAAATTTTAAAATCAATTCTAAAACAAACTGGAAGCCAGTGGAGTGAGTACAGGACAGGTGTAATATGCTCACGTCTAAAAGCCTTTGTTAAAAGACAAGCAGCAGCATTCTGTACAAATTGGAGATGTGCAAGAGACGACTGATGAATGCCCGAATAAAGTGCATTACAATAATCAGGTCTAGAGCTGATGAAAGCATGAATGGCTGTCTCAAGATCACGCATACTGAGGAAGTGCTTTATTTTAGCCAAAAGGCAAAGTTGGAAAAACTAGCTTTGGCAACAGAGTTTTTCTGTTGATTGGACCTCAAACAGCTGTCAAATATCACTCCCAAATTCTTGACAGCTGGTTTTACATAGTTAGCCAAAGCACCAAAATTTGGTGTTACCACATTTGGTATGCCGGAGTGCTCAAACACCATGATCTCCGTTTTACCATCATTCAGGTAAAGGAAGTTTTGGGACAGCCACTGCTTTACATCACGAATACAATTAAATAATGATGACAAAGCATCACTCCCATTAGTCCTCACAGGCAGATAGATTTGCACATCATCTGCATAACAATGAAAGGACAGGTTGTGCTGGGTTATAATTGACCCCAATGGCAGAATGTACAAAGAAAACAGAATAGGCCCAAGGACAGAACCCTGTGGCACTCCAAAGCACAGAGGAGCAGTTGATGAGTAGAGGTCCCCAATCATGACAGATCCCCAATAATCTCACAGCGCTGTGGACACAGGGCGCCTCTCAGCTGATCGCCAGCCAGCAAGTCTATATCAGCTGGAACTGATAGTGACTCAGTGCATACGATGTGTTGAATTAAAAACACAGAGAACAGAGCCAATTAAAGAAGACAATTAAATAAATACATACAACAATAACTACACACATAATTACATAACAAATACATAAAATAATCACATAACAAAGGAACAGAGAATGAGACTTTTTTCTGTGAGCTAAGTTGGTCGACAGGTGGGTGTGTCCATGTCAGCCGCTGCTGTTGAGATCTGTGGACTTGCAAATCACAGCTGGAGAACACATACCGTGCCATGAAGGATATGACCTGACAAGGCTCCACTGTGAGGCAAGTGCATGGTCATGCTGTCCTCACATGGAAATACATAAAAACACATATCGCCTTTGCAATGGGAAGGAGCAACCGCTTCAGCACGCACATTGGCAGGCTGTCCCATGTGACAAGAACCATCTGATCATGTGTAAACTCAGCTGGTGATCTGAATGTCACATCCACCACGTCAGCTATGGTCCGTATGACCATAGCTGACGTGGTGGCATGCAGTATCCTTTGGTGCGCCGTTCACTGGACACTCGGCACTGGCTGGACACACAGGGCCCACTGAACATGCAGGGCTGGCTGGACATGCAGCGCCAGCAGATGTGGTGGCAGCACAGTGGCTTAGTGGTTAGCACTGTTGCCTCACAGCAAGAAGGTGGATGAAGAAGGTGGATGAACAGTGCAGTCCAGTCCCTATTAAAAAGCCACAACACCACCTTTAAATCAGGGGACAGGGCTCTGTACAGCGCTGCCAAGTCCGATCTGAAAAGAGGCATCAGAGAGGCCAAGGCTGCCCACAAGAAAAAGATTGAGGATCTTTTCGCTGTAAATGACCCCAGAAGGATGTGGCAGGGAATAAATCATATAACCAACTACAGAAGCAGCAACCCAGGAAATGCTAGGTCTGACGCCTTGCTGGCAGAGGAGCTGAACTGTTTCTTTGCCCGCTTCGAAGCAGACAGACCAGCAGCAACTCCACACCCACCACCCTCCAGCACTAGCACGCTAACACTTCAGGAACACGAATTGAGATGTGTGCTGAAGGCGGTGAACCCCAGGAAGGTGGCCGGCCCCAATGGTATACCTGGAAAGGTACTCAAACATGTGCTGACCAACTGGCTGGAGTTTTCACCTGCATCTTCAACCTGTCCCTGTCTCAGGCCATCATTCCATTCTGCCTCAAATCTTCCATCATCATTCCAGTCCAAAAGATGTCAGCAGTGGAGAGCATAAATGACTACCGGCCTGTTGCACTTATGCCTGTGGTCATGAAGTGCTTTGAAAGACTGGTCTCTCAGCACATCAGAGCCTGTCTGCCTCCCACTCTGGACCCTCACCAGTTTGCCTACAGGGCAAACCACTCCACAGGGGATGCTATCACCACAGCTCTCCATACCGCGCTGAGCCACCTGGAGCACCAAGGGAGCTATGTGAGGACTTCAGCTCAGCCTTCAACCACATCATCCTGGAGATCCTGGTCCAGAAACTGACACATCTGGGCATCTCCACCCCCATCTGCCAGTGGATCAAGGACTTCCTCACAAACCACCCACAGTCTGTGAAACTTGGCCTCCACCTTTCCTCCACATCACACTCAGCACCGGTTCCCCTCAAGGCTGTGTACTGAGCCCTCTCCTGTTCACCCTTTACATGCATGACTGCTCTCTGACCCATCCCACAAACACCATCATAAAGTTTGCCGATGATACCACCATGATTGGGCTCATCTCAGGGAGGGGATGAGACTAACTACAGAGATGAGGTGAATCAACTGACAGCATGGTGTTCAGCTAACAACCTGCCGCTGAACATCACAAAAACAAAATAAATAATCCTTGACTTCAGGAACAACATGGCTGACCCAGCCCTGCTCTACATCCAAGGGGACTATGTGGAAAGGGTCAGCTCCATCAGGTTCCTGGGAGTGCAGCTCTCTGACAGCCTCTCCTGGACTGCCAACATCCACAGTGGTGGTGAAGAAAGCCCAGCAGCAACTCCACTTCCTGAGGGTGCTCAGGAGAAACAATCTGGAGGAGAAGCTGCTGTTGTTGTTCTATAGAGCCACCATTGAGAGCATCCTGATGTACAGCATCACAGCGTGGTATGGGGGTGCTCACGCGCAGACAGGAGAGTGCTACAGAGGGTGATCAAAATGGCCCAGGGGATCTCTCTGCCCAGCCTGGAAGACATTGCCAGCTCTCAGTACCTCAGCAGAGCTGCAAGCATCAGCAAAGACACATCCCACCCCAGCAACCACCTGTTTGACCTACTACCCTCCGGCCAATGGTATAGGTCAATCAAAACTAGGACAAACAGACTCAGGGACAGCTTTCTCCCTCACCTCCGTTGGAAGCCTCAAGGACAAGTTCGAACATGCCCTGCTGTTAAACAATTTCTCAGATACTCACTCAACTGAAAGCCACCAAAAGCCGCCTGGATTTTACAAATGGTTATCAACACGGAGGTGTTTTTCCTGTGGCGGGCGCGCAGCGCCGGCTGCGAGCCGACACGCCAATCCGTCCGCACATCTTTCATTAAAAAAATCTCCTTTAACAGTGGAATGTCTGGATAAAATGCTGATTCCGACCTCTTCTGAAAGTTCTCTGTTCTCTCATGACGTCCTGGGTCAACAGAGGCTTAAATTTGGAGGTTTTCAGCTTGAAACAGGATGACGACCTCGCCTCGGAGCACTGCACGACGTCCCGCTCCGTGGGAAGCCTTACAGCGATAGAAACAATCCAAAATCTCTCATCAGCCGTTAAAATTTACACCGAAAACCAGCTGAATTTCTCGAATGGTCTCCACTCAGATGTGCCTCACAGTTCTTGAAAAAATTTTGATCAAGCACAACGCCAGTCTCTCAGCAACTTCTCAGACAATGAAAATCCGACGAGGGGGCTGGACCACTCCTTCCACAAGGCGTGCTCACAGGAGAATGACATCACCGACAGGCGTGAAAAAACTCATGCATGCGCACGAGGGTTCAAGCTTGGCTGATGTAATCACACGTGATTCAAATCCATATAGTTTTTTTAAAAATAAAACTGTCGGTTTCTTTTTAAATAGACCTCGTATATACTCTATATGGGCTTTCCATGAAGGAGGAATTTTATGCCACTCGTGAAAAATTGGAGCCACCTCGAACGCCTCATACAGCAGTCGCCACAACCATTCAGGCACAGGACATGCTTGCTACATTCACGTGCCGCTCGCAGTGGAAACCCATTGGAATGGGTTTCCGCCACAAGTGAGAAACTTCACTTCACTAATTTTTTCAGTAACTCCATCAATAGTCACTTTCAGATCATTACTCTTTCTCTTATTACCAAAAATCATGTAGTTTGTTTTTCCCCAGTTCAAAACCAATTTCTGACTTTTATCATTTCTTCTCCTCTTCTCTCTGTTATTTCCAACGAGTTACTACCTGAGTGATATGTACTGTATCATCAGCAAACAACAACAACAAAAAATAACATTTTACATGATTCACAAATCAACAAAAGAAAAAGCAAAGTCATCTAAAATGGTCCCTTGCGGGACTCCACATATAACCTCCCTATGATCAGAGGTTAACCCATTAATATGTACATACTGTTGATAGTTTGAAATGTAACTTTAAAGCCACTGGTGTACTGTTCCCCTAATCCCATACTTGTATAGTTTAAATATTAACAACTCATGACTTATGGTATTAAATGTTTTATGTAGATCGATAAACACTCCCACTGTATATTATTTTCTTTCAATTGCAGCAGTAATTATTTCTACCTGTTACGGTTAAGGTCCAGACAGGACAGAACTGGACTGGTACTGAACCCAAATGCAGGGAGCAAAGAAGAGAGTTGAAATGAGCAAATAAGGATTTATTGACAATAAATGTGCAACAGAAAATGAATAATGAGTCAGGAGGCCTGGAGAGTGGAGACAGGGCCAGCTCCAGGCAGTGGAAGTCAGGAGTTGCAGCGCAGACAAAGCCAGACAGGAGGATATGGTACGAGTGGGAATCCAGGGCAGGAACCTTTGCCAGGTGGCCGCTCACGGAGCTGTGGAGGAGGTAGCGACTTCTGAGGAAATGAGGAAACAGAGGTGAGTGGAATGCACTTGTAACACTGATAGCTTAATTCAGGAATGTTCAACATTCACCAATGCAAGCAGCAAGGTTGGGTAGGATTACTTTGAAATATAATCCAAAAGTAATCAGATTACAAGTAATCCAAATGTATGTACATACATACATGTAATCCACATGTATTCTTTCAAAGTAATCCTACCCAACCTTGGCAAGTAGTAGCACAGAATGAATCAGTAGAGCTTCGCTGGCAGTTAGTTCAGAAATGTTCAGGGTCAGAATCACGGACAGTTCTCTTAAGGTCAGATTAACTGACAGTTCAGTTCAGGAATATTTAAGGACAGAATAAGCAGATGATTCTTCCAGGCTGAGCTCTGTGAGTGTAGAATCTCAGGAGCGCAGAATGATCAGCAAACTTAGCTGGCAGATGCAGAGTGAGGAGCGAGGAGAGGCAGGCTGCAGGTGACAGCTGGACAGCTGATCGTCCCCAAATTGGTGTGGAAGTAATCAGGAAGAAACACAGGCGCTGAGCGTGGGGGCTCAAACAGTAAGGCGTGTGGAAACACCAAGATAGCACGCTCTATTGCAGAAAATAGAGAGGCTAGGTTGCCTCGTTAGAACGCTGTAGATTCTGTCCACGATGAGCTGGAGATCAGTGTTTAAGTACACAGCAGGTGATGAGGAGCAGATGAACTGCAGGTGTGATTCAGGTTCCTCAGCTCCGTTTGCGCACCATCTGGAGGGGAACCAGACAAACAACACACAACAGGAACAGACAAGGCAGGGACCAAGGCAGCCCATGACACTACCAGTTCTATAAGTGCTAAACGTGTTGATCATTGAGATCTAAATCCAAATTGTTTTCTGCTAATTAAGGTATGTTTCTCTAAAAAGTTAAGAAGTATTATGTGCATAAACAACAATAAAAAGAAAATGGAAAAATACTTCTGTAAGACATAAAGCAGTCTAATAGACAAATGGGCAAAACTAATTTATTGTCAAATAAATATAGTGGAATGGGGCTGTGCAGGCATGAAGATGAAATGTACAGGGATGATCAGTGTGTACTTTGTGGGAGTGGGGAGGAGGGAGGGTAAATGGGGGTCTCTGACATGATAGATAGATGATAGATAGATAGATAGATAGATAGATAGATAGATAGATAGATAGATAGATAGATAGATAGATAGATAGATAGATAGATAGATAGATAGATAGATATCAATCAATTCAATCAATTTGATTTATGTAGCGCCAAATGACAACAAACAGTTGCCCCAAGGCGCTTTATATTGTAAGGCAAGGCCATACAATAATTACGTAAAAACCCCAACGGTCAAAACGACCCCCTGTGAGCAAGCACTTGGCGACAGTGGGAAGGAAAAACTCCCTTTTAACAGGAAGAAACCTCCAGCAGAACCAGGCTCAGGGAGGGGCAGTCTTCTGCTGGGACTGGTTGGGGCTGAGGGAGAGAACCAGGAAAAAGACATGCTGTGGAGGGGAGCAGAGATCAATCACTAATGATTAAATGCAGAGTGGTGCATACAGAGCAAAAAGAGAAGGAAACACTCAGTGCATCATGGGAACCCCCCAAGCAGTCTAAGTCTATAGCAGCATAACTAAGGGATGGTTCAGGGTCACCTGATCCAGCCCTAACTATAAGCTTTAGCAAAAAGGAAAGTTTTAAGCCTAATCTTAAAAGTAGAGAGGGTGTCTGTCTCCCTGATCTGAATTGGGAGCTGGTTCCACAGGAGAGGAGCCTGAAAGCTGAAGGCTCTGCCTCCCATTCTACTCTTAAAAACCCTAGGAACTACAAGTAAGCCTGCAGTCTGAGAGCGAAGCGCTCTATTGTGGTGATATGGTACAATGAGGTCCCTAAGATAAGATGGGACCTGATTATTCAAAACCTTATAAGTAAGAAGAAGAATCTTAAATTCTATTGTAGAATTAACAGGAAGCCAATGAAGAGAGGCCAGTATGGGTGTGATATGCTCTCTCCTTCTAGTCCCTGTTAGCACTTTAGCTGCAGCATTTTGAACTAACTGAAGGCTTTTCAGGGAACTTTTAGGACAACCTGATAATAATGAATTACAATAGTCCAGCCTAGAGGAAATAAATGCATGAATTAGTTTTTCAGCATCACTCTGAGACAAGACCTTTCTAATTTTAGAGATATTGCGTAAATGCAAAAAAGCAGTCCTACATATTTGTTTAATATGCGCTTTGAGTGACATATCCTGATCAAAAATGACTCCAAGATTTCTCACAGTATTACTAGAGGTCAGGGTAATGCCATCCAGAGTAAGGATCTGGTTAGACACCATGTTTCTAAGATTTGTGGGGCCAAGTACAATAACTTCTGTTTTATCTGAGTTTAAAAGCAGGAAATTAGAGGTCATCCATGTCTTTATGTCTGTAAGACAATCCTGCAGTTTAGCTAATTGGTGTGTGTCCTCTGGCGTCATGGATAGATAAAGCTGGGTATCATCTGCGTAACAATGAAAATTTAAGCAATGCCGTCTAATAATACTGCCTAAGGGAAGCATGTATAAAGTGAATAAAATTGGTCCTAGCACAGAACCTTGTGGAACTCCATAATTAACCTTAGTCTGTGAAGAAGATTCCCCATTTCAATCAATCAATCAATTTTTTTATATAGCGCCAAATCACAACAAACAGTTGCCCCAAGGCGCTTTATATTGCGTAAAACCCCAACGGTCAAAACGACCCCCTGTGAGCAAGCACTTGTGGAACTCCATAATTAACTTTAGTCTGTGAAGAAGATTCCCCATTTACATGAACAAATTGTAATCTATTAGACAAATATGATTCAAACCACCGCAGCGCAGTGCCTTTAATACCTATGGCATGCTCTAATCTCTGTAATAAAATTTTATGGTCAACAGTATCAAAAGCAGCACTGAGGTCTAACAGAACAAGCACAGAGATGAGTCCACTGTCCGAGGCCATAAGAAGATCATTTGTAACCTTCACTAATGCTGTTTCTGTACTATGATGAATTCTAAAACCTGACTGAAACTCTTCAAATAGACCATTCCTCTGCAGATGATCAGTTAGCTGTTTTACAACTACCCTTTCAAGAATTTTTGAGAGAAAAGGAAGGTTGGAGATTGGCCTATAATTAGCTAAGATAGCTAGGTCAAGTGATGGCTTTTTAAGTAATGGTTTAATTACTGCCACCTTAAAAGCCTGTGGTACATAGCCAACTAATAAAGATAGATTGATCATATTTAAGATCGAAGCATTAAATAATGGTAGAGCTTCCTTGAGCAGCCTGGTAGGAATGGGGTCTAATAGACATGTTGATGGTTTGGATGAAGTAACTAATGAAAATAACTCAGACAGAACAATCTGAGAGAAAGAGTCTAACCAAATAGCGGCATCATTGAAAGCAGCCAATGATAACGATACGTCTTTGGGATGGTTATGAGTAATTTTTTCTCTAATAGTTAAAATTTTATTAGCAAAGAAAGTCATGAAGTCATTACTAGTTAAAGTTAAAGGAATATTCAGCTCAATAGAGCTCTGACTCTGTCAGCCTGGCTACAGTGCTGAAAAGAAACCTGGGGTTGTTCTTACTTTCTTCAATTAGTGATGAGTAGTAAGATGTCCTAGCTTTACGGAGGGCTTTTTTATAGAGCAACAGACTCTTTTTCCAGGCTAAGTGAAGATCTTCTAAATTAGTGAGACGCCATTTCCTCTCCAACTTACGGGTTATCTGCTTTAAGCTGCGAGTTTGTGAGTTATACCACGCAGTCAGGCACTTCTGATTTAAAGCTCTCTTTTTCAGAGGAGCTACAGCATCCAAAGTTGTCTTCAATGAGGATGTAAAACTATTGACGAGATAATCTATCTCACTCACAGAGTTTAGGTAGCTACTCTGCACTGTGTTGGTATATGGCATTAGAGAACATAAAGAAGGAATCATATCCTTAAACCTAGTTACAGCGCTTTCTGAAAGACTTCTAGTGTAATGAACCTTATTCCCCACTGCTGGGTAGTCCATCAGAGTAAATGTAAATGTTATTAAGAAATGATCAGACAGAAGGGAGTTTTCAGGGAATACTGTTAAGTCTTCAATTTCCATACCATAAGTCAGAACAAGATCTAAGATATGATTAAAGTGGTGGGTGGACTCATTTACATTTTGAGCAAAGCCAATTGAGTCTAATAATAGATTAAATGCACTGTTGAGGCTGTCATTCTCAGCATCTGTGTGGATGTTAAAATCGCCCACTATAATTATCTTATCTGAGTTAAGCACTAAGTCAAACAAAAGGTCTGAAAATTCACAGAGTTACAGTAACGACCAGGTGGATGATAGATAACAACAAATAAAACTGGTTTTTGGGACTTCCAATTTGGATGGACAAGACTAAGAGTCAAGCTTTCAAATGAATTAAAGCTCTGTCTGGGTTTTTGATTAATTAATAAGCTGGAATGGAAGATTGCTGCTAATCCTCCACCTCGGCCCGTGCTACAAGCATTCTGGCAGTTAGTGTGACTCGGGGGAGTTGACTCATTTAAACTAACATATTCATCCTGCTGTAACCAGTTTTCTGTAAGGCAGAATAAATCAATATGTTGATCAATTATTATATCATTTACTAGAGTGAGACCTAATGTTTAATAGACCACATTTAATCGTTTTAGTCTGTGGTGCAGTTGAAGGTGCTATATTATTTTTTCTTTTTGAATTTTTATGCTTAAATAGATTTTTGCTGGTTATTGGTGGTCTGGGAGCAGACACCATCTCTACGGGGATGGGGTAATGAGGGGATGGCAGGGGGAGAGAAGCTGCAGAGAGGTGTGTAAGACTACAACTCTGCTTCCTGGTCCCAGGACTGCTGCTGCTGCATGTCACTGCATCAGCCATAACAAGGCTCAACCTTGATACATAGATGGCAACCAACCAGGCAGACAACCACTCCATCCCAACCACCCAAAGGTAGCCATCTAGCGGTTACAGCCAGATGATACATGATTATCTCTTAGGGCTTTTCTGGTTACTGGGGTCTTCAAAATTGAGAGAGCAACAGTATGGTTAGAGAGAAAGCTTGTGAGCAGAGGATTCCAAGTTTTACTACCACTTAGAGAAGAAATTCCCTAAAGTGACCTTGACCAAGGCCATGAATTCCCAAGTTGTTCTCAGTGTGCACTTGAGCATCCTGCATGGTAGCACACTGAGATCAGTGTGTAAGTGATTGGATGAATATGAAGCATCATTGGTCTGCAATGGATGGAAACTGGCACCTCCCTACCTAGCTGACCTAATTAAACCTTACGTACCGGCCCGGGCTTTGTGTTCTCAGGGTGCAGGACTACTTTGTGTCCCTAGGGTGAATAAGAAGGCTGCAGGTCATAGAACTTTCTCTTATCGTGCCCCTGTTCTGTAGAATGATCTCACTGCGTCAATAAAACAGTCAGATTCTATGAAGACTTTCAAGTTCAGACTTAAGATGCACTTATTTTCTCTTTCGTATGGCTAGCATACTGGTATAGTTTTGTTTTACGCTTTTTCTATTTTAATTAATTTTATTAGTAAACGGAGCATGCCGGGGCCTCAACTTTACCTAAATTCTGGGTCTTTTAGTGAAGTTTAGGGCTTGTGGCCGGCGATCACCTTAGTATTTCTCTGTTTTTCGTGTTGTTTAATGCTGGCAAATTATACAGTATTTCTTGTCTTTCTGATGCCTGATTCTGTTTTTTGTCTCTGTTTAAGGTGCAGCTCCATCCAGAGATGGGAGTTGTATTCATGTTGGCGATCCTCCTGTCCTGTGCGCCAATAGCATTTCTTGTATATTGTCCGTGAATTGTTCTGTAATTTATATCTGTAGCATGGCCCAAGCAGAGGGTCACCCCTTTGAGTCTGGTCTGCTTGAAGTTTCTTCCTCAGAGGGAGTTTTTCCTTACCACTGTTGCTCTGGGGGTTAGTAAGGTTAGACCTTACCTGTGTGAAGCGCCTTGAGGCAACTCTGTTGTGATTTGGTGCTATATAAATGAAAAGAAAAAAAAAACAAACTGAAATCCTTTTAGATCACTCTTCACATCGAAGTCTAACAACCATACATTCACAAAGGAAGCACAAGGACTCTAAAAACTTGAATGTCATTCTGTTTCAAAGGTATGGGCATCGCCAAAGAGCTCTGACCAGAGACCTCGTGACTCCATGAGGTCTTTCCTGATGACTCTCAATCTCAAAGGCAGAGGATCCAGACGCATGACTGATACTGCTGAGGTAAGCAAATGCCTACAAGTTCAACACTTTCACCACACACAGATAAACGTCTGATGACTGAGTCTGGGGCATCATTGAAAACGTGGATCTTAGCCTTGATCCAGGATGATCATAAACCCAGACATTGTGATTTCTCACTAAATTTCTCAAGTGATAAAAATATAGTTTTCCTTGAAGATCACAGCCTCAAGACTAGACCAGTGCGAGTCCCATGCTGCATCCACATTGAAATGTGGAACATGCAAATCATAAATACAACTGATCAGAAACATCCCTTATTTCATCAAAACACCTGCAAAAAAACACACAATAAATGTCAGGATTTTGGTTTGCTTGTGTTTGATTTTAGTTATTTTATGTGATGGTTTTTTGTCGGTGTTTGTTATCTTGTTGGTCTCTTTCTTGCTTGGGCTTTCTCTGTCTCTATCTCTCTTGTCTGTCTCTTGGTGCATGGTAGTGGGCGTTTCACTCTGTCTTGCCACACCCTGTTCTGGTGTTTTCCACACACCTGTTCCTAATATGTAGCTCATCACCTGGTCGTGAAGTAAGTAAATAAATAAACTCCACCGATTGCACTTATCCCTCACCAGATTGATGCACCTTGCGCTTTTTCTCCATCTCTGTTCTTGTGTTCTCTCATCCTGCCAGTCTCATCATGTTTTCAGATCACCTGCCTGTTTGTTTGACCATGCCCTTGCCTGATGATTTTTGTACTGTTGCTTCTCTTGGACTGCCTTACTGTGTAACGACCCCAGCTAAGTAGTTTATTCAACCGTTTTCCTCTACAGAGCTGTGTTATACAGTCGTGTAATTATGTCCAGCCATTTCTGTCCACCACACCTGATCAAACTGTATTCAGTTCTCCTTTTCCATGCATAATCATAAAGCAATTTTTGTGCTAGTGCAGTAGCTTGTACTCTCTCTTCTTCTGCACTGTGTTATGATGACTCTTCCCACTCCCTCCCCTTGGGACACAAACTCACATTCTCCGGCATGGGAGGCAGACGCTCCAACCAGAACAAACACAGGGATCTGGCCGTGTAGCCAGAG
The DNA here is from genome assembly GCF_902500255.1 of Thalassophryne amazonica. Taxonomy (NCBI): domain Eukaryota; kingdom Metazoa; phylum Chordata; class Actinopteri; order Batrachoidiformes; family Batrachoididae; genus Thalassophryne; species Thalassophryne amazonica. The sequence goes on from NC_047122.1 coordinate 10,262,127, forward strand.
AGCCTGATTAGGTGTTGTGGAGTGAGGTTTACTAACTACACATCTAATCCTGTTGGCCTCTGTCACACAAGGACAAGGTTTTGTGGGAGACTTCTGTCTTACCCTGAATCCATCATTAACCCTGTGAGGTCTATGGGTGCACTGGCATAACTGGACTCCCTTATTGTAAACAACTCCTGAACGTGCAGAGGCAAAAGATTATTTTTAACTTCAACCAAATCTTGAAATTTCAAAATACCCAGACAAGCAAACAATTGGTTTGTTGGTTCATAATATGTTGGGGTTTTTTTTGTTGTTGTTGTTTTTTTTTTTTTTTTTTTTTTACATATAACTCTTATAGCCCTCTTTTGTAACAGAAAAATTGAATTTGTTTTTTGTTTTATACGTGTTTCCCCAAACTTCAATACAATAGGTCATATATGGGACAAGTAATGAATGATACAGCATGACCAATGAATGTTGGGGGAGATAATAATGTGCCTTGTACAAAATTGAAATAACTTTTGAAATTGTAGATTTCACATAATTTATGTGGGTTTTCCAACTTAATTTATCATCAATAAAATTCCAAGAAATTTAGTTTCAGATACAGTTTCAATTTCAACATTGTTCAATGATAAGTTTCTATTTAAATTCCTAGGCTTATTTCCAAATATAATACACTTAGTCTTACCAAAATGAAGTGACAATTTATTAGAATCAAACCAATATTTAATATTTAATAATTCCCTCTCCATCCTTTCCAAAAGCTGTTCCAAATTGTCCCCACTACCGAACACAGTAGTGTCATCAGCAAACAAAATACAATGCACAGACTTTGACACCAAACCTATATCATTAACAATATAACAATCACTAATATGAGAGTGATTGGGGCACGTTTGGTTAAGATATAATGTAAAATATACATTAAATGGGTTAAATTTATATGGCCACAAAATCTGTAATCCGGATCAACAAAGGATACCATTCTACATAATGGTCTCAAATATAAAATAAATTTAATCTTTGTTGACAGTTATGAATTTTTGAATGTTCCTTCAATGTTAAACAATTGGCAAAAACACAACCTCTGCTCAAACTTCGTTGGCAGAGGAAAATATACATTAAACTAGCATGTTTTCCGTGAGGTTCTAGATTGGGTAGTCTTTATAAAATAGGTAACTATCATTTTTCAAGGGTGGTAATAAATAATGCAACGTTTTTATAATGATTGTAAATGAAAGTGCAGTAAATTAAAATGAGAAAGTTTTGTGAATAATTGTAATGTCATGTTTTAAAACTGGCAATGTTTGGTTCTCTGTTGTTAGGTATTATCCATAATTTGTGCAAAAATATTAGTCCTATCAATGTTCCATTTTGGCAGCAAATACTCGTATAAGCTCTCCAGTTTGTCTGTGTTCAAAGACACACACACGCAGGCACCCACACACGCACGAATGCATACACGTACACAGAGGCCACTTGGCTTTTAATATATAGATGATTTACAGCCCCCTGCTGGGATGGCGTGTGAGTCCAGAATGCAATTATCAATGTCCATTATTCACTGTTGTGAGATAATATCTGTAGTTTTGCGAAAAACATTAGTCCTATCAACTTTCTGTTTTTGCAGCATTCATCCTTGACCCAAAATACATGAGCATAGCAAATGGCAAATGTCAGCTCCCCCAAGTTTCATTTCATTTTCATTTCATTTAATTTATATAGCACCAAATCATTACAAAGTTGCCTCAAGGCGCTTCACACAAGTAAAGTCTAACTTTACCAACACCCAGAGCAAGCACACAGGCAGCAGTGCTAAGGAAATACTCCCTCTGATGATTTGAGGAAGAAACCTCAAGCAGACCAGACTCAAAGGGGTAACCCTCGGCTTGGGCCATGCTACTGACACAATTGATAAAACAATTTATAGAACGAATACAGAGGAAATTTTCCCAGTGCACAGGACAGGAGGGCAACAGAAACAGACACCACTCCCATCTCTGGATGGAGCTGCACCTCAAACTAAGAGAAAAAGCAGAATCAGGCATCGGAAAGACAACAAATACAATATAATTTGCCAGCATTAAGCAACAAGGAAAACAGAAGAAATACTAAGGTGATTACCGGCCATTAGGCTGAAGTTTCACTTAAAAGACCCAGGCTTTAGATGAAGTTGAGGCTGTGGCACGCTCCGTTTCCTAATAAAATTAATTTAAAAGGGCAAAAAGCATAGTAACATACTTTGCCAGTACGCTAGCCATATGAAAGGGAAAATAAGTGCATCTTAAGTTTGGACTTGAAAGTCTCTACAAAATCTGACTGTCTTATTGATGCAGGGGGGTCATTCCACAGAACAGGGGCATGATAAGAGAAAGCTCTGTAACCGAGGAGGGTGCGCCTGCAGCTGGATGTTACTGACGAGCCACAGAAACACCCCAGTGGGCATTCCTGTTAGTATTTCATCAACCAATCAGAAAGAGTTTTGCACTGTATTTTGGGAAAGATGTAATTTCCGTGTTTATGCTTCTTTCTCAGTAAAAGTCTGCTAACGCTCCTTCTGTGTCTTCGACAAAAAACTCTGTGATGAGAGGTTATGTCTGTAAGTATTATTTATTTGTAGAGATTGGATTGTAAAGTGTTCTTTTCTACATATATGCTCGTTTTGACCACAGACCGACAATATTGGAGGAGCCCGTTTAGAAGCGAACAGATTTGCTAACGATGGCATGGCATCGCAATATAGGGTAATGTTATAAATGAGCTATGACGCTGGCTATCGATAGGTCGTGTTAACCGTAGTTCTAGGTCCAGCTAGCCAGAACGGAGGATTGTTACAAAGAATGTTGTGCAGGAAATTTTGGTAAATGCTAATAAAACTTGGCATCGTGTTTTGGTGGTAACGTTATAAACATATCAGCAATGAACGTTGTTTCTCTAAATGCCATTCAAAGTAAAGTTAATTTAAAGACCTCAAATTACCTTTATAAAGTGTCAAAGCAGTTGTTCATTATAGTTTGCTGTGTTTTGAATAAATGTGTGTGGAAAATTATTTTCCGCTTTACTTTTTTCTTTATTTGTGATTCTAAATCTTTATTACAGTTATAAAACACAACAAAAGCATATATATATTATGAAAGAACAGGTTGTCCTAAAAAAAAGAGACATAAAACTTGATTGTGGGATGCAGGGAGAGCTGTTAACAACAATAATAAAACATTTATGCCAGGCGAGTGAACTGTCCAAAAAATGCCCTCAGACCCCAGAGGGTTAATGTTCTTCATATCTTTCTTCCTTTTACTGTAGTTACATCCTTCAATATTGCCTAGCGGTCAGAAGCCGCATATACAAAGACATCTAGACCCAGCATGCACACTTCTCCACTGCCCTTTTTGTCCACTCTACAAGGGTGACTATGCCTATATGCAGACAGACAGACAGACAGACAGACAGGCTTTTGTTGTTTCCAGAATGGAGACATTTGTCTTTGGAAAGCCATGGGTCTGGCATGGGTACGCATAAAATCAAAATCATGTTTACACAATATAAACACTACTCACACCCACTCACAGACATGTACTATGCTCAAGTCTAAATAATTTTAAACGCTCCTTGAGAAGTATTCAAGTAAAGCATCACAGAATCACAACTGTGGATTTTTTTTTTTTTTTGTACACTGCCTCACTACCTCATGCATTGCACGAAGCCTACAACATATATTGCATCCTACCCTATATCATGGCCTTCCCTTAAATAACTCTGGATTGTCCCATCAGTATAGTAAGTAAATAAATGCACACACACACACACACACACACACACACACACACACACACACACACACACACACCACACACCCCTCCACCAGTTGCGCATCATAACATTTTCTCCACCTATGTTATACACAGTCCACAAAACTACATCATTTAGTCTGAAGATCATGAAGTGATACAGTGTTCATCCTGTTTTGCACACTCTCTCATGTACCACACAAAGAATGTTGCATATATTGCACTTTGCCCTGTACGATGGCCTATTATGAAGTTTCTGTTGTAACTTTTCTGTTGATGGTTCATGAAATTATAAAAGTAATGTTATTAGTGATGACATTAAGTTACAGATGGTCAGCTGCTTTTGTCACATTTGTTACATGAACCAGCTATTTTTTTTACTTTTTCCAGAGTATGTGATGTACAGATGCAATTTGGGCTGCAGCATAGAAGTAGAGAGACTGGAATGCCAACTCAAGACCTTGTTCCATTGTGTTCTGTTCATGAGCTTGTGACCTCAAGATTTCAGTCACTCAGCCGCGAGAGTTGGAGTAATTAACTTCCCATTGTTTGCCATCAATAACACCAGATGCACTTTTAAAGGACAGCTTCTGCGTGTTTTCTTGCGTTTTCTGTCGTGGCTTCAGCAAGTTATCCCCTCGAAGTATGTTCAACGTGTTGCTTGAATGACGTTCTTGTTGATTTTAAATCTTTTTCAGGACAAAACATGCAAATATTACTGATTTTATTTGATTTTATTTATATTATTGAGAGCATGCAAACTGTCAGCAACTGTGGCGGAAAATCACAGTCAATAATCATTAATTATTCATAAAACATATAAAAATACAATAAAAGCACATGTCATTCATCATTTAAAAAGCATCATAATAAAACTCATAAATATAACCGTATAAAATTCATGAATTGCATAGTAAAAGTCATCAAACACCATAATATGATTGTCAATCAAAAATCAAACACCATAAAATAATCATAGAATTCCTTTGAAGTAATAACACTTGGAGCATATACCCCATGATGAGGGAGGCTGTTCCACAAAGTTACAACTAAATATAAAATAGTTTCATAAATCAGTCATATCTGCATATTTGCACCTCAAAAATGTGAGTGACCTCTCAAACATAAATAAACTGTATTTTTGGGGAAAAAAGTCTATATATATATCTATCTATATATATCTATATCTATATATATCTATATATATATATATATATATATATATATATATATATATATATATATATATATATATATATATATATATATATATATAGATAGATATAGATATAGATATAGATATATATATATATACAGGGGATGGGGATTTTAGTCAGTCCAACGGCAACATGCAGAGATGTGTGTGATATCAGAAGGTTGCCGGCCTCACTGCAGCAATTTCCATTTTTTCCCAGAATTTCAAAGAAATATTGGCTGGCATCAATTTTGAAGATCCTGATATTGTTCCAGAAGAACCACATTCCTTTGCTCAACAACAAAACTCATTGTTAAGAACAATTCACATTTTATTTTCAGTCATAAATTATTTCAATATCACTGAGGTATCACACAGTTGACACGCTGCATCATTTATTTCAGTTCACACAAATCAAAGAAAATATGAGAGGCATCATGAAGGACCTGACACCTGCTTCAAGCTTCTATCAAGCTGCCAAAACTGGAAGAATCACCAGGAACCCCGGCGGGTTTGTATGATATTACAAAACTACATGAAAGTTTTGTAGTTTCTGAACTGTGCACATTGCTAGTTTTTGCATCATGAAGATGTCCAGGAGATCTGGGATCAACCACGAGGCCTCACAGGCGGCGTTCTACCAGACGGCAGCTGACAGGATGATAAAGGTGACAGGAGACCACCAGCTGACTCTTGGATGCTGAGTCGAGCAGTTCTCGGTCTGGCAACGTGGACAGCCTTGTTCCTTCAGATAAAATAGTATTTAGAGTAAAACAGAAATCATCAGTATTTACAGAATTGATTGAGGTAATTTTGTAAAATCAGTATAAACACAGAAAGGTGAATATATCAATGATACACAGATAACGCAATAAAACAAACGCTTATTTCCATTGTGGTCCATGTGAGGCTAAAACTTGACAACACAAGCTCAATGGAAACATCTCAAAGACATAATCTCATCAATTAATGTAAGTTATATATTTATCAATCAATCAATCAATTTTTTTATATAGCGCCAAATCACAACAAACAGTTGCCCCAAGGCGCTTTATATTGTAAGGCAAGGCCATACAATAATTATGTAAAACCCCAACGGTCAAAACGACCCCCTGTGAGCAAGCACTTGGCTACAGTGGGAAGGAAAAACTCCCTTTTAACAGGAAGAAACCTCCAGCAGAACCAGGCTTTGAATTATTCAGATTAATTGATCAAAACCTTTAACCTTATTTTGTGATGTTTGATGCTGTCGATTCCAAGCAGAAATTGGAGTTTATGATACCTATGAATGAAGTGCTGGCTGCAGAGCAAAAGACTGGAAGTGAAGAACCCAAACTCCTCTCACGCATGCGCGGCACAACCTCAGCCCCTGAGAACAGGAGTTGGCATTTCATCTCTCTACTTCTATGGGCTGCAGAAAGGAGAGTCACTACCACTCCTGTGGTTGTAGCATCACTTTTCCAAGGAAGACCAACCTAATGAAGCACCTCTGCACATGTCATCCTCTGCAATGCCATTCTGAGAATTTGCAGCGTTCATACCAAAGGCCACAACACCTGCCCCAGGCTCACCCTGTGCAGAATGTAGATGTGACTCCACGAACAATAAAAACAGTTGGCAGGTCATCTGAAGTGAAACGTGTGCAGTGCACAATTTGTGCAGTCATATGTGTTGGCTGGATGGATAGATGAGATTTCTTGTTATTGTCATTACAAGTGCAACAACAACGAGATTACATCCACACTCACATTTCCACAGACAAACAGCAATTTATCCACAATTATTGCTTGTTTACTGTAATAATGGCACACATCAGAATTAAGACAACACATATACATTTGACATTGTTTATGTGCACTAAACTTGAAACAGTCCGTTATCCAAATTGAGGCCATGTGAGTGTGTGGTAGCCGCTGCAACTGGAGTCGCGCTGCCGCCAGCTTGGGGGGAACGGGGACCTGCCGCAGCTAAAACTGCGTAGCCCCCAGAGGGGAAGGGGTGGCATGAGCGGTGGTTGGGATCGGGTGTATGATGGGGGACAGGAGGTGAGGTAAAAGGTAAAAATGGAGCATGCTTCAGTCTTTTGTCCATGTGTGAGTCTGTCTGTCCTTGTGTACTGGAGTAAGAAAGATAAGGAGGCAGCCAATCTTCCCAAGGCCATAGAAGTTCGTCTGGAGGATAAACAATGGGCATTTTATCCTTGACAGGCTGATAAGACTCCCGTGTTTGTGGTTGAGCAGTGAAAACACTTTTCTAGCTTCACATGAACAAACCAAAACCCAATTATGAAAAATTCTCCAGCCTCTGAAATCTTCTCCTGCAAGGCATGTGTTACATATGACATACAGTCACTGAAGTACTGTCCACCTGCTCACCCCTCTAAAATCTATCTGAAGGAAGATGTCCTTAAAGAAATTGTGAGTAGCAAGTGGTTTAGTGAAGAGAAGAAAAAACTGTCTTTAGAGGAAGGCATCCCCTTCAGCATTCATGTTGAAGTGGGAAGTTCTTCCACACGGAAGTTTGTGTCTGTGTATGAGCCCCACCTCTCCTACTGCAACCACTTTGGCAGAATTATGGTGATGTTTGACTTAGTAAAAAATACATGGTACTGCCATTGTGCGATAGGAAAGCAAGTGCATTGCCAAGTGGCACCTATTTCAAATCATGAGGGAGCATTTTGCAAATGCCAATGATGACGCTGAGGAGAGCGATGTTGGAAAAGAGGAGCCTGCAATGGAACCCTGCCTGCCTGAATGCAGTTATCCCCCACAAAAAGAAATCTTGACAAGAACAGTCAAGTACATACACAGCCACACAAAGATTCCTGCGGACTTGCCCACACATTTTTGTGAGGCTAGACATCTGCCACATTTCATGCCCAAGGAAAATTTTTGCCCAGAATGTCCTGGAGATATTCCTCTTGGGAAACCCTTAATTATAACAACACCAGCAAAAATGATTACATTGAGGGAGTCATTGAGGGTAAGTGTAATAAAAAATTAACATTGAATTGTATTATTTATTGTTTCACGTTTTAGGTGAAACAATGATTTCTTCATGTAATATAGGTGTGGCAACTTATTGCAAACAATGCACTTCATGTGGCATGGTGGTTCACTATCAGGAATGGGAGGATGGTGTACACAATTTTGATGACAGTCATTCTTACTCTTCATTTTTGCATTCATCTTCGCAACTGCCTTCTGGTAAGTGTTCAGTTTTCAGCATATTAAATTGGATATTGCATGCATTTCATATAATTTGTTATTGAAAATCTCCAGGTCGAACTATAGAAACATGTGAGCTGACCAAAAATATCCCAACAAAAACACTCTGATACATGGATATCTTCATTTTGAGGCACTTACCAACCATAGTTATGATTTTGCATGTGTTCACTGTGGACCACCCACCTGTTGTCATAATGGAACTCCACAAGAACTGTGTTTTTAGCTTGGCAGGTACACTCTGGGTTTTTTATTTTAAGAATGCCCCCCCCCCCCTTTTTTTAATGTAAACTATGTATATTCATATTTGTTTTAACTTGTCAGTGAACTACAGAACCCACCGGATGCATTTGATAGAAAGGTGAACATCGAAGACTTCTGGAACTCTGTATTTTTGGAGAGGATTTCCAGGGGTTTTGTTCTAAGTAAGTGACTTTAATTGTAAAGAATTGCCATTTTACCCACTGAAATATGATTCTCCACTACCTTCGGTCCCTGTCTATCTACTGCCCCTTAAAATCAATTTCAAACCCTAAGTGCACTTTTTTCTTTTAGGTGGCAGGCAAAATCCATTTCAAGTTCAGCCCACATACAACCACTGGGCCCCTTGGATTGGCCCACATACTCACAAGTCAAACATGGTGCAGCTCCCTACAGCCAAACGAATGCAGAGAGGTGGACATAACAGAGTACCGGCTACTGGATGAAATATCCAATTTGAAGGTTAACATATCTACATTACTGTGTAATTAATCCTTTAGGTGTCAATTTTTTTTTGGACTGGCCGTGCGGGCCAGTCAAAATAATAACAAAATGTTCATTAGAAGTCTAGGCCTAAGCATCATTTCTCCCAAAATGCACCATGTACTTTTTCAACAGATAAAAGACAAGGGGTTGGCCTGTCCCACCACCTTCGCACACACCTTATAGCAAATGACTGGGGTGCTGTTTGGCCCCGGTGGTGCCTAAAGGGTTAATTCCATCCAAGCATTACATCAATTGGCAATAACTCCTTTATTTTTTATATATACAACCCCAATTCCAATGAAGTTGGGACATTGTGTCAAATGTAAATAAAAACAGAATACAATGATTTGCAAATCCTCTTACACCTATATTCACCATATTCATTTACCACTGTGTTACATCACATTTCCTTCTAACAACACTCAGTAAGCATTTGGGAACTGAGGACACTAACTGTGAGTGTCATGATTGAGTATAAAAGGAGCATCTCCAAAAGTCTCAGCCATTCAAAAGCAAAGACGTGGCAAGGATCACCACTTTATGAACAACTGCATGAAAAAATGGTCCAACAGTTTAAGAACAATGTTTCTCAATGTTCAATTGCAAGGAATTTAGGGATTCCATCATCTACAGTCCATAATATAATCAGAAGATTCAGACAATCTGGCGAACTTTCTACACGTAAGTGGCAAGGCCGAAAACCAACATTGAATGCCCATGACCTTCAATCCCTCAGGCGCACTGCATTAAAAACCGACATCATTGTGTAAAGGACCACGTGGGCTCAAGAACACTTCAGAAAACCATTATCAGTTAACACAGTTCGTCGCTACATCTACAAGTGCAAGTTAAAACTCTACCATGTAAAGCGAAAGCCATACACCAACAACATCCAGAAACGTTGCCGCCTTCTCTGGGCCCAAGCTCATTTGAAATGGACAGATGCAAAGTGGAAAAGTGTGCTGTGGTCTGATGAGTCCACATTTCACATTGTTTTTGAAATTGTGGACATCGTGTCCTCCAGACAATAGAGGAAAGAGATCATCCAGATTGTTACCAGTGCAAAGTTCAAAAGCATCTGTGATGGTATGGGGGTGTGTTAGTGGCCATGGCATGGGCAACTTACACATCTGCGATGGCACCATCAATGCTGAAAGGTACATCCAGGTTTTGGAGTAACACATGCTGCCATCCAAGCAACGTCTTTTTCAGGGACGTCCCTGTTTATTTCAGCAAGACAATGTCAAGCCACATTCTGCACATTACAACAATGTGGCTTCGTAGTAAAAGAGTGTGGGTACTAGACTGGCCTGCGTGCAGTCCAGACCTGTCGCCCATTGGAAATATGTGTGGCGCATCATGAAGCACAAAATATGACAACGGAGACCCCGGACTGTTGAACAACTGAAGTCATACATCAAGCAAGAATGTGAAAGAATTCCACTTACAAAGCTTCAACAATTAGTGTCCTCAGTTCCCAAATGCTTATTGAGTGTTGTTAGAAGGAAAGGTGAAGTAACAAAGTGGTAAACATACCACTGTCCCAGGTTTTTTGAAAAGTGTTGCAGGCATCCATTTCAAAATGAGCAAATATTTGCACAAAAGCAATAAAGTTTATCAGACTGAACATTAAATATGTTGTCTTTGTGGTGTATTCAATTGAATATAGGTTGAAGAGGATTTGCAAATCATAGTATTCTGTTTTTATTTACATTTTACACAACATCCCAACTTCATTGGAATTGGGGTTGTATATTACAGGTCCATGCCATCCATAAACTCTGCAAGGAGTGCAGAATTGATTCTAAAGGTTCCAAAATGGAACTCATCTTGTGTCTGAGGGAAGAAATGTCAACTCGAAGCAAATACGACAAAGTTTTTCAGAATGTTTGGGGTGCATCTGGTAAGTTAAAATAACTGGTTCAACACAAGTGTTTATCACCACAGTGTTAATCATTTGTACTGTCTCATAATATTTTAGTTGGACATCATTGAGTCATTTCTTTCTACCTCAGGTGGCTGGGCTGTTGTAATGTGCCCATGTGGACAAGTTGTGTTGCTAAAATCCAACATTAGGGCAGGGAGTCAGTGAAACCTCACAGATTTGTTGCTGTCATGAAAACATATGCCAAACATAAGCATCTATGATTTTGCCAGAGGGCTTGCAGTCATGAGAACCTTAGAGAGCCTGATATGATCCCTTTCAGCCCTCATGAGGGTAGACTGTTGGACCCCAGCCCTGAAAACATGCAGTGGGCTTCCAAAGGTGGCACGGTCAGTTTATCATGGCTCAAAACAAAGAAATCGGTGCCAAACCCGAATGGCCATCCTTTATCTGGGTTGGAAAAGAACACTATTGTCTCTATGACACCTTCCACGAAAGAAACACGAAAGACCAAAGTGATATCCTCTGGAGGTTAGGGATGGTACCAGAGCTAGCTGGAAGAATAAACAACCAAGTAGCTGAACATCTCTTCTCCATCATGAAGAAAAACAACTACTTCATGAACATGCTGTCTCCTTCTGCACATGTTCATGATGCGAAACATCATTCATCACTACAACTAACGGAAAAACAAGACCGTCATGGAGGAGTTAAAGAAGCTTGTGAGCCCTGACGTTCCACTGACTCTCAATGAGTTTGGACAGGCAGAATTCTGCCTCTCATCCTCTTCTCAGACAAGAGAATGTGATCTCCCAGACCAACATGTTGCCTTGGGCACTCTCAGACAACAGAATTGGACCCAAATTTACTACCACAATGTAAACATAAGGCGCATCTTCAACCTGTTTTTACTTGTGATTGTATACATACAGTATATATGTTTCAAATAAAACAGTATCTTTTTTGTGTCCTCTATAATTTCAGCTGTTGACCCCACTACTCTTGCTTCCACAGTTGCAAATTGGAAACAAACACCACATGCAAGACAGTCTCAAGCAGTAAGGTGTATTAGTAGCATTTTTCAACCATCATCTTCAAACATGCATGCGTTTATCATTTTCTGCATATTTTCCCATAGCTATACTATGTGTTGGACATTAATGGCAACCCACATGAGTAAGGATGGGTATTGATAAGATTTTATCGATATCGATACAATTATCAATTCCGCTTATCGAGCCGATTCCTTATCGATTTCCTTATTGATACCTCTTGTGAATTTTCTGTGTTCTAAAAGTAGGCTTTACAGGTTTTCTATGTCAACAATATTTTATTGAGTCTTAAAGTAAATAAATGTGAAATTGGTCACTGGATCCTTAAACACTGGAGATAATAAACTCTATATGGTGGATCCTTGATCTCTGGACATAAATAGAAATAAACAAAATCTGTAGTTTTTGTCAAAAGAATTTGCTTTCAGACTTTATTGGCATGAATGATGTCTTTCTATACATCTGAGCTGAGCTTTTGCAGCTGGCTGTGCTGCATGTCAGGATGTAATTCATAAATAATGCAGGATGTCTCATTTTGGGAGGAAAAAAATGTTTTAGTCGATTCCAGTTTATTGTCTGTATTACAGCATTTGGAAAGAGGTGTTGTTTTTATTTAAAGCGGCAATTCATTTTGAAGTTATTAATTCCGACCAGACTCTGTCTCTGCAGAGAGCCGCGCAGCATTTGGAGCTGAGAAAGTTAGTGTAAGTAATGTTCCTGTTCCTGTGAGAAACAAACCCGGACATTTCTTATGATATAAACCCAGACATTTTATGATATGTGACTTGAGCTTTTATTTTGAAATGTAAGAGTGCAGGGGGTGTGGCTGACGTTCACCACAACAGCATCATGAGACGAACGTTATTAGAAGGAAGTCTGCAGGTCTGCAGCCATGCTGTCTTGATAAATACTGCCATTTGTTATGGATGTGATCTGGCTCTGACATAATACTAGCTACTGACAATAATACTAGCGAAGCCTCGTGCAGCAGCGTGAAGCTCGCTCATTGTACAGGGAATCCTAAACAGGAAGTGACAAATTTTAAATCCACAGTAAAACAGAAAATGTTCAAATGTCAAACACTTCCTGGATTGACAGACGAGATCCCATGGAATCTTGCGGGAACTTGGTGGCAAGCTCACACTCAAACATGGAGTGCCAAATTTTCAGTCACAGTGAAACAGGAAATGTCAAATGTTGAACACTTCCTGGCTTGGGTGGAACTAGAGTGGAGGCCTGGGTTTCACTGGACTCCCCTGAAATCTGATTGGACACAGATGATTGACATGTCACGGCACTACATATCTGGTTGAAAGACCTGCATTTTGAAATTAGTGAGTCACATTGACTGCTAGGTTTCTCCTGTCCAGTAGTTGGTGCTGTGTACCACAAAAAGTTCGAATCCACCTTAGTAGAAGAAGAAAAATGTTTGCGTCAGATTTGAATTGAACACATCGTTTGAACTATGGACTTCTAATGACACCAAACTTATATTGGTGAGTAAACAACCATATTTTATGCCAGAAATGAGGTCCAGGTTGTTAAAAGCAGTATTTAATCCTTTAATTCGGGTTGCCTTACACATGTTTAAGATAACAGACAGCAGCTGATTCATGCTCTGTTGGCTTATTACTGCAGCATATAACTGAAACAATCTTTCAAATGGTGACACAAGCATCAAATTCAGCACAAATACAGCTTAGACTCTACACTTAAAAAAAAAAAATGACTGCCCACTTGAATTTTCAAAAGGTGGCCAGGTTGGGGTCAATTGAAGAATTACACAGGAGTCAAAATTTAAAAATGCTCCAATCAAATTGAACATTACATCACATTACTTGTCTGATTATAAAGCAGGGGTGGTGGCCAAGTGGTTAATGCGCTTGGTTTCAGTTCAGAAGGTTCCGGGTTCAAATCCCACCCCTGCCACATTTCTCCATGTAATGTGGAATTGCGTCAGGAAGGGCATCCGGCGTAAAACTTGTGCCAATTCAACATGCAGATCCACCTTGGATTTGCTGTGGCGACCCCAAGTGCAAACAAGGGAGCAGCCGAAGGGACTTACTTTTACTTGTCTGATTATAAAGATTCCTAAAAGGTATAGTTTTGGCTATCTATGACTGAATGTTATGGAGTTTTGGGGTAAAAACAGCAAGAATGGTGACAAAGGTCAATTTCAGTTTGTACAGGGGTCAAAAGGAAAAGAGTTGCTCTAATTTTGGTAAAAAGTGATGCAAATTATTGGTTGAGTTAATAGGATTAATCCTCTGGGGTCCGAGGGCATTTTTTGGACAGTTCACTCACCTGGCATAAATATTTTATTATTGCTGTTAACAGCTCACCCTGCATCCCACAATCAAGTGCTGTGTCTCTTTTTTTTTTTTCAGTTCAACTTTTTTAAAAAATGGTACCAGTTTCTTCCCCATGTCATGATTCAGAATATATATATAGTTTTTAGGGCTACATATTATACTTTGGGAGTTTATCGCATATGGTACAACACTGTATGGTCTTACATAAATGACTATGTTAGGGGTAATTTTCAGTTCAACTTTTAAAAAAATGGTACCAGTTTGTTCCTTGTGTCATGAGGATTCAGAATATATATAGTTTTTAGGGCTACATATTATAGTGTGGGAGTTTATCCCGGACAGACAGAGAGACAGACAGACAGACAGACGTAGCCCTTTATGTATATAGATTATCAAACTGGATGTTCATGTGAGAAATGGACTGAGATGTTGAAAGTCAGCAACAGTCTTTTTCTCAAATGGGGGGATATAAACAAATTTGCCTGTTATATTAATTTTAATTCATTCAATCAATCAATTATTTATTTATTCATTTGTCATCCACATGGAAACACACAGTCTAGATTCAAATCACAAATCATGTTTCATTGCATTCCAAAGGAGCTTGGGGGGGGGGATTTTACCAGCACATTTATCAAAAAATTAATTTAAAATAAACCTGCATGGTTGTGTTTTCCAGTACTCTCAAGAGAGAAAAAAAAATTAAGCCATACAGAGAAACACATAATCCTTAAAATTTTGTATTTTGTCATCATACATTCTCTTGATATGAGAATTAGCAACCAGTTTAATTCAGTTTAATACCACATGGGCTTACTGAGATACACGTTTTTGAAAAAAAAAATAAAACGCTGATGTTTGTGCAACTAAAGCTGTAGGTGTCAAAAGGATACATTGGGACACCTTAAGTTTCAAATGAAATACAAACTCTCCACTTGGTTAAAATGGTAACTTTAACCATTTCTAGATGGATAGTAAAAAACAAACAAACAAAAAAAAAAACCTCAGCTGCTTCACGGAGATTGACAAACTGCAAGTCAGTTTAATGCTTCTTGCTCTTGTGAGAAACTGCAGGGGTGGTGGCCAAGTTTATGCGCTTTGTTTCAGTTCAGAAGGTTCCGGGTTCAAATCCCACCCCTGCCACATTTCTCCATGTAATGTGGAGTTGCCCCTCTAGCTGCCACCTTACCATGATGGGGGAGTTTGCGTACCCGGATGATCCTAGGAGCTATGTTGTCGGGGGCTTTGTGCCCCTTGTAGGGTCTCCCAAGGCAAACAGGTCCTAGGTGATGGGTCAGACTAAGGGCAGTTCAGATGCTCCCATGACCAGTAAAAAATCAAGGGCCGAGACGTCGCACGGTATGGCGGAGGTGGGTCCCCAGCCTGGCCTGGTGGTTGGGCCTCAGCCCATGGGGCCCGGCCGGGCTCAGCCCGAAAGAGCTAAAAGGTCCACCCTCCTGTGGGTTCACCACCTGCAGAGGGGGCCATGGGGGTCGGGTGCAAGGAGGATTAGGTGGCGGTCGAGGGCGGGTGGCCCGGCGGTCCAGTCTGTGCTCACAGCCCCTGGCTGTTGGGACGTGGAATGTCACCTCGCTGGGGGTGGAAGGAGCCTGAGCTTGTGCGGGAGGTTGAGAGATACCAACTAGAGATAGTCGGGCTCACCTCCATGCATAGCTTGGGCTCTGGTACCCTGCTTCACTTTTCTGGCATTGCCCACGGGGAAAGGTGGAGAGCTGGGGTCGCATTGCTTATTGCTCCCCAGTCACCATGTGTTGGAGTTCACTCCAGTGAATGAGAGGGTCGCGTCCCTACACCTTTGGGTCGGGGACAGGTCTCTCACTGTTGTCTCGGCCTACGGACCGAGTGGCAGTGCAGAGTACCCGACCTTCTTGGACTCCCTGGAAGGGGTACTAGATAGCGCTCTGACTGGGGACTCCATTGTTCTCCTGGGCGATTTCTAGTCACAGTTTGTCCATCACGAACACCATGTTTGAGCACAAGGGTGTCCATAAGTGCACATGGCACCAGGACACCCTGAGCCAGAGGTCGATGATCGACTTTGTAGTCGTATCATCTGACCTTCGGCCACGTGTCTCAGACACTCGAGTGAAGAGGGGCTGAGCTGTCGACCGATCACCACCTGCCGCAGTGAGAGCCAGTGGTTGGCTCTCACTGCGGTATTGTATCACTTCCTGTTCCGGAGCACAGCGGTGTTTTGCTGTATCTGTTAGCTGTTTAATCTGTGCAGTTAGATTGATCTAGATAACTAGATAACGATTTGTTTCACAGTGTAATCTTCACGTGCCTTAACTAAAGCACTCCCTCTGCTGAATCACCTCTAAATTATTTACACATTATTCACTTTGTGTGTTTTTAGGAATCCGCTAGCTTAGCGCAGCTACTAGCTCTTAGCCGATTTAGCATGGCGGTTTCTCCTGTCTCTCCTGCACTTTTCTGCTCTGGGTGTGAAATGTTTAATTATTCCTCGGCCTCCTTTAGCAGTAATGGTACTTGTAATAAGTGTAGCTTATTCGTAGCTTTGGAGGCCAGGCTGAGCGAATTGGAGGCTCGGCTCTGCACCGTGGAAAATTCTACAGCTAGCCAGGCCCCTGTAGTCGGTGC
This sequence comes from Thalassophryne amazonica, assembly GCF_902500255.1. Taxonomy (NCBI): domain Eukaryota; kingdom Metazoa; phylum Chordata; class Actinopteri; order Batrachoidiformes; family Batrachoididae; genus Thalassophryne; species Thalassophryne amazonica. The sequence continues at coordinate 10,278,940 of NC_047122.1, forward strand.
GGACCAAGGTAGCTTAGCCGACGTTAGTTCCCTTCCAGCAGATCCCGAGCAGCCGGGAAAGAAGGCCAACTGGGTGACTGTGAGGAGGAAGCGTAGCCCTAAACAGAAGCCCCGTGTACACTGCCAACCCGTTCACATTTCTAACCGTTTTTCCCAACTCGGCGACACACCCACTGAGAATCAAACTCTGGTTATTGCCGACTCTGTTTTGAGAAATGTGAAGTTAGCGACACCAGCAACCATAGTCAGTTGTCTTCCGGGGGCCAGAGCAGGCGACATTGAAGGAAATTTGAAACTGCTGGCTAAGGCTAAGCGTAAATTTGGTAAGATTGTAATTCACGTCGGCAGTAATGACACCCGGTTACGCCAATCGGAGGTCACTAAAATTAACATTGAATCGGTGTGTAACTTTGCAAAAACAATGTCGGACTCTGTAGTTTTCTCTGGGCCCCTCCCCAATCGGACCGGGAGTGACATGTTTAGCCGCATGTTCTCCTTGAATTGCTCGCTGTCTGAGTGGTGTCCAAAAAATGAGGTGGGCTTCATAGATAATTGGCAAAGCTTCTGGGGAAAACCTGGTCTTGTTAGGAGAGACGGCATCCATCCCACTTTGGATGGAGCAGCTCTCATTTCTAGAAATCTGGCCAATTTTCTTAAATCCTCCAAACCGTGACTATCCAGGGTTGGGACCAGGAAGCAGAGTTGTAGTCTTACACACCTCTCTGCAGCTTCTCACCCCCTGCCATCCCCTCATTACCCCATCCCCGTAGAGACGGTGCCTGCTCCCAGACCACCAATAACCAGTAAAAATCTATTTAAGCATAAAAATTCAAAAAGAAAAAATAATATAGCACCTTCAACTGCACCACAGACTAAAACAGTTAAATGTGGTCTATTAAACATTAGGTCTCTCTCTTCTAAGTCCCTGTTAGTAAATGATATAATAATTGATCAACATATTGATTTATTCTGCCTTACAGAAACCTGGTTACAGCAGGATGAATATGTTAGTTTAAATGAGTCAACACCCCCATGTCACACTAACTGCAAGAATGCTTGTAGCATGGGCCGAGGCGGAGGATTAGCAGCAATCTTCCATTCCAGCTTATTAAATAATCAAAAATCCAGACAGAGCTTTAATTCATTTGAAAGTTTGACTCTTAGTCTTGTCCATCCAAATTGGAAGTCCCAAAAAACAGTTTTATTTGTTGTTATCTATCATCCACCTGGTCGTTACTGTGAGTTTCTCTGTGAATTTTCAGACCTTTTGTCTGACTTAGTGCTTAGCTCAGATAAGATAATTATAGTGGGCGATTTTAACATCCACACAGATGCTGAGAATGACAGCCTCAACACTGCATTTAATCTATTATTAGACTCAATTGGCTTTGCTCAAAATGTAAATGAGTCCACCCACCACTTTAATCATATCTTAGATCTTGTTCTGACTTATGGTATGGAAATTGAAGACTTAACAGTATTCCCTGAAAACTCCCTTCTGTCTGATCATTTCTTAATAACATTTACATTTACTCTGATGGACTACCCAGCAGTGGGGAACAAGTACACTAGAAGTCTTTCAGAAAGCGCTGTAACTAGGTTTAAGGATATGATTCATTCTTTATGTTCTCTAATGCCATATACCAACACAGTGCAGAGTAGCTACCTAAACTCTGTAAGTGAGATAGAGTATCTTGTCAATAGTTTTACATCCTCATTGAAGACAACTTTGGATGCTGTAGCTCCTCTGATAAAGAGAGCTTTAAATCAGAAGTGCCTGACTCCATGGTATAACTCACAAACTCGCAGCTTAAAACAGATAACCCGTAAGTTGGAGAGGAAATGGCGTCTCACTAATTTAGAAGATCTTCACTTAGCCTGGAAAAAGAGTCTGTTGCTCTATAAAAAAGCCCTCCGTAAAGCTAGGACATCTTTCTACTCATCACTAACTGAAGAAAATAAGAACAACCCCAGGTTTCTTTTCAGCACTGTAGGCAGGCTGACAAAGAGTCAGAGCTCTATTGAGCCGAGTATTCCTTTAAGTAAGTAAGTAAGTAAGTAAGCTTTATTTATATAGCACTTTTCACAGACCAAGGTCACAAAGTGCTTCACACGATATAAATAGACAATAAAAACAACACATACAAATATAGAACAATAAAATAAATTGACACTAAAATGCCAGTTTAAAAAAATGTGTCTTTAGTTGCTGTCTAAAAACATCCACAGAATTGAGTGAGCGAAGAGAACAGGGAAGCTCATTCCAGAGGCGAGGTGCCACAGCTTTAAAAGATCTGTCCCCTCGAGTTTTAAAACAAGTTCGGGGAACCATCAGCAGGTTCTGATTGGAAGACCTCAAACTCCTGCTGGAAACATAAGGCTGGATCAGGTCCTTAATGTATTCCGGTGCCTGCCCATGTAGAGCTCTAAAGGTCAGCATGAGGATTTTGTAATTTATCCTATAAAAAACAGGGAGCCAGTGTAAAGACTTGAGGACAGGAGTAATATGCATTCTCCTGTGGGCGCGGGTAAGAAGTCGTGCAGCAGAATTTTGCACTACCTGCAGGCGGGCCAGCTCTGTCTTACTGAGGCATGTAAAGAGACTGTTACAACTTAACTTTAACTAGTAATGACTTCATGAATTTCTTTGCTAATAAAATTTTAACTATTAGAGAAAAAATTACTCATAACCATCCCAAAGACGTATCGTTATCTTTGGCTGCTTTCAGTGATGCCGGTATTTGGTTAGACTCTTTCTCTCCGATTGTTCTGTCTGAGTTATTTTCATTACTTACTTCCTCCAAACCATCAACATGTCTATTAGACCCCATTCCTACCAGGCTGCTCAAGGAAGCCCTACCATTAATTAATGCTTCGATCTTAAATATGATCAATCTATCTTTATTAGTTGGCTATGTACCACAGGCTTTTAAGGTGGCAGTAATTAAACCATTACTTAAAAAGCCATCACTTATCTTAGCTAATGATAGGCCAATCTCCAACCTTCCTTTTCTCTCAAAAATTCTTGAAAGGGTAGTTGTAAAACAGCTAACTGATCATCTGCAGAGGAATGGTCTATTTTAAGAGTTTCAGTCAGGTTTTAGAATTCATCATAGTACAGAAACAGCATTAGTGAAGGTTACAAATGATCTTCTTATGGCCTCAGACAGTGGACTCATCTCTGTGCTTGTTCTGTTAGACCTCAGTGCTGCTTTTGATACTGTTGACCATAAAATTTTATTACAGAGATTAGAGCATGCCATAGGTATTAAAGGCACTGCGCTGCGGTGGTTTGAATCATATTTATCTAATAGATTACAATTTGTTCATGTAAATGGGGAATCTTCTTCACAGACTAAAGTTAATTATGGAGTTCCACAAGGTTCTGTGCTAGGACCAATTTTATTCACTTTATACATGTTTCCCTTAGGCAGTATTATTAGACGGCATTGCTGAAATTTTCATTGTTACGCAGATGATATCCAGCTTTATCTATCCATGAAGCCAGAGGACACACACCAATTAGCTAAACTGCAGGATTGTCTTACAGACATAAAGACATGGATGACCTCTAATTTCCTGCTTTTAAACTCAGATAAAACTGAAGTTATTGTACTTGGCCCCACAAATCTTAGAAACATGGTGTCTAACCAGATCCTTACTCTGGATGGCATTACCCTGACCTCTAGTAATACTGTGAGAAATCTTGGAGTCATTTTTGATCAGGATATGTCATTCAATGCGCATATTAAACAAATATGTAGGACTGCTTTTTTGCATTGCGCAATATCTCTAAAATTAGAAAGGTCTTGTCTCAGAGTGATGCTGAAAAACTAATTCATGCATTTATTTCCTCTAGGCTGGACTATTGTAATTCATTATTATCAGGTTGTCCTAAAAGTTCCCTGAAAAGCCTTCAGTTAATTCAAAATGCTGCAGCTAGAGTACTGATGGGGACTAGAAGGAGAGAGCATATTTCACCCATATTGGCCTCTCTTCATTGGCTTCCTGTTAATTCTAGAATAGAATTTAAAATTCTTCTTCTTAGTTATAAGGTTTTGAATAATCAGGTCCCATCTTATCTTAGGGACCTCATTGTACCATATCACCCCAATAGAGCGCTTCGCTCTCAGACTGCAGGCTTACTTGTAGTTCCTAGGGTTTGTAAGAGTAGAATGGGAGGCAGAGCATTCAGCTTTCAGGCTCCTCTCCTGTGGAACCAGCTCCCAATTCAGATCAGGGAGACAGACACCCTCTCTACTTTTAAGATTAGGCTTAAAACTTTCCTTTTTGCTAAAGCTTATAGTTAGGGCTGGATCAGGTGACCCTGAACCATCCCTTAGTTATGCTGCTATAGACTCAGACTGCTGGGGGGTAACCATGATGCACTGAGTGTTTCTTTCTCTTTTTGCTCTGTATGCACCACTCTGCATTTAATCATTAGTGACTGATCTCTGCTCCCCTCCACAGCATGTCTTTTTCCTGGTTCTCTCCCTCAGCCCCAACCAGTCCCAGCAGAAGACTGCCCCTCCCTGTGCCTGGTTCTGCTGGAGGTTTCTTCCTGTTAAAAGGGAGTTTTTCCTTCCCACTGTAGCCAAGTGCTTGCTCACAGGGGGTCGTTTTGACCGTTGGTGTTTTTCCGTAATTATTGTATGGCCTTGCCTTACAATATAAGGCGCCTTGGGGCAACTGTTTGTTGTGATTTGGCGCTATATAAATAAAATTGATTTGATTTGATTTGATTTGACCTGGTGGTGAGTTGGATCCGCTGGGAGGGGAGGAAGCCGGTCAGACCTGGCAGGCCCAAACGTATTGTGACATCTGCTGGGAACGACTTTCAGTGCTTACCAGTCGAGTGAGTATAAAAGAACTTGTGGAGAGCTGGACATGTCCAAACTTGTCCTCTAACACTCCGAAACGGAGGTGTTCCTTTGTCTCGCTTCATCAGCGAATCGGTCGTGACGCGCGAAGCCTCCGCGCGGCTTTCCATGACAAAATCTCTTGTTAAAAGTGAAATCTGCCGGAAAATGGCTGATGTCCAGGTCTTGTGATAACCAGAGAAAGAGCACACGACGGTCTCATATCCACAGAGCCATCAGCTTAGAAATGATCCAGTGGTTTGTGCCGCATCGTCGCAGCTCGCAGCGCGGCGCACCGACCGTCCTTTAAAGGGGTCCTTAAACCTGTAGTTAAAGTCCTTATTCTCTGTGAAGCCTGTAAAATTTTCACTGAAAGCCAGATAAATTTTTCGAATGGTTTCCAGGTGCCAGTCTCTAACAGCTTCTGAAAAAATTCTGATGGAAAAAAAGTCCTTTTCATTCCGCCATTTCCAGACAATGAAAATCCGACGAGGGGGCGGGACCACTCCTTCCACAATGCGTGCTCACAGGCGAATGACGTCACCGACAGGCGTGGAAAAACTCACGCATGCGCACGAGGGTTCAAGCATGTCTGACGTAAAAACATATGAATGAAATCCATATAGTTTTTGAAAAAAATAAAAAGGTATGATACTTTACGGACAGACCTCGTACCTGGAACAAGGCACCACCTGCCAGAAACGCAGGAACTTAAGTTTATGATTGATATTAATCAGTCTTTGGTCTGAAAGTCGATTGATTAAACATCTGTCCAACTGGACACAAGACAAATCAACTGGCATGATATCTACAAATTGATTTAAATATGTCCAGGTGACAGGTGCAGGTGACTGAGAATCAGTGGTGGGCACAGATAACCAAAAAATTAACTTCGATAACAGATAATCAGATAACTGAAAAGTTATCTTTGATAAAGATAAACCGATAAACCACCCAAAAATGTATCGGAAGTTACAGATAACCGATAAATTCCAGTATTGTCTCTGGTACATTTGCAACTACTAACAAGCTGTATTTGAGTTTTAACACCAGGATCGCTTTTGGAAGTATCAAAAGCGACAACAGACCCAAAGAATGAGCCCACACTTCTATGTTTGAACATCCTGCCCCCTGCTGGAAGCTCTTATTTACTACACAGCTTCCAGCACAGAAGCACCCTGAGAGCAGCCACAAAGCCAGCTCTCTACCAATCACAATGCTTCGGTCAGGCGGAGGTCTTGGAAAAATAAAGTCATGCTGACTTTTGGTTTGGTGTGAATACTGATAGAATAACTCCATTAATGTCAATTCTGTCATTTGTACAAAGTTAAAATATAACATATATATTTTAATGTTGAATAATGCACAAATTCTGAGGTTTTGTAACAAACACAGACAGATCGCAAAGGATTCTGGTTAAAAGTTCCTCTGCTAAACATTGATTGGTTCAGTCATTCATTATGTAAACCAGCACATTAATGTGATGTGTGTCCTGTGTTGGTTTTCACAGATAAATGTGCTTTTGTAAAATATTCCATTTTTTATTTGTAAAAACAGACATTTTTATGGAGCCCTGGAAGTGTCATCGCAAAATATTTTGCATGTGGAGAGAATGTGCGATCATTTTATTAGTTTTATTATTTTTATTAATAGTTTTATGATGTGTGCACGTTTTATGATGTTGTAATACGTGCACTCAATATTGTCTTGACACATAAATGTGGGCTTTACACTGTGCGAGTTTTGGCCCTTTTTCAGATGATTTTTTATTCGTGCGAGTTGGACCGAGTTTCATGTTAATCGCACGTCCTGCATCGTGTAGTGTACATGGAGTAACAAGCTGCGTTTAACATCTCACGACCACCTCCTGATCGCTGATCGTATGGTCGAATGAAAATCAAACCTGTTTGATATTATTCTGGTCGGCCGTCGTGAGGGTATCCTGCTGATGAAGAGCAACAAGTGTCCAACCTCTCGCACTGTGCATGTGCAAACACCACAGAGCTGTCTTGTAATGTTTTTTTTGTTGTTGTTTTGTTTTGTTTTTAAACTTTGATGTCTCCCATCGAGAGTTTTTGTAAATTAAGTTTAAAAAAAGCTTACGTTTTGCTTTTGGAAACACTAGTCCAACGTGTGGTTTTTGAACGTACAATATGTGTGAGAACATAAATCGGGCGCTCTGAACTTTTACACCGTGCGCCTCTGTGGTACAGTTTGAACTGAAACAGAGTACCATGATTAAAATATCATACGGTGTCTGCTCAGCTTCAGGAGGAATACTGCCATGAACACTACTGGCCAGTAGATGGCAGTAGAGGTCTTGAAAACCTGCCAAAACAAAATTCCAGATAATCTGTGTCTGCTACATTTAAGATGCGTGGAATTTAACAAACACAAATACAGTAACAACATCTATAAACCCAGAGAATATATTCACAAGAGTTTTAGGCACTAGAGTTTAATGCTGTTGTCTGTGGAGCCTGAACAGTGTGTCTGAAATGCATTTGTCCTGTCGTGAACGTACTGAGATTACCCTATCCTACCCATAATGCACTGCTGGGCACAGCATGTGCTCACTAAAACCTTAAAAATTAGCACTTTACTTTAGAACTAAAACATGACATGACTGTAATTTTAAATAACTTGTCCAAAATTAGTTTGGTTAAAATTTGAACCATAAGTTAAAAATGTATGCCTCTGGATGACTTGGGTGATATTGCCCACATATCAGTTTTGTTTTTTTTTGTGACCAATTTTCCTTTGCCTGCAGAGGATGGAGCAGTTTTTCCTGGAAGCAGCTCTCTTCTGTTTGCAGAGGGTGGAACTATACATCTGTTAGGAAACTTTTAACAGGTTGGTGTTTAATGATTTTAAATTTTAAAACTGTTTGCCGCCGTTCAGCTTTGTTTACTACGTTACCGGTCTAAAAGTTATCGGACAAAAATTTATCGGAAGATAATTAGTCTGATAATGGTTTTTAAAGTGATCTAAAAAGATAATCTGATAATGAAAACATTATCTTCAATAATTATCTGTTATCGGATTATCGGAACTGTGCCCACCACTGCTGAGAATATGGATAATGATTCACAGTTTTATTACTGAGACGATATGTTGATGAAGAGGAGAAAAGCAAGGAAAAGAAAAGAACGAGGCACTAATTGTGGAAATTAATAAGAATAAACCTGATTGAAATTTAGCAGTTAAATTTGGGTTCATAAATTATTGTTATTATTATTAACAAAAATTAAACAAAGAAAGACACTTTACATCACTGACAGCAAAGACCATCAGAACACCAGTAGGTTCACTTATCTGGTCACTGTGTATTGGTTGAAGAGGTTTGGTCCTGTCTTGTCTGGTCCGGTTACTGGTTGTTTGCTGACCTCTTTTCACAACCTCTGTTGGGATAATAAACCTGTCAGGTCTCCTATATAACTTTCAGGAGTGGATCTGACTCGTGTTCCCAGCAGGAGCGAATCCACAGAAGTCTGATTCACTGACCCAGGATGAAAAATTTGCTATTTGCTATCAAAAATGCTCCGGCAGCTTCCAAAACTTGTGGAAAATCAGTTTAATGTTGGGTGATAAACCAGGAACTGAAACACACTCACAGTGCAATGAGGAAGGTTTAAAGAAAAAGGTAACAGTTTTATTGTAATGGTGTTGATGATGTGAATGAGTTGGAGATCAAGAGGCGAAGACACTGGAGGATGGGCCGCAGGTACAGGAAGACAGGTGAGCCAGTGGAATGGCTGGCGGTTACAGACTGCAAGAGAGGGAAAAACACAGGGATGAGCAAAATCAAACAATAATCCAGAAATGGAGAGGGAAAAAATACATTTCCAGAGAAATACAACTTGAGGCCAGGTTAACAGTTCCAATGACGGAAAGATCTGGTGGTGTCCTCCTGTTCAGCCACAGCTTAAGGTGGATGCTGCTAAGTGATGCAGGTGTGTTGCAGCCACAGGTATAGACATTTAGCTCCACTCTGCAGACCACAACATTTAAAATCTTTGAAAAAATTAGATAAAAGGTTCAAGGCTTTGCAAAGAAAGTTGTGGAGAAAGTTAGAGAGAGAGAGAGTTAACAAAAAACTTTTGGCATTGAGTGGAAAAGGAGGAATTTGGAGACTTGCAAAATTCGCTCTTAATTTCAAAAACTCAGCTTGGAAGTTGTTTTATATTTATTATTATTATTATTATTATATATTATTTATTTTTTTATATAAGAGCCAGACCAATTCCCCAGACCACAACAGGACCCCCCCTCCCCAAGGAGAGCCCCCAGGCAACCCATCCGGCCTGTCTGGTTGGGCCTGATGGAAGTCTCAGATGAGACCAGGGTCCAAGATGAGGGAGCGAGACACTCAGGAGTGCTCCTCCAGCCAATAACCCCCCAGTCCACCAGATACTGGAAGCCCTGACCCCGACAAGGCATATCCAGGATAAAGGACTGGTCCGCATGGCAACAGGCGGGAGACATGGAACACAGGCTGGATATGTAAATACTGTGGGAGACATAGGTGAACTGCCACTGCATTAATGATTCAGTCCACCACAAATGGTCCCTAAAACCATGAAGTGAGCTTGCAAGACTCTGCCTGCAGTAGAATTTTGGCCAAAGACAGCCATACCACCTCCATGGGATACTACAGCAGGGCCGAGGCCTAATGGTGGGCTGCATGGTGATGAGTCCGGTCTCTAGATCCGAGCAAGGTGGAACGGGCAGTAGTACAGACCTTGCAGCATCACCAGAGGTGCTCCTGGATGGATGGTACAGAAAATTCCTCTTCACAGTCAAGGAACAACAGTGGTCGGTAGCCAAGGGAACACTCAAAGGAAGTCAGCCCTGTGGCTGTGCACACCTGGGAGTTGTGAACATACTCAATCCAAGGCAGATGTTCACTTCAAGCCACAGGGTCCCTGGTGGTGGGGTAGCAGAGCGCAGACTTCAGTTCCTGTTTGACGCGTTCCGCCTGGCTTTTGGACTGGGAGTGGAATCCAGACGACAGACTGACCGTGGCCCACAAGGCCAGACAAAATACCTTCCAGACCTGAGATGTAAATTGGGGACCATGATCCAAGACAGTGTCCAGCGGGATGCCATGCAGATGAAAGATGTGGTGGACTAGGAGGTCAGTAGTCTCTCGAGCCGTGGGGAGCTTAGAGAGGGGGACAAAGTGTGCAGTCTTGGAGAATCAGTCAATGACGGTGAGAGTAACAATGTGTCCATTGGAGGGTGGAAGATCAGTAAAGAAATCAAGGCAGATGTGTCACCAGGGACGATGTGGAACCAGAAGAGGAAGAAGGAGTCCAGTGGTTGCTTGATGAGCTGACTTGCTGCATGCACAAACTGAACAAGACAAAACAAAGACTTTGTGCTCCGCAGCCACAGAGGACCACCAAAAATGAGGTTTGATTATGTCTAGTGCTGATTTGATACCAGGATGACAAGAAAGCATAGATAAATGAAAGAACTGCAGTACCTGAGGGACAACAGGAGGTGGTACAAAGGTACAACCTGGGGGTCCTCCACCTGGTCTGGGTGTTGTCTCTGAGCATCCAGGATACATTTTTTGGTATACCAGGTGAGGTTCCCCATGATTATAGAAGTTGGCAGGATGTTGTCCTGGGTTCTGGAGTGTGTGTCGGAGGAAAATTGCTGTGATAAAGCATCTGGTTTAGTGTTCTTAGATCAGGTCTGTAAGTGATTGAAAAGTTAAAACGTCTGAAAAACAGAACCCGCCTGGCTTGGCAGGTATTGAATCTCAGCATGTTGTATATAAGTGAGGTTGTTGTGGTCGGTCCAACCAATGAACCATAGTGCAGATCCCTCCAACCAGTGTTGCTACTCATCCATGCTTCCATCTCTATGTTGAGCGTTGTATGACCTCTGATCTTTTGCCATCTGGCTGGGTTGAGAGGGCTGTTTCAGCAATAAGACATGAACAAGAATGCTTTGAAGGTCCCTTCTGGGGATGTGGAATGCTATAAATTTATTAAATAGTACTTAGGTGTTGACATTTCCTGGCACCAGCGTAGTTTAACAAAACAGCTTGATGTCATTTTGATATGTTCCACATTTAGGATTGTCAATTCAAGGCACTTTGTGTAAGGGGGTGAGGGCTTTTGGTGCCTAACACCAAGTCAAGTGATAACACAGTCATTCAGCTTAAGACATTCTGGCCTTAGGTCAGGGAGCATGCACTACTGATGTTGCACCCTTACCTTCAATTCACTTCATTTCATTTACAGAGCACCAAATTATAACAGGTCATTTCAGTGCTCCAATCCACCACCAAAAAGTAGCCATCTCCCTCCTAGGTGATATGTGGACATCCCGCTGACCTTTTAAAGTTGCTGGGGCCATGAAAATTCAAGCACTCAAGCTCAGGCAAGTGTGCCACATGGCAATAATATCCTAGGCAACACTGTCTTAGTGCAAGTACAACCCCAATTCCATTGAAGTCGGTGTGTTGTGTAAAATGTAAATAAAAACAGAATACAATGATTTGAAAAATCTCTTCAACCTATATTCAGCTGAATAGACCACAAAGACAAGATATTTAATGTTCAAACTGATAGACTTTGTTGTTTATGTGCAAATATTTGCTCATTTTGAAATGGATGCCTGCAGTTATTTGGTAATGTTCTTAATAATAACAAGAATAATTGGCAAACCCAAATGTATCTAAATTCTAGTCAGATTTATTCACTTTTAAATTCTTAACTTCATTCTTCACTGCTTTATCTTTTAACTTCTCATGATTAACAATGTCTCTGTCAGAAAACCCGGAATTATTATTCATCTTTTCAATATGTCAGTTACCTGTTTATCCCTTGTATACATGCAAATAAATGTTTAAATATTAAAGCAGTGGCTTTGTTGTGTTCAGTGAGTTCTGGTCAGTCGTATCGGAGAAATCATGACCTTAGCTCAGAGAATGATTAATGTTTAAATTAACATTCCTGTACGTAAAACAGGTGGTGCCCCTATTTCCAAGGTAATTAAATTTCAGACTTAATTAATTGTTACATCAATGGTACCCACTTTGTGAGGCCCATTACATTGTTAATCTTAAAGATGAATAATTATTAATGTTTTGCTACATTTTTGGTGCCACTGTGTGTCTCCAAATAATTATTAAATATTCAAATTCACTACACAAGCTAAAATTAGCATGACAACTCACTAACCAGCTATAGTTATCATTAAAACTTATGCCGCGTTCACACCGGGCGCGACCAGATGCCATAAATTTGCTTCGGTCGCATGGCGATGGATGCGCCACCATCGCCCAGTGTGTCACACTGCTTTCGTTGCAAAAATTCGGCCCTCATCAAATAGGAGGAGCTTCCATTCCACTCGCCGGCTCCAGTTGACAGTCAAGTTAACATGACCTTGATCACATGGAGTGAGTTGTTGTGGAAAGCTGACAAACATCATGAGATGTTCCCAATTCGGGGAGTATCATCATTTGCTGCAGGAGCTGCATCTGCATGACGACCGCTTTCAGTGGTCCTTCCACCTCTGCAGGACCCAGTTTGAGGACGTCCTGTCCCGTTCACGCGCGCACATGTAAACAATTTAAAAAATAAACTTCGCTGCTTGCTGTGGGGCTGCCACTCTCTCTTCTCCAAAAAACTCTGTCATAATTGTGTTTAGAAACCAGTCACCATTTGTTTCATTATACATCTGTGTAGTTAATAAGTAAAATAATCTTCATGGACGATTCGCTCACACGCACACATAAAAAGAAAAAGAAAGAAACTCCGCATCACCTCCTGCGGGGCTGCTGCGCGCTCTTCCCCCAAAAACGCTGTCATAATTGTGTTTAGAAACCAGTCACCATTTGTTTTATTATACATCTGTGTAGTTAATTAACAAAATAATCTCCACGGACGATTTGCTCACGCGCGCACATAGAAGTAAGAAAAACAAAACCTCCACTCCCCCTGCTGCAGGGCTGCAGTTCGCTCCAAAAACTCTGTCAAATTGTGAAATAAAGGACAAAAGAGACATAAGTCCTGCTCACAGGCTGCTACCAGAGACAGGACATGTTCACATCCTCAGTCAAACTCCAGACATCTCAATGTCACTACATATTCAGTCCCTGATTGGTCACCGCGGCGCAACAAGACAAAAAAGTTCAGATTTTTCAACTTGGGGAGGAGGGCAATGCGACATGACGCAACCCAATATCGCGCCACAAATGCGGCAATCACTCAAAATCGCTTCACTCGCATCGCTTCATTCGCGTCCATCGCCTCGCGCTGTGTGGCTTGGTGCCAAAAACGCCTCCTTCCATAGGGATTACATGGCAACCTGTCGCTGCTGTCGCTCACGTCACACCCGTTGTGAACACAGCATTAGCCTGTTACATTAGCAAAACATTAGCCTCTTAGCACAAGGCTAAGAGGCTAATGTTAGCACTCACCATCACCCCAAAATGTGGTGGTAACAGGCTAAAATTAGCATGAGCTGTATCCATTGTGAAAGTGGGACTCAAAATGTGCTTCAAAAAAACTGTTTTGCTTCAAAAAAACTTGCTGCACATCTTCAGATAATTTTACACATTTTACACACAAAAAATGGCAATCTAACCATGTGTGGTTTTTAGTGTGTAGGTTTGTGTGTGGGTTTTGAATTTTTTACGAGACTATCTAACATATAACAGACACACAGATTTATGCCTTTGAGAATCATGGCATAGATATTTTGAGGCTGCAGTCAGTGCAAGATGTCTATGTGCTCGAGGGGAGAGTGGCTGCATTAAGTTTAAACTGTGTTAAGTCTAAACTGCATTGTCTAAAATGATTTACACTTTCACAACAAACTTTTAAGATACAAAAAACATAGATAAGGTAAACAGAAATGATAAACGCTTGATATCTTATTCATTGTCTGGAGCACATTCAGCCAGATGTTTGACCCCTGTGTGCCTATTGGACAGGGCTGGACAGTAAGAATAGCCAGACTTTCTCCAAGCAAGACCCCAAACTCTGAGATCCATGCAGCAGGCTGTGACAGTCTGGCTGCTCGCTTCGCCGCCCGTGCCAGATGGAGGGCTAATCACAGGAACAGCAGGCAGCCAGGGCGCCTGAGTTAGCCATGTCTGTCTGGACACAATGTAGGAAGGGAAAGTCTGTCTTCCATTGTACTGAGTCATCTCACCCTGTCAGGGATTCTTTTCATTTGTTTTCTGAATGCACAAACACTTTTCCATGACTTTGTTGCTTATTATACTCAACATATCCACTGAGAAATGCTTGAATGCATCAGGGGACATCAAATGACACAAACAAATTGTGAATGGAAGCAGAATATGTGTCAGGTTACGCAGACACAGTTAATGTGTCTTGTCAGTTTGGTTTCCAGAGGGGAGTACTTGAAGGAGATAAGGTTGATGTTGATTCTGGGTTCCTGTTCTGAAAGAGACTGACTGGGAGTTGAGTTGAACCATGATTTGAAAAGAACTGCAGTGCTCAGATTATCACTAATCTTGATACCTGTAGTGTTCCTGTTCCTAACACTTAGTAAAGCTCCATTACTGCATTCCACATGTTTTGTTTCCTTATTAGCAAGGATGCAAATAATTGTTTGTTTTAGTCTAGTTTTGAAATGTTTCAGTTCGTATTTGTCTGTGGTCTTGGCTCTCATGGTGTCAAGACCACCTTTTGTCTTACTTGGTCTCAACTCAGAACTGAAATTCATTTGGGCGGTATGGTGGATTAGTGGTTAGCACTGTTGCCTCACAGCAAGAAGGTCGTGGGATTGCTTCCCACCCTTTCTGTGTGGAGTTTGTATGTTCTCACCACGTTTGTGTGGGTTTCCTGCGGGCAGAAAAACATGCTTGTTTAGGGTCTGCTTCTTTCTCTGCCCCTGACCAAGGCAGTATCTCTACATCTGGAGTTGGTCCCCGGGTGCAAGACTGCCTGCTCACTGCTCCTAGTGGTTGGATTGTGTCTAACTGTAATTAAACTGTATCATGCAAATTTTGTTGCATCAATATATGTGCAATGACAATAAGGCTCTATTCTTCTATTCTGAAAGCAGTTTGAGTCAAACTCCATAAGTTCTTCCCAGGCAACTCTCTTGATCTCAAAGGCCAAGGACCCAGAGACATGTATGTCCAACCTGGTCTCACGGCAATTCGTGATTCAGCAGCACGAAATATACATTAATCTATTGGTTTGTGATATTGTGACGAAAAGTGCCTCATTTTCGTCACAGCAGCACAAATTCATTCTAATTCATTCTGTGATGGCTGCACAAAATTAAAAGTGAAGAAGGGGGCCGGGGTGGTTATGGTTAGGGTGGGGGGAAAGAGTAAGATTAGGTTATGGTTAAGGTCGGGGGTAGGAGTAGTGAGTTTAGAAAAAAGCCCTGTCATGAAAATTTGACTCATTTCATCACAGGAGCACAAAAAACAAACAAACAAACAAACAAAAACAAAAAAAACGTGAGACTGGGCTGGTATGTCACTGCTGAGATAAGTGAATATTTCTACAAGTTCAACACTTTCACCACATACAGATACACTTCTGATGAGTTCAGGATGTTCAAAGGCTGAATCTTAGTCTTGATCCAGGACCTTATCAAACACAGACTCTCTGATTCCTCACTCAGCTTCTCAAGTGCTGCAATCAGACTATCCATTAATTCTTCAAAGATCACAGCATTGTCCACAAAGTTAAAGGCAGCAAATCTTTCCTCACCAACAAAAGTACCAAGATCACTGGTTTTCACACTCTACTCAACACCCAATCCATGCAAGTACTGACCAATGTATGGGACAGAAACCACCCCTGAGACAAACTGAGATAAACTCAGAGTCTCTGGCTCCACTTAGCACAGCACTCACAGTATCTGTGTATAGGCTGGCTGTAATGTCCAGTCTTTTCTAGGGGATTCCAGGAACTCTCAGGATGTCACAGAGGGCAGTCCCAGAAACACAAATACTGCAAAAAATCAACATAGGCTGCAAGGAATTCCACAGGGATGAGAATCTCCCGCTGATCGGAGGTTTCCCAACTTTTGGGGATTTATTTCAGCACCTGTCAATATCATTTAAAATTCAGTGAGAAAAAAAATTGAGGTGTGATGTGTTTGTGACAGTTCTCACCGGTGTCACGATTATGCTCAGCAGTGTGGTGTGCACAAGAGGCTTGTCGGCAGAGGTGTCAAATCCAACTTCAGAAAGTAAAAAGTCCAGCCACATATTTGTTCCATCTTCCCAGTAAACCATCTGATTGTAAGTAGTTCAGCTGTTCAGGCAGGTGGATGAGCTCATTATTGAGATCACCTGTTTTAGGTGCACAGGTAGAAGCAACACATGGGAGGGTTTTTACTTTCTGAAGCCAGATTTGACACCTCTGCTTGTCGGCAGTAGTAGAAGAAGAACTGCTATGTTAAGCTAAGTACGTCATCCCACAGTTTGTTTGTCCATAAATGTTAATAAACCCAGGTAATGCAACAATGGCTGAGTAGATTATGACAGGGTAAAAACATTAATTTTCCTGAAAAACATCTCTCACACAGCAAAAAAGAAGTCTGAAAGTTTGGAAAGTTTTTGGTTGAGAAAAGTTTGCATGGACATGGCTGGACAAAGCAATACCACTGACAACTTACTGCTGAGGTAAGTTAGTACTTATTAAAAAAATAACTTAGAGGATTAAAAAAAAAACAAATGAAGTAAGACGATAGAAAAAAAAGGGTTGAACACATCAACAAGGGATGTGAGTGGGGCCCATATTTCACCAGGATTCAACATTAATTATTGAATAAGAGTAAAATACAACTCAAACTCGCTAGAACTGTTTTTACATGATGTTTTGTTATTCCTTTCAGTACTGTAGATAGTGTCAAGTTGGATTTTACATTGGACTGGGTGAAAATCAACATACCTGTTTTTTAATTGAAAAAACATTTGTCATGTGGTCCCCTCAGCCCCAACCAGTCCCAGCAGAAGACTGCCCCTCCCTGAGCCTGGTTCTGCTGGAGGTTTCTTCCTGTTAAAAGGGAGTTTTTCCTTCCCACTGTCGCCAAGTGCTTGCTCACAGGGGGTCGTTTTGACCGTTGGGGTTTTACATAATTATTGTATGGCCTTGCCTTACAATATAAAGCGCCTTGGGGCAACTGTTTGTTGTGATTTGGTGCTATAGAAATAAAATTGATTTGTTTTGATTTGATTTGATTTTAATGGATTTTACCAGGATTTGCATGTACATTGGACTGACTATCCTGGCTATGTGGTTTCATTATCGACAAACATTCATTTGGAATGTCTAGTCACAATAAAGTTTGATACAATTTATTATGAATTATCAATCATGGCCAAGACTTTAAACAATTAAAAGCATAAATTAAATCATTTTTATCCACATAAAATCATCTTTTCATCTGTTAAAATTCATCAGAATAGCTCTTTTAAAGTGTGAAAAATTCAAGTTTCCCCTTGCGCACCCCAACCCCACAGTCACCCACCAGTCTTTGTCCTTCTTCATTGTTATCATGCCTGATTCTATGAGTACTCGGAGGGTTAGAATATGGTTGACAGTTAACTTCTTGGGCATGAAGCCAAACTGATTCAGTTGCTGAGCAGCAAGTAGCTGGAACTGAATCCTATTAAGAATGCAAGCACCTTCCCTGGCACAGAGAGCAGTGTGATAACCCTATAGTTGTTAATATCCATACTATCACCCTTTCCAGATTGGGACAACAAGTGCTTTCTTCCAATCTGTAGTGATGATACCGTTCTCCCAGATTGAAACAAAAAATGTTATCAATGCCAGAAGAACTACATCTCCACCCACTTGGAGGAGCTAGCTGTAATGCCAAAAACCCATGGAGCTTTCCCCACCCTCATCTGTTTCATGGTGGGTTTAGTGGTTCACAATTGACTGGAGAATCAACTATAAGAACCACGGTGCCAGAAATGTCTAACAACCCAGCAGGAGGCTCAACCTTATGCTCAAAGTGGCCAGCCCAACATAACAGTACAGCAGAGGCATCTAGATGGACTGAACCATCTTTCGCCAAACCTGTAGTGGTAAAAAGTGTAGGTCTGGAAGAACCAAGTGCTTTGATTCCTCTATAAGCAGGTTGAGGGTCACTTGCACAGATTCCTCTAACACTTCTCCTGGTCTATTCTCAGGATTTACAGGGAGCTGAGAAAGTGGGCTGTGATGGTCCTAAGATTACTTCAAGTTCCTCAGGAAAAACATCCTCTGTGGGGGCCTCATGTACAAAGCACAAAAACATGGCGTATGTCCATCTCCACACTCACGTTCAGATGTAGTGGGTCACACAAAAATCCTGGCTGGCATATGCATGTTTCTGCAGCTATTGTACCATCTCCGACATGTTCAGGTAATGCAGGGAATCATTATTAGTGTGGAAACAAGAAGTCATCAGAGTGATGTGCATATCAGAGACACATTGATGAACATTTAACACACCCATGTGTTTGCAATTATATCGATGGATATAAAAGCACACGCAAAGTGATGCGGAAATGGCACAAACAGTGGCTGTGTTAGCAATGTTAGAGAACCTTGCAAATGGTGCAATCTGATGTGAGAGTGTATTCAGGGAACGCAAGGATTTACTTGCTAATGATGATAATTGTCTCATAAATGGATTTCGATTCCCAAGGGCACTGTTACTGGAGGTGCCCACAGAACTGCGGTTGGCCCAGAGCGCAATACGATGAGGACCCAGGGGTTGTCTGTGCCCACACAGGGGCTTACCACGGTGGGCTTCTTGGGATCAGGGCCATACCAGCATGAACTGACTGTTCAGTCAGGACTGTGCCAGTCAACCTTGCACCGTGCCATGCCAGCTGTGTGGAATGCAATCGTCTGAATGTCATCCAGGTACATTCCAAAATTGCAGCGCATTTTGCAGCAAGAGCTGGCTTCCCGAATGTAATCTGGGCTATTGGCTGCACACATAAAAGCACCATCGCATGATGAATTTGTTTTTGTTAATAGGAAACATTTTCATTCCGTTAATGTTCAAATCATATGTGGTGTGCAAATGCGCATCAGGCTGGATGCTTGCATGGTACGCGAAGGATGGTCACTTGGTGGTTAAATACTTCATTTGTGTAATTGTTTTGAACGAAAACCAGCACGGGCACATTTGGGCATGTGCACATTCAAATATTTTCTTCTTATTAATGTGTTTTCTTATTCTTAATGGTGGAACCAGAGATCTTCTTAACAAGCCCCGACTGTGTTCAGTATTTGTCAATAAACGTGTGTGTAATGTTAATGTCACACACTGTCAGCAGCCACGGTGCACCTAATATCTTTTTACTTAAGTGTGTGTGCGCTGTTCTCAGATCAGCATTTACACACACGAATGTGCTCATTTAATAAAAACAGAATACAATGATTTGCAAATGCTCTTCAACCTATATTCAAATGAATACACCAAAAAGACAAGATATTTAATGTTGATACTGATAAACTGTGTTGTTTTTGTGCAAACATTTGGTCATTTTGAAATGGATGCTTGCAACACATTTCAAAAAAGTTGGGACGGGGCAACAAAAGACTGGGAAAGTTGATGAATGCTCAAAGAACACCTGTCTGGAAACAGGTGAGTGTCATGATTGGGTATAAAAGAAGCATCCCCAAAAGGCTCAGCCGTTCACAAGCAAAGATGGGGCGAGGATCACCACTTTGTGAACAACTGCGTGAAAAAATAGCCCAACAGTTTAAGAAAAATGTTTCTCAACATTCAATTGCAAGGAATTTAGAGATTCCATCATCTACAGTCCATAATATAACCTGAAGATTCATAGAATCTGGAGAAGTTTCTTCACATAAGTGGCAATGCCATAAACCAATATTGAAAACCCATAACCTTCGATCCCTCAGGCGGCACTGCATTAAAAACCAACATCATTGTGTAAAGGATCTTACTGTGTGGGCTCAAGAACACTTCAGAAAACCATTGTCAGTTAACACAGTTCGTCACTACATCTACAAGTGCAAGTTAAAACTCTACCATGCAAAGTGAAAGCCATACATCAACAACATCCAGAAATGCCACCGCCTTCTCTGGGCCCAAGCTTATTTGAAATGGACAGACGCAAAGTGGAAAAGTGTGCTGTGGTCTGATGAGTTCACATTTCAAATTGTTTTTGGAAATCATGGACGTCATGTCCTCCGCACAAAAGAGAAAAAACACCATCCAGTTACCAGTGCAAAGGTCAAAAGTCAGCATCTGTGATGGTATGGGGGTGTGTTAGTGCCCATGGCATGGACAACTTACACATCTGTGATGGCATCATCAATGCTGAAAGGTACATCCAGGTTTTGGAGCAACACATGCTGCCATCCAAGCAACATCTTTTTAAGGGACGTCCCTGCTTATTTCAGCAAGACAATGCCAAGCCACATTCTGCATGTGTTACGACAGTGTGGCTTCTTAGTAAAAAAGTGCGGGTACAAGACTGGCCTGCCTTCAGTCCAGACATGTCACTCGTTGAAAATGTGTGGTGCATTATGAAGCGCAAAATATGACAATGGAGACCCCGGACTTTTAAACAATTGAAGTTGTACATCAAGCAAGAATAGGAAAGAATTCCACCTACAAAGCTTCAGCCATTAGTGTCCTCAGTTCCCAAATGCTTATTGAGTGTTGTTAGAAGGAAAGGTGATAACCACTAATTATCAAAGATAATGTTTTCATTATGGGATTAGCTTTTCAAATAACTTTAAAAATCATCATCGGACCAATTATCTTCCGGTAAGTTTTGGTCCAATAATTTTAGACTGTTAACATTTTTGCAGATGCAGTTTTTTGTAGTAGATGTGCAGTTCTGTTCTCTGCAAACAAAGAAGAGCTGGTTCTAAAAGAAACTTCTCTGTTCTCTGCAGGCAAAGGAGAACTGGTTACAGGGAAGAAAAAAGAACAAGAAAAAAAAAAGCAAGCTTTTTTCTTTTTGACCCCATGCTAACACACTGGCAATATCACCCAAGCCATCCAGAGGCATACAGTTTTAAATTATGGTTAAAATTTTAACCAAACTAATTTTGGACAAGTTATTTAAATTAACGTCACGTCTGACGTTTTATGAAGTGAAAATATCAGATATATGTTTTAGTTTTAAAGTAATGCACTAATTTTGAAGGTTTTAGTGTTGACATGCTGTGTCCAGGTGCATTATGGGTACTTCAGTACATTCACGACAGAAGAAATGCATTTGAGACGCTCTGATCAGGCTCCACACAGACGATAGCATTAAACTCTTTGTATTATTGTGTCTAAACTCTCGTGAATATATTCTCTGGTTTTATAGACATTGTGTCTGTTTGTTTTGTGTAAAAATGCCAGAAGAATCTCAGGTTGCTTCTCAAAGCCGAAAATCTGTTAAATTGTGATTCAGGCCATGTGATATAACCGGCGCCAAAATGAATAGAACACTGCTATCTACTGGCAACTGGTTATATCACAGTCTTGTCGACCGCAGGATTTTAAAATTATGTGTAGGTTTTGAAAACCTGAGAGACCACACACGTGGAGATAAAAAAAAAAAAATCATAGATCTGATAGGTTTAGTTATACAGTGTGTGGTGTCAGCCACATAGTAAAAAGTGGTAGAAAGTTTTGACAGTTCTTGTTATTGAGAGAAACCTTGTCTCCCTAACCGGACAGACGTGTGATGTCATCATGCGTGCGCTTAGGTGCTGTCTTGTGGGATCTTGAAAATGTCTTTCTTTTTTTACATACAAATGAAAAAAATGGCATATTTTACAAAAGCACATTTATTTGTAAACACCAACATGTTACATTGATTCACCTGTGTTGGTTTTTACATAGAATGAATGATCCAACCAATCAGTATGAGCGGAGGCTTAGTTTACCCATAATCCCTTTGGGCTTCTGTGTGTTAATGTTCAAATTTTCAGAATTAGTGCATTATTTTAAAATCAATCAATCAATCAATCAATTTTTTTATATAGCGCCAAATCACAACAAACAGTTGCCCCAAGGCGCTTTATATTGTAATGCAAGGCCATACAATAATTATGTAAAACCCCAACGGTCAAAACGACCCCCTGTGAGCAAGCACTTGGCTACAGTGGGAAGGAAAAACTTAACAGGAAAAAAGGAAAAAATTAACAGATATGTGTTATATATCACTTTGTACATTTTAAGAGTTTACATTAATGTAGTTATTCTGTCTGGAATAATTTTATAAAGCAAAACCATAATTCAGACCTGCTTTCCATTTCATGACTTCTGCCTCATTGGTGGACCTCTGTATCCTATCAGAGTAAAAAATGCTTTCATACAGTTGGGGCCAGAGTGCACAAAGACAGAAGCGCTGGCTTACTGGCTGTTTAGGTTTGTGATCGCCTTTGGTTCTGTTAGAAGCTTTGGCGGTGTTTAAACTCAAAATCAGCTTCTTAATAGCTGAAAGTGTATTTGAGGCAAAATTGAAAGTTATCTTTGTTTTCTGATAAGTTTTTAGTCAGTTTAGTGTTAAAAAAAAGATAACTTTTTAGTTAGCTGATTACCATTTATCTAAGCTAACTTTTGGGTTAGCTGTGCCTGCCACTGTCCCAGCTTTTTTGAAATGTGTTGCAGGCATCTATTTCAAAATGAGCAAATATTTGCACAAAAACAATAAAGTTTATCAGTTTGAACATTAAATATCTTGTCTTTGTGGTGTATTCAATTGAATATAGGATGAAGAGGATTTGCAAATCATTGTATTCTGTTTTTATTTACATTTTACACAACATCCCAACTTCATTGGAATTGGGGTTGTACATCACAGTGAGATGCGTGGGAGAATGGTGACTGAACCACAGCTTTCATTGTTTTTACACGTTGTCTGTAAAAATTCTTTCATTTTTACACGCAACAACACAGATACAATGGCGGATGTCATCAAACACAAAACTCCACACTTATGGTGCTGTCAACGTGACACAACAAACTATTCAAATAAATTTGCATATTCGGATAGAGGTGTGGCCAGGGAGGAGTTGGGTCCGTGTGCACGTGTGCTAAATTCCACATTCAGTGGAATGCACAAACCGAATGTACGTGGATCCATGCCTACACACACTTTGATACATCTAAATTTTTTGTGCTTACGCCAGTTTCTTGGTTTTGGCGTACACCACATTTCAGTAGGAAATCCATGTATGCTTTTGTACATGAGGCCCCTGGGCTTTTTTCACCAGGTTGTGGGTGTGTAGTATCCATATCAGTTCCTTGGTGATGTACGTACAAAGGAACCTGAGTCCACCCTGTCCACCTCTTCTCCACTGATGTGTAGTGGGGGCTGTGAGACTATCCTGGTCCTCCTACAGTCTGTGATGACCTCCTTGGTTTTGGTGGTATTGACTGCACACCACTCTGTCAGGTGTTTGACCTCCTACCTGTACCAGGTCTCATTGTTGTCCCTGATACGGCCTACCACCGTGGTGTAATTGGCAAGGTGAACTGGGGTCCTTGGTCTGACACTATGTCCAAAGGGATGCCATGCAGCCAGAACACATTGAGGATTAGGAGATTGGTGGCTTCCTGGGTGGATGGCAGTTTGTGTAGGGCTACAAAGTGTGCTGCCTTGGAGAAGTGGTCCGCTATGTTGAGGATGGTATGTGTTCATTAGATGGTGGATGTCCGGTTACAAAATGATGGCATGATGGCATTCAACCCTGGAAAATCAATGCACAGGCGCAATATCCTGTCCTTCTTGCCTACAAAGAAGCCTGTCCCCAGGGGGGATGATGAGGAAAAAATTTTATATTCTGCACCATTGAATCCCTCTCCGGGTGTGACAGATTGTACAGCCACCTGGAGGGAAGAGATGCGCCTGGAAGTAAATTGATAGAGCAGTCATATGGTCTATGCAGTGAGAGTAAGAGCATGCAACCTTTACCTTAATCTTGTCAAGTCAAGTCACATCAAGTCAAAGTCATGATAACATTCCGGGATGGTGGTGAGATCAGGTGGTGGAATTTCGGACCATCGGCTGCCCTGACTGGGTGGCACGGATGACTGTAAACACCTGTGGTGACAGGCTTCACTCCACCGGGTGGTAGTGTCAGATGGCCAGTCAATAACTGGATTGTGGAGGGTGAGCCAGTATTGCCCTAAAACCAACGGAGATGAAGAGGGGTAAACACACACACAAAAAAAGAATAGGGACTTCCGGTTATGGCGACCGTGTGAAAAGCCGTGTTCTTCACTGCTCCGCTATTGTGCTACTTTTTGATGCTAAAAATTTTCCTTAGCTGTAAAGAACGTTCTTCAACACTCCTAACTCTACAAGATGCCTCCAAAAACATCAAAAACTCCACAAGAAGTCAACGAAAAGGCAAAACAACCGAAGCTAACAGACTACACTCTCCGGGATTTGCAGAAAGCTAATGCTAACGAGAGCGTCCTCGCTCCACAGCTAATTGGGACTACAAACGCCGAGGAGAAATCCCAGAATAGTAAGGTGGATGAAATATTAACTATCGTCACCACCATAAAATCAGATTTGGACAACATTCGTGGAGAAATAAAGGACTGTGCTAAAAGGGTCAATGAAGCGGAAACTCGCATATCTAACGCGGAAGACGAAGTAGAGATCCTGCGGACTAAAACTAGCGCTCTGGAAACGAAACAGAAAGCGTTGGAAGAAAAAATTCTGGACTTGGAGTCGAGGTCCAGACGCAATAACGTGAGACTCCCAGAAGGATCTGAAGGACAAGACCCTTGTAAGTTTTTGGAAAAGTGGCTACCGGAGGTACTTGGCCGCAAAATCTACGCAACTCCTATGATCATTGAGAGAGCACACAGGATTGGCCCGAAGCGAGACAACAACGAGGCGCCCCGTGTTTTGATCATGAAATTCCTCAATTACAGGGACAAGATGGCTACTGTTACCGCGACAAGAGCAAAAGGGAACATTTATTACGAGGAGCATCTAGTACGGTTTTATCCTGATTATGCCGCGGGTGTGCACCAGCAACGCAAACAATTTGATCCCGTTCGAGAAGAGCTTCGTAAATTTGGTCTGAGACATGGACTTGTCCACCCAGCGAAACTACTGGTGACCCAAGACGGAAAAACCTACGCTTTCAAGACTCCGGCGGAGGCTCGGGAATTTTTACGCAAGATCCAGAAGAATAGAGAAGATATGTAACGTTGTAATTTGAAGCACGCATTATGCTTAAGAGAAGTGTCATACTGTTCATGATTTACCATATGTTGAATGATAGCGTATCCACTGCTCTATACTTAATACAACTAAAGGACAACAGCTAAGATATACTAATGTGAACAGTAGCACATATAGCAGCAGCTTATATCAGTTTTGAATACAAGAGAAAGGTTCGACTGCTCCTCACATTCTGTGGATCGGTCATATGCGATAACGGAAGAAGAATCGAGGAGGGAGGGGGGCCCACAGAGGGGATGGTTGGGGTACTGTTCTGAGTTAAGGCACCATATGCTGGTTCGATATGTTAAGAGTTATGCTTCTCTCAAAGTATTATTTATGTCTACTGGTAATTTCGACATAGCTGAATATAGGATGATATTATCCCTATGTTTCTGTTTTATGATTAAAGGGTTAAAATGGCACAGGGTGTAAATTTAAATTTTGTAACTTGGAACTGCAGGGGTCTACAACGCTATAAAAAGGCTATAAAAAGGTTAAACAGGTCATGAACAAATTAAAAAGTATGGACTCCAAAATCATATTTTTGCAAGAGACTCATCTGATGGAGGAGGACGAAAAAAGGGTTAGGAGAAGGTGGTGGGGTAGTGTATATACATCAGCATTTTCCTCCCGTGCAAGGGGAGTAATGACACTTATTCATGAAACTGTCCCATTCCAAATAAATAATGTTATTAAAGACAAGAGGGGTAGATATCTAATTATCCAAGGATCATTACTACTAGGAAACATAAATTTAGTCAACGTCTAAGGTCCTAACACTGATGACCCCTCCTTTTATGATGAGTTATTTCTTTTGCTTTCAACTCTGTCGGGACACCACATAATAGCAGGGGACTTTAACTGTACCCTGGAACCTAGTCAAGACCGATCAACGGGAGCAGATCAGTCTCATAATAACTGCAGAACAACTATAAAACAATTTATGAGCGATCTGAAACTAATAGATATTTGGAGAACACTAAATCAACAAAGCAAATCATATTCATGTTTCTCTGCAACATTCCAGCCTGTCCAGTGGATTTTTATTTTATTTTTTAGCACTGTTGTCGTGCGTTACCTGTGCTGCTCCACAGCCTGTCCAGTGGATTTTTATTTTATTTTTTACCACTGTTGTCGTGTGTTACCTGTGCTGCTCCACAGCCTGTTCAGTGGATTTTTATTTTATTTTTTGGCGCTGTTGTCGTGCGTTACCTGTGCTGTTCCACAGCCTGTCCAGTGGATTTTTATTTTATTTTTAGCACTGTTGTCGTGTGTTACCTGTGCTGCTCCACAGCCTGTCCAGTGGATTTTTATTTTATTTTTAGCACTGTTGTCGTGTGTTACCTGTGCTGTTCCACAGCCTGTCCAGTGGATTTTTATTTTATTTTTTACCACTGTTGTCGTGTGTTACCTGTGCTGTTCCACAGCCTGTCCAGTGGATTTTTATTTTATTTTTTGGCGCTGTTGTCGTGCGTTACCTGTGCTGCTCCACAGCCTGTCCAGTGGATTTTTATTTTATTTTTTAGCACTGTTGTCGTGTGTTACCTGTGCTGTTCCACAGCCTGTCCAGTGGATTTTTATTTTATTTTTTACCACTGTTGTCGTGTGTTACCTGTGCTGCTCCACAGCCTGTCCAGTGGATTTTTATTTTATTATTTTATTTTATTTTTTTTTTTATTTTTTTATTTTTTATTTTTTTTTTAGCACTGTTGTCGTGCGTTACCTGTGCTGCTCCACAGCCTGTCCAGTGGATTTTTATTTAATTTTTTACCACTGTTGTCGTGCGTTACCTGTGCTGCTCCACAGCCTGTCCAGTGGATTTTTATTTTTATTTTATTTTTTTGGGCGCTGTTGTCGTGCGTTACCTGTGCTGCTCCACAGCCTGTCCAGTGGATTTTTATTTAGCACTGTTGTCGTGCATTACCTGTGCTGCTCCACAGCCTGTCCAGTGGATTTTTATTTTTATTTTATTTTTTTGGGCGCTGTTGTCGTGCGTTACCTGTGCTGCTCCACAGCCTGTCCAGTGGATTTTTATTTAGCGCTGTTGTCGTGCATTACCTGTGCTGCTCCACAGCCTGTCCAGTGGATTTTTATTTTATTTTTTAGCACTGTTGTCGTGTGTTACCTGTGCTGCTCCACAGCCTGTCCAGTGGATTTTTATTTTATTTTTTACCACTGTTGTCGTGTGTTACCTGTGCTGCTCCACAGCCTGTCCAGTGGATTTTTATTTTATTTTTTAGCACTGTTGTCGTGTGTTACCTGTGCTGTTCCACAGCCTGTCCAGTGGATTTTTATTTTATTTTTTACCACTGTTGTCGTGTGTTACCTGTGCTGTTCCACAGCCTGTCCAGTGGATTTTTATTTTATTTTTTACCACTGTTGTCGTGTGTTACCTGTGCTGCTCCGCAGCCTGTCCAGTGGATTTTTATTTTATTATTTAGCACTGTTGTCGTGTGTTACCTGTGCTGCTCCACAGCCTGTCCAGTGGATTTTTATTTTATTTTTTAGCACTGTTGTCGTGTGTTACCTGTGCTGCTCCACAGCCTGTCCAGTGGATTTTTATTTTATTTTTTACCACTGTTGTCGTGTGTTACCTGTGCTGCTCCACAGCCTGTTCAGTGGATTTTTATTTTATTATTTAGCACTGTTGTCGTGTGTTACCTGTGCTGCTCCACAGCCTGTCCAGTGGATTTTTATTTTATTTTTTAGCGCTGTTGTCGTGCATTACCTGTGCTGCTCCACAGCCTGTCCAGTGGATTTTTATTTTATTTTTTAGCACTGTTGTCGTGTGTTACCTGTGCTGCTCCACAGCCTGTCCAGTGGATTTTTATTTTATTTTTTACCACTGTTGTCGTGTGTTACCTGTGCTGTTCCACAGCCTGTCCAGTGGATTTTTATTTTATTTTTTACCACTGTTGTCGTGTGTTACCTGTGCTGCTCCACAGCCTGTTCAGTGGATTTTTATTTTATTTTTTAACACTGTTGTCGTGTGTTACCTGTGCTGTTCCACAGCCTGTCCAGTGGATTTTTATTTTATTTTTTACCACTGTTGTCGTGTGTTACCTGTGCTGCTCCGCAGCCTGTCCAGTGGATTTTTTTTTTTTATTTTTTTTTTACCACTGTTGTCGTGTGTTACCTGTGCTGCTCCACAGCCTGTCCAGTGGATTTTTATTTAATTTTTTAGCACTGTTGTCGTGCGTTACCTGTGCTGCTCCACAGCCTGTCCAGTGGATTTTTATTTAATTTTTTAGCACTGTTGTCGTGCGTTACCTGTGCTGCTCCACAGCCTGTCCAGTGGATTTTTATTTTATTTTTTACCACTGTTGTCGTGCGTTACCTGTGCTGCTCCACAGCCTGTCCAGTGGATTTTTATTTTTATTTTATTTTTTTGGGCGCTGTTGTCGTGCGTTACCTGTGCTGCTCCACAGCCTGTCTAGTGGATTTTTATTTAGTTTTTTAGCACTGTTGTCGTGTGTTACCTGTGCTGCTCCACAGCCTGTCCAGTGGATTTTTATTTAATTTTTTACCACTGTTGTCGTGCGTTACCTGTGCTGCTCCACAGCCTGTCCAGTGGATTTTTATTTTATTTTTTACCACTGTTGTCGTGCGTTACCTGTGCTGCTCCACAGCCTGTCCAGTGGATTTTTATTTTTATTTTATTTTTTTGGGCGCTGTTGTCGTGCGTTACCTGTGCTGCTCCACAGCCTGTCTAGTGGATTTTTATTTAGTTTTAGCACTGTTGTCGTGCGTTGCCTGTGCTGCTCCACAGCCTGTCCAGTGGATTTTTATTTTTATTTTATTTTTTAGCACTGTTGTTGTGCGTTACCTGTGCTGCTCCACAGCCTGTCCAGTGGATTTTTATTTTTATTTTATTTTATTTTTTAGCACTGTTGTCGTGCGTTGCCTGTGCTGCTCCACAGCCTGTCCAGTGGATTTTTATTTTTATTTTATTTTATTTTTTAGCACTGTTGTTGTGCGTTACCTGTGCTGCTCCACAGCCTGTCTAGTGGATTTTTATTTTATTTTAGCACTGTTGTCGTGCGTTGCCTGTGCTGCTCCACAGCCTGTCCAGTGGATTTTGATTTTGATTTTATTTTTTTTGGCACTGTTGTCGTGTGTTACCTGTGCTGCTCCACAGCCTGTCTAGTGGATTTTTATTTTATTTTTTACCACTGTTGTCGTGTGTTACCTGTGCTGCTCCGCAGCCTGTCCAGTGGATTTTTATTTTATTATTTTATTTTATTTATTTATTTATTTATTTTATTTTAGCGCTGTTGTCGTGCATTACCTGTGCTGCTCCACAGCCTGTCTAGTGGATTTTTATTTTGTTTTAGCACTGTTGTCGTGCGTTGCCTGTGCTGCTCCACAGCCTGTCCAGTGGATTTTATTTTTATTTTATTTTTTAGCACTGTTGTTGTGCGTTACCTGTGCTGCTCCACAGCCTGTCCAGTGGATTTTTATTTTTATTTTATTTTATTTTTTAGCACTGTTGTTGTGCGTTACCTGTGCTGCTCCACAGCCTGTCTAGTGGATTTTTATTTTATTTTTTAGCACTGTTGTCGTGCGTTGCCTGTGCTGCTCCACAGCCTGTCCAGTGGATTTTGATTTTGATTTTATTTTTTTTGGCACTGTTGTCGTGTGTTACCTGTGCTGCTCCGCAGCCTGTCCAGTGGATTTTTATTTTATTTTTTAGCACTGTTGTCGTGCGTTACCTGTGCTGCTCCACAGCCTGTCCAGTGGATTTTTATTTTATTTTTTAGCACTGTTGTCGTGCGTTACCTGTGCTGCTCCACAGCCTGTCCAGTGGATTTTTATTTTATTTTTTACCACTGTTGTCGTGCGTTACCTGTGCTGCTCCACAGCCTGTCCAGTGGATTTTTATTTTATTTTTTACCACTGTTGTCGTGCGTTACCTGTGCTGCTCCACAGCCTGTCCAGTGGATTTTGATTTTGATTTTATTTTTTTGGGCGCTGTTGTCGTGCGTTACCTGTGCTGCTCCACAGCCTGTCCAGTGGATTTTTATTTAGCGCTGTTGTCGTGCGTTACCTGTGCTGCTCCACAGCCTGTCTAGTGGATTTTTATTTTGTTTTAGCACTGTTGTCGTGCGTTGCCTGTGCTGCTCCACAGCCTGTCCAGTGGATTTTTATTTTTATTTTATTTTATTTTTTAGCACTGTTGTTGTGCGTTACCTGTGCTGCTCCACAGCCTGTCCAGTGGATTTTTATTTTGTTTTAGCACTGTTGTTGTGCGTTACCTGTGCTGCTCCACAGCCTGTCTAGTGGATTTTTGTTTTGTTTTAGCACTGTTGTTGTGCGTTACCTGTGCTGCTCCACAGCCTGTCTAGTGGATTTCTATTTTGCTTTAGCACTGTTGTCGTGCGTTGCCTGTGCTGCTCCACAGCCTGTCTAGTGGATTTTTATTTTGTTTTAGCACTGTTGTCGTGCGTTGCCTGTGCTGCTCCACAGCCTGTCTAGTGGATTTTTATTTTGTTTTAGCACTGTTGTCGTGCTTTACCTGTGCTGCTCCACAGCCTGTCTAGTGGATTTTTATTTTGTTTTAGCACTGTTGTCGTGCGTTACCTGTGCTGCTCCACAGCCTGTCTAGTGGATTTTTATTTTGTTTTAGCACTGTTGTCGTGCGTTACCTGTGCTGCTCCACAGCCTGTCTAGTGGATTTCTATTTTGTTTTAGCACTGTTGTCGTGCGTTGCCTGTGCTGCTCCACAGCCTGTCTAGTGGATTTTTATTTTGTTTTAGCACTGTTGTCGTGCGTTGCCTGTGCTGCTCCACAGCCTGTCCAGTGGATTTTTATTTTTATTTTATTTTATTTTTTAGCACTGTTGTTGTGCGTTACCTGTGCTGCTCCACAGCCTGTCTAGTGGATTTTTATTTTATTTTAGCACTGTTGTCGTGCGTTACCTGTGCTGCTCCACAGCCTGTCTAGTGGATTTTTATTTTGTTTTAGCACTGTTGTCGTGCGTTGCCTGTGCTGCTCCACAGCCTGTCCAGTGGATTTTTATTTTTATTTTATTTTATTTTTTAGCACTGTTGTTGTGCGTTACCTGTGCTGCTCCACAGCCTGTCTAGTGGATTTTTATTTTATTTTAGCACTGTTGTCGTGCGTTACCTGTGCTGCTCCACAGCCTGTCTAGTGTCGGATTCCCTGTTTGGGAATCCACTAGCTTAGCGTAGCTACTAGCTCTTAGCCGTTTTAGCATGGCGGCTTCTCCTGTCTCTCCCGTACTTTTCTGCTCTGGGTGTGAAATGTTTAGTTATTCCTCGGCCTCTTTTAGCAGTAACGGTACATGTAATAAGTGCAGCTTATTCGTAGCTTTGGAGGCCAGGCTGGGCGAATTGGAGGCTCGGCTCCGCACCGTGGAAAATTCTACAGCTAGCCAGGCCCCTGTAGTCGGTGCGGACCAAGGTAGCTTAGCCGCCGTTCGTTCCCCCCTGGCAGACCCCGTGCAGTCGGGAAGGCAGGCTGACTGGGTGACTGTGAGGAGGAAGCGTAGTCCTAAACAGAAGCCCCGTGTACACCGTCAACCCGTTCACATCTCTAACCGTTTTTCCCCACTCGACGATACACTCGCCGAGGATCAAACTCTGGTTATTGGCGACTCTGTTTTGAGAAATGTGAAATTAGCGACACCAGCAACCATTGTCAATTGTCTTCCGGGGGCCAGAGCAGGCGACATCGAAGGACATTTGAAATTGCTGGCTAAGGCTAAGCGTAAATTTGGTAAGATTGTAATTCACGTCGGCAGTAATGACACTCGGTTACGCCAATCGGAGGTCACTAAAATTAACATTGAATCGGTGTGTAACTTTGCAAAAACAATGTCAGACTCTGTAGTTTTCTCTGGGCCCCTCCCCAATCAGACCGGGAGTGACATGTTTAGCCGCATGTTCTCCTTGAATTGCTGGCTGTCTGAGTGGTGTCCAAAAAATGAGGTGGGCTTCATTGATAATTGGCAAAGCTTCTGGGGAAAACCTGGTCTTGTTAGGAGAGACGGCATCCATCCCACTTTAGAGGGAGCAGCTCTCATTTCTAGAAATCTGGCCAATTTTTTGGGATCCTCCAAACTGTGACTGTCTAGCGTTGGGACCAGGAGGCAGAGCTGTGGTCTTATACACCTCTCTGCAGCTTCTCTCCCCCTGCCATCCCCCTATTACCCCATCCCCGTAGAGACGGTGCCTGCTCCCAGACCACCAATAACTAGCAAAAATCTATTTAAGCATAAAAATTCAAAAAGAAAAAATAATATAGCACCTTCAATTGCACCACAGACTAAA
Source organism: Thalassophryne amazonica (assembly GCF_902500255.1). Classification (NCBI taxonomy): domain Eukaryota; kingdom Metazoa; phylum Chordata; class Actinopteri; order Batrachoidiformes; family Batrachoididae; genus Thalassophryne; species Thalassophryne amazonica. The sequence goes on from NC_047122.1 coordinate 10,311,279, forward strand.
ACAGTTAAATCTGGTCTATTAAACATTAGGTCTCTTTCTTCTAAGTCCCTGTTGGTAAATGATATAATAATTGATCAACGTATTGATTTATTCTGCCTAACAGAAACTTGGTTACAGCAGGATGAATATGTTAGTTTAAATGAGTCAACACCCCCGAGTCACACTAACTGTCAGAATGCTCGTAGCACGGGCCGGGGCGGAGGATTAGCAGCAATCTTCCATTCCAGCTTATTAATTAATCAAAAACCTAGACAGAGCTTTAATTCATTTGAAAGCTTGTCTCTTAGTCTTGTCCATCCAAATTGGAAGTCCCAAAAAACAGTTTTATTTGTTATTATCTATCGTCCACCTGGTCGTTACTGTGAGTTTCTCTGTGAATTTTCAGACCTTTTGTCTGACTTAGTGCTTAGCTCAGATAAGATAATTATAGTGGGCGATTTTAACATCCACACAGATGCTGAGAATGACAGCCTCAACACTGCATTTAATCTATTATTAGACTCTATCGGCTTTGCTCAAAAAGTAAATGAGTCCACCCACCACTTTAATCATATTTTAGATCTTGTTCTGACTTATGGTATGGAAATAGAAGACTTAACAGTATTCCCTGAAAACTCCCTTTTGTCTGATCATTTTTTAATAACATTTACATTTACCCTGATGGACTACCCTGCAGTGGGGAATAAGTTTCATTACACTAGAAGTCTTTCAGAAAGCGCTGTAACTAGGTTTAAGGATATGATTCCTTCTTTATGTTCTCTAATGTCATATACCAACACAGAGCAGAGTAGCTACCTAAACTCTGTAAGGGAGTTAGAGTATCTTGTCAATAGTTTTACATCCTCATTGAAGACAACTTTGGATGCTGTAGCTCCTCTGAAAAAGAGAGCTTTAAATCAGAAGTGTCTGACTCCGTGGTATAACTCACAAACTCGTAGCTTAAAGCAGATAACCCGTAAGTTGGAGAGGAAATGGCGTCTCACTAATTTAGAAGATCTTCACTTAGCCTGGAAAAAGAGTTTGTTGCTCTATAAGAAAGCCCTTCGTGAAGCTAGGACATCTTTCTACTCATCACTAATTGAAGAAAATAAGAACAACCCCAGGTTTCTTTTCAGCACTGTAGCCAGGCTGACAAAGAGTCAGAGCTCTATTGAGCTGAGTATTCCATTAACTTTAACTAGTAATGACTTCATGACTTTCTTTGCTAACAAAATTTTGACTATTAGAGAAAAAATTACACATAACCATCCCAAAGATGTATCGTTATCTTTGGCTGCTTTCAGTGATGCCGGTATTTGGTTAGACTCTTTCTCTCCGATTGTTCTGTCTGAGTTATTTTCATTAGTTACTTCATCCAAACCATCAACATGCTTATTAGACCCCATTCCTGCCAGGCTGCTCAAGGAAGTCCTACCATTATTTAATGCTTCAATCTTAAATATGATCAATCTATCTTTGTTAGTTGGTTATGTACCACAGGCCTTTAAGGTGGCAGTAATTAAACCATTACTTAAAAAGCCATCACTTGACCCAGCTATCTTAGCTAATTATAGGCCAATCTCCAACGTTCCTTTTCTCTCAAAGATTCTTGAGAGGGTAGTTGTAAAACAGCTAACTGATCACCTGCAGAGGAATGGTCTATTTGAAGAATTTCAGTCAGGTTTTAGAATTCATCATAGTACAGAAACAGCATTAGTGAAGGTTACAAATGATCTTCTTATGGCTTCGGACAGTGGACTTATCTCTGTGCTTGTTCTGTTGGACCTCAGTGCTGCTTTTGATACTGTTGACCATAAAATTTTATTACAGAGATTAGAGCATGTCATAGGTATTAAAGGCATTGCGCTGCGGTGGTTTGAATCATATTTGTCTAATAGATTACAGTTTGTTCATGTAAATGGGGAATCTTCTTCACAGACTAAAGTTAATTATGGAGTTCCACAAGGTTCTGTGCTAGGACCAATTTTATTCACTTTATACATGCTTCCCTTGGGCAGTATTATTAGACGGTATTGCTTAAATTTTCATTGTTACGCAGATGATACCCAGCTTTATCTATCCATGAAGCCAGAGGATACGCACCAATTAGCTAAACTGCAGGATTGTCTTACAGACATAAAGACATGGCTGACCTCTAATTTCCTGCTTTTAAACTCAGATAAAACTGAAGTTATTGTACTTGGCCCCACAAATCTTAGAAGCATGGTGTCTAACCAGATCGTTACTCTGGATGGCATTTCCCTGATCTCTAGTAATACTGTGAGAAATCTTGGAGTTATTTTTGATCAGGATATGTCATTCAAAGCGCATATTAAACAAATATGTAGGACTGCCTTTTTGCATTTACGCAATATCTCTAAAATCAGAAAGGTCTTGTCTCAGAGTGATGCTGAAAAACTAATTCATGCATTTGTTTCCTCTAGGCTGGACTATTGTAATTCATTATTATCAGGTTGTCCTAAAAGTTCCCTAAAAAGCCTTCAGTTGGTTCAGAATGCTGCAGCTAGAGTACTGACGGGGACTAGCAGGAGAGAGCATATCTCACCCGTGTTGGCCTCCCTTCATTGGCTTCCTGTTAATGCTAGAATAGAATTTAAAATTCTTCTTCTTACTTATAAGGTTTTGAATAATCAGGTCCCATCTTATCTTAGGGACCTCATAGTACCATATTACCCCATTAGAGCGCTTCGCTCTCAGACTGCGGGCTTACTTGTAGTTCCTAGGGTTTGTAAGAGTAGAATGGGAGGCAGAGCCTTCAGCTTTCAGGCTCCTCTCCTGTGGAACCAGCTCCCAATTCAGATCAGGGAGACAGATACCCTCTCTACTTTTAAGATTAGGCTTAAAACTTTCCTTTTCGCTAAGGCTTATAGTTAGGGCTGGATCGGGTGACCCTGGACCATCCCTTGGTTATGTTGCTTTAGACGTAGACTGTGTTTCATAATTATTGTATGGCCTTGCCTTGCAATGTGGAGCGCCTTGGGGCAACTGTTTGTTGTGATTTGGCGCTATACAAGAAAAAAGTTGATTGAAGTTGACATATTCACGTATAGATTATTTTTTTATTTCAACAGATTTGATATCAAAAATTCAAAATTGTTCATATGATAGTATTGCTATCTCAGATCATGCGCCATGTAAATTGATTTATCGAGATGAAGATATCACTTGTGAACCACCCAGATGGAGATTTCAACACAAATGGTTACAAGATGAGGAATTCATCAAATATATTGGGAGTCAAATAGATGAATATTTCTCTTTTAATAAAAACCAAACATCAGCAGGAATCAGATGGGATGCTTTTAAAGCATTCCTCAGTGGACACATTATTAGTTACACTGGCCATAAATCTAAAAAAGCAAAACAAGAACTAAAACAACTGGAAAATAACATCAACACAACCCAAGAGAAAGTATTTGAGGGCAATGATCCTGTGGCGGCAAAAGAACTTCTACTTTTGAGAGCAGATTATGAAAAACAAACAAGCTCTAAAGCTGCATCTAGTCTTTTACGGTTAAAGCAAACATTTTATGAGCAAGGAGACAAAGTTGGAAAGCTATTAGCCTGGCAAATTAAGCAGCTTGAAACAAAAACGATAATTACTTCTTTGGAAAATAAAGGCCGAACAATAATAAATCCAAAAGAAATTAATGATGCATTTAAGGATTATTATAAAAAATTGTATAATACAGAAACAAATTGTAGTGCACAGACCATGAATGCAGTCTTAGATAGGATAAAGATTCCAACTATTTCAGATGGACACAGAAGAGAATTAGATCTAGAAATAACAACAGAATAAATCTCAAATACCATCGACGCAATGAAATTAGGTAAGCGGGCCGGCCCAGATGGTATTCCCATTGATATATACAGAAAATTTAAAGATAAACTGCTAAAACCGCTGCTAGATATGATAGAAGAAACTTTCGAAAAAGATTGTCTGCCGCTGTCTCTAAATGAAGCACTAATAGTTCTACTATCAAAACCCGGGAAACCTCCAACTAAATGCGAAAATTTCAGACCAATCAGCCTCCTCAATTCTGACCTCAAAATAATTTGCAAAATATTGGCAAGGCGACTTCAGAAAGCCCTTCCTAGTGTAATAAATATCGACCAGAATGGGTTCATAAGTGGAAGACAAGGCTTTCACAATGTGAGAAGAGTTTTGAATATTCTTCACTACAAAAAAGACGAAAAAGACTGTGCACTACTTTCAATCGACGCAGAAAAGGCCTTCGATAGAGTCGAATGGCCCTATCTTTTTAATATTCTGGATAGATTTGGCCTGGGAAGCAATTTTACAAAATGGATAAAAATACTTGACAAAAATCCAACAGCAGAAATTTTAACAAATAGACATCTTTCAAAACCATTTAAAATCAAAAGAGGTTGCCGTCAAGGATGCCCCCTCTCTCCCCTACTATTCTCCTTAGCGATAGAACGTTTCGCAACAGTTATACGTTCGCACACACGAATATCTGGAATAAGTATAGGTCAGAATGAACATAGGATTGCATTATTTGCTGATGATATTATTTTATTTCTATCAAAACTAGCGTCTTCAATCCCGGCAGTTCTGGTAGTAATACAACTAACTATATGGGAATATCTCCGGCTATAAAGTGAATGAAACAAAGTCTTCAATATTATTACTAAATGAAACGGAAAGAAAATACCCCAATATTCATATATTAGCCTACAAATTCAAAATAATAGAACAATTTGAATATTTGGGAGTCTTAATCTTGCCAAATGCAGAAAAATTGGTTAAGGCAAATTATGATAGGCTAAAAGAAGAAATTAAAACATCTGTAGATCGATGGAAGCCATTGCCCCTATCTATTATGGGTAGAATAAATACTTTAAAAATGATTATATTGCCAAAATTATTATATCTATTTCAAAACATCCCTTTACCCCCCCCTTCTGACTTGTTTTTTTGGCTTAAAAAAACAACTTTGAGCTTGATATGGAACAATGGAAAATCTAAACTTCGTCTCTCTCTTCTGTATATGCCATTTGACAGAGGAGGGTTGAAATGCCCCAATTTCCTATGGTATTACTGGGCTACACAATTGCGCTCTATAACTTTTTATTTTAATGATAATAATAACCCACATTGGGTAGAAATGGAAGGCCAAAGTTTAAAATTACCCCTACATTCATTCTTCTACTCTGACACAACAAAACAGCTATTGAAACAAATAACAAATCCCTTTCTCAAACATATGGTGAAGATCTGGCATGATGTCACAAAATACTTAAAATAGACCCAAATACTATCTCAGCTAAGTCCTATATGGGGCAATCAGCTCTTCACTCCCGGAAGAGCAGACGCCACTTTTAAAACATGGGCAACTAAGGGACTTAAAACAATTGGGAATCTCTACCCATCAGAATCAGATAATTTTATGTCTTTTGAAGAACTCAAAGTAAAGTTTGATCTCGATAACAAACACTATTTTAAATACCTACAACTAAGAAGTTTTGTAAATAAATATCAAACAAATCTACAAAAAATTCCACTTACACAACTAGAAAATTTGATATTAAAAAATAAATTAAGAAAAGGCATAATCTCTGATTTTTATATGTTACTACAATCATATTCAAATGAAAATACAATAAGAAAACTAGTATCCTGGAATGAAGACTTAAACATTAAAATCAGTGAACAAGACTGGGAAACAGTTTGCAAAAAATCTCAACAAATATCTATTAATAGTCGTCTAAAAATATTACAATATAAATGGATAATGCGAGTATACACTACACCAGTTAAATTAAATAAATATAACAAGAACATTCCAGACACATGTATAAAATGTGGCTTAAAAGGAACATTAATACATTGTATATGGGAATGCAGCCAGGTGAGACATTTTTGGCTAAAAGTAAAAGACCAAATTGAGAAAATAATTTCGAAAAAGATCACTTTGGAGCCCTTGATGTTCTTACTGGCTCTATACCCGAAGAATCACAATTTCACTAAAACAGACTGCATTTTTATTGACATAAGCTCATTAATAGCTAAAAGATGTATTGCTCTTACCTGGAAAAATGTCAATGGACCAAGCGCCTCCCAGTGGCTAAAACAAATGCTCTCTTGCCTACCATTGGAAAGAATATCATATATACGCAAAGCGAAACAACATTTATTTGAAGAAATATGGAGACCATTTATAAACTTTATAAACAATTTAGACTTATCTGATGACCTCATTGATTTTTAAACCCATTGCAGAAAATATAAGTAGTAACATTTACAATTTTATAAAGTAAGAGAAGCTGTTTCCCTTTTTTTTTTTTTCATTTGTTCTGATGTTTTATTGTCCTTTTTTTTTTTTCCTTTTTTTCCCGACTTCTATATACAGAAAAACATGTAAGACATATTCTGTAAAATAATTCTGTTAAAATTGTACATGGATAAAGGGCGAATAAAATGTATTTGGCAAAAAAAAGAATAGTTTCCCGTTGATTCCCTGACACCAATAATGTGACCGGTTCCATTTGGTGTGTGGAGTTAAGTGCCATTGAGGGCATTAATCATGATTGGGGTACACAGTACGCCTGGGTTACAATGGTTGTATTGAAGAAATTGCCTTCCGCACCAGAGGCAGTTAGTGCCTCTACCAATATACAGTGGTGCTGAAAGTGAACATGGATGGGATTTGGGTGTGTGGTGAATTGTCACCTTTGAGTTTAGTGTGGCTCACTCTTAGCCCGGGATCTATGGCTGGCCAAACCAGACAATCACGGAGGATGTTGCACTGGGAACTACAATAAATGCACTCCCCAACTGCTATCCTATGTTGCCTATCCTCAGGAGTTAAAGCACTGCGGAGCTGCATGAGTTCATTGTCACGGGGTGTGGTGGTTGCGGGTAGTGCACTGCTGGTGGAGCAAAATGCAAAAGGAGCAGTAGAGCCACGGAGGAACCTGAGAGAAAGACGTGTGTTCGGCCCTTATCCCGCTGCTTTTCACTCAACCGGTTGTCTATTTTTATGGTTAAAGTGATTATTTGATCAAGTGACTCAGGTTCTGCAAGCTCATCTTTTAAATGTTCGGCGAGACTGTTAACAAACGCACTCCACAGTCCTGTGGTGTTCCAGTGGGCTTCCGCTGCCCAAACCAGGAACTCAGTGGAATAGTCTGGAACACTGCGGTTCTTCAAAGGGTTGAGAAAGAACTGGCAGTGTGAGTGTTGGTGGAGATGGTGAGGAGACAGCTGGTTGAGTGTTGACAGTCGAGTGCATAGTTGTTATACCTGTAAGGATACTGCCTGCTGCTGGTTGGTGAGGGCTTGGATTTGTTGCTGGTGGTGACCTAGTAGGGTCCCCTGTGAGCTGAGTGCTCTGTGAAACTGGTACACTCCCACTGAGTCCATGATGTGGCCAGAAACTCCAGTTACGGAAGAACTGAATGAACCAGACAGGACCCAAATGCAGGGAGCTGTGGTGAAAACTAGATGACAGTTTATTGAACACAGTAAAGGTTAATAATGCTGGGAATATTGCCTGAGACAGTTGAGAATGGAGACACAGGCTAGACCAGAATGTATGGCAGGGAACCAGAACCAGGTGGCCAATGGAGCTGACAGGAGGCAGGAATGCTGGAAGAAACAGGAGCAGAGAGCGAAAGAGTCAAACAAGCATACAATCCTCAATACATCCTCATACAATAGCACAGCTCTTCTCTTGGCACCCTGTCATAAGCCCTCTCTAAATCCATAAACACACAATGCAACTCCGTCTGGCCTTTCTCAGGATGAAACTATATTGCTGCTCAGAGTCCTTCACCACTTTTCTAAGCTTACCTTCCACTCTTTCCCATAACTTCATGATATGGCTTCATACCTCTATAGTTATTGCATCTCTGCACATCACCTTTGTTCTTAAAAACCTGATTTAACATTGTTTTTCACAACAATATTTAAATTCTACAAGCATGTTATATGTTTATCAATTTTTCTCACATGACTATTTCATGCCCATGTAAGAGAAAAACCCATAAAATGCATACCTTGCATGCTTGGTCAAAACATAAATATACATATAAAGTTTGCATGACGATAATTTGAAGTTACTTCATCCCAAAGACAGTTTTTGATAGATTTGTGTGAAATAACTTGTCTCATCTCAACTGGCAACAAATTAATGGAGAATATTTCTGCCTGTGCCATTAACAATATGATATAATAAGATGAAAGACTACCTTTTTTGTATAAGCAATGATTTTAAAAGTTTTGGTCCATCTCCTTTAACCAGGCCCACTTGAATTTGTTCTTGACAGAACTGTCCCACTTTAAATTGTCTCCCCACTGCAGACCAGTGCCTGTGTCCATGATTTCTGTGTCATATCAATATGATGCTGTTGTTTTCAGAACATTACAGATTTCATGGTAAAAGTTGTAAAGTCTCTCATTGGCTGCTGTGTGTACGATCAGTGGCCCTCAATAAATGGGATTGTGCATTACATTTATTTTTCACTCTCAAAGTTTTGGTGTGAAGATGAACAAAAATAATCCAGAAAAAAATGGACAAATGGGAAAAAAAAAAGAACTTCTGGAAATTCCTGAAAGAATCACTTCACTGGGTGTGGATCATTGCTCACACACGCACACACACACACACACACACATATATATATATAGTATTTTGGGTCAAGGATGCATGACTGATATTGATGACTAATATTTTTGGAGAAATTAGCAGTATTAACTAACAACAGTGAAAAATGTGCGTGCATATATTTTCGATCACTATTCGGTGACATTTGCTGTTTGGTATGCTTATGTATTTTGGGTCAAAATGGAAAAATGGAACATTGATAGGACTAATATTTTTGGAGAAAGTCTGCATAGTAGCTAACATCACTGAACAATGGGCAATGATAATTACACTCTGGACTCCCATGTCATTTCAGCAGGGGACCGTAAATCATGTGTACATTAAATGTGTGCGTGCAGGCATGCCTGCATGCGTGTGCGATTTTATTTAGTAAGTTCACTGTAAGTACACACTATAATAGATTAAAAATACATGGATGACACAAGAAAGTGAAAACACTTATTTCCATTGTGGTCATGAATGATAAATGGACTCCATTTCTATAGTGCTTTTCCTTCTGCATCAGATGCTCAAAGTGCTTTACAAATAATGAAAAGTCCATGAAAAATCAAATAACAAAGTAGAAGTAATAATAAAATCAATTATTATTATTATTATTATTAATAATAATAATAATAATTCGTGAGTATATGATAAGTGTTATGTGCAGACGCGAGTTGAGGAGCGGACCAGCGTCTGACTGAACCCAGCGCTAAAATAACCAGAAAGCGGTTCCAAAAACAAAACAAATGTATTTCCCTTCTGTGCAATAATTTGTGTACAACATAAATGTGCAGTTGTCTGGCGAGGTGAAGGACGGTGCGCTCTCCAGCGCCCAAATGGATCGAAGCCCGACGCTTCTGGACCCAGACTCACCACCGAACACCCCCCAGGTGGATACGACAAACTGACTCTGTGAAGGATGGAAAAGGTGAGGTAAGTCAACAGCTACAACAAATATCCTTCAAAGGCACACACTATCAGCAACACATTCAGGTCTGAATTTAAGCTTTATGTAAATGAGCAGCTTCTCACAACAGGTGGAGGATCATCATTCCGTACGCCACAGCAGTGAGAAGCGAGCTGCACAATTCTCATCAATGTTCAAATATACTGCGTAAAAAAATACCAAATACACTGTTAACACTTATTCAGACAATCATCACCTCTTATGTGTGCTGACAGCATGTGTCCCTCACCCGTCATCCTTCACAGGCACGATGTGTCAAACCCAGGCGCGGTCCTCAGCGTCTCACAAACGAACATCATAAGGTCGAGTTCCCGGCAATTCTGCTCGAATCACTCATGGCTTAAATGCAGAATGCCATCTCATTATCTGCTTCAGCTGAAAGTCTTTAAGTTTGCATGTGAGCATCATCCACAGGTGCTGCAACTCATTAGGCCTGCACGTGAACATCCTCCACAAGTGCAGCCAATAATGCTGATGAGGGTGAATGACTCTTCTGCCAGCACCTTCTCCACAGACAAAAACCAGTTTGCATACCACCTGGAGAGCAAAGAAAAGAAAACAACACCAAAATGTCCAGCCAAAACCCCCAACACACAACAGTAAGAACCTAAAGAATTTAAAAATACATTAAGACAGTAAATTAACAGTAAATTAAATTCTTCTAAAAACTGTTGAGGTTCAAAAACATCCTGGACTCATACACCATTCCAACTCATTATATAAACTTTGCATAATGTATTGCCTCGCTTGAAAAATGTGAGCTACCTATTTTATAAACAGTACCCAATCTCGAGTCCACGTTGCCCATGGGTAATTTATTTGGGTGAGTTTTATTTATGGGTGAGTTATTTTGTTTAGTGATTTGATTCCTGGGGAAGACCAATTGAAATAGTCATTATAATTTTTTATAATTGATAATGAATATGTATTTTTTTATACATAAGTGAGACCAGCGGCAGTTTGGTGGTCAAGCAGCTAGAGCAATTGTTTGAAGAGCACAAGGTTCCCTGGTTCAAGACTCCTGCCCATTCTGCATATAAGGTGGAGTTGCATTGGAGTTAGAAGAGCATCCATGTGCCAAATGAACATGCAAATCCATACCAGACCTGCTGTGGTGACCCCAAAATGAAAATGGGCGAATTTGAAAGTTACAGTGTAAATCACAGAACCTCCCAAACATAAAAAAAAAAAAAAATGTCAGCTTACACTCTGGAAAATCTGGTACATATAATTTTGAATATTGCAACAGGCTGTCACTGATTTTGTTTTTCTACTGACCTTACCAAATTTCTTAAGAAAAACTATTGTTCAAATTGAGGACATTTGATGACTTCAGTCTGTTCATGTTATTTCTTCTGGAAGTGTAACAATGTCCTTTGTTCATCTCAAGCAGCATATTGTCCTCCTCTGCACAGGTGCACACATCCTGCCCATAGTTTACTGCATCTGTTCTGCCATTAATCACAAAGACAATGGGCAAGCTTCACAAAGTCTCGTCTCACTTCTCCCAGTGAATGCAGAATGTCGAGTCAGGCCCTCACATGGTCTACAGCAGTAATGAAATGGACACACTGACAAGCCTGTGTCTAACTTCTCTACAAGGAGCGTGTTTGATGGAGACTCATTAATTACCTCAAGCAGGGGAGCCATCCACCACCTTCAGGGTGACCTGCCCATCACCTGCCTTTCATGAGGTTAGAAATCCTTCAGCAGTCTGAATGTCCTAGAAATGCATGTGTTCCCATCAAGAGGAGAATAGCAAGTGTCAGCATGTGTCAAGGCTCTTTTGTTAATGAAATGGGAAAAAAAAAACAAAAAAACAAAACTGAAAAACAGAGAAGGTGAAGTGATGTTCAGTAATAGGAACATACTGCAAAAGAAAGAAAGAAAGAAAGAAAGAAAGAAAGAAAGAAAGAAAGAAAGAAAGAAAGAAAGAAAGAAAGAAAGAAAGAAAGAAAGAAAGAATGAAAACTGCTGTGGTCAGAAACTTGCAATTGAAATTTGCAAACATTGGATATTGAAATTTGCAAACATTGGATATGATAAAGAAACTGAAAAATTACAATATCTGTTGTGTGGGCCACCAGAAGAGGAGGTATTGCTGGCCCACCACCAGAGGGCGCCCTGCCTGAAGTGCTGGCTTCAGGCACGAGAGGGCGCTGCCGCCACGGACATAGCCGGGGGTGACAGCTGTCACTCATTATCTCTTGACAGCTGTCACCCATTCATGCTTCATCATCTCACTCCATAAAACCCGGACGTCATCTCCACCTCACTGCCGAGATATCGTCGAACCATTCAGGTACTATTCTCAGCCTTAAAGTAAACTGTGTGTCAGTCTGAACTCTTTTTTGCAGCCGCTTTCCTGTGATGTTCCTTATCTGAGAGACCGGCGTTTGGTGTGATCAGCGACGGCTTCACTTCACACCTCTACCAGATAAGTGGGTAGACAGGAGCTGCACGAGTGTGTGTTAGAGGTGGAGGTGGAATTCCCACCGTTGTTGTTACTGGGTGTGCACACACCCATATCTTATTGTCTCTGCTCCCTGCCAGCAGTACCAGATCCGACCTTCGAAGACGGTGGCCACCTGGGGACTCGGGACTTGGCGGCTCCAGTATTCTCCGGGTTCGGTGGCGGAGGAAATCGTGTGGTTCCGGTTCATCTCAGGACAGACGTCTTCTATCCTCGAGCCTGCCCACACATCACCCTTGTGATTGACTGTCTGCAAAATTTCGCATTCCTCTGTGTTGTGCTCATTCACAACAGTAAAGTGTTGATATTCGACTCTTTCATTGTCCGTTCATTTACGCCCCCTGTTGTGGGTCCGTGTCACTACACTTTCACAACAGGATATCTCGGCCAGCATCATGGATCCCGAGGGGCATCACCCATCTGTTGGACAGCCAATGGAAGAGCAGGGTGCACAGGCGTCTGCAGGAGGCGTGCTCGGTGAGTTGCAGCAAATCCTCACCGCCTTTACCGCTCGGCTGGATTTGATGACCGAGCAAAATGTCATCCTTAATCGCAGGATGGAGGCTCTCACCGCACAGGTGGAAGCGCGCGATCAGAGCGCTGCTGCGGCTCCTCCTCCTGCCGACCCGGTGTCGGATATTAACGTTCCACTGATCGTTCAACGAACCCCCCCCACCTTCCCCTGAAGCATACATAAGTCCCCCAGAGCCGTACGGGGGTTGTGTGGAGACGTGCGCGGACTTTCTGATGCAGTGTTCGCTCGTCTTTGCACAACGACCCGTGATGTACGCGTCTGATGCCAGCAAGGTGGCTTATGTTATTAACTTGCTTCATGGTGAGGCATGCGCTTGGGCTACAGCGCTTTGGGAGCAAAACTCACGGCTCCTTACCTCTTATACTGGGTTTGTGAGGGAGTTCAGAACAGTGTTTGATCACCCTAACAGAGGAGAGACCGCTTCAACAGTGCTGCTGTCAAAGCGACAGGGGCGCCGGAGCGCAGCCGAATATGCAGTCGACTTCCGCATCGCGGCTGCGAGGTCCGGCTGGAATAACGTTGTGCTCCACACCGCCTTCATAAACGGACTGTCGTCGGTCCTGAAGGTGCACCTGGTAGCTAAGGAAGAACCGCGGGATTTAGATGGGCTTATCGATCTCGTTATACGGTTAGACAATCGGTTGGAGGAATGCCGTCGGGAGCGAGACGAAGGACGTGGCCGGGCACGCGCCGTCCCTCTCCCTTCCGGGTTCGAAAAGGTTCCACCCTCCCCATGCTCCACAGCCTCAACACTCCGTGTGGCTAGAGCTCCCCCTGCTGACAAAGCTATGGACACGAGCAGGGCCACATTTAGACCACCTATCAGACAGCGGAGGCTGGCCCGCGGGGAGTGTTTTGTCTGCGGTTCAAATGAGCACACGCAGAGAGACTGCCCCAAGCAGTTAAACACCAACGCCCGCCCCTAGAAACTGGGCTAAGGGTGGGTCAAGACATTCACGTGGGACATACACATATTTCCACACGACTCCCAGTTACAATCCTAAGCGGGGATTTAACCCTTCAAGCCCCAGCACTGGTGGACACGGGGTCAGAAGGGAATCTGCTGGACAGCAGATGGGCAAGGGAGGTAGGGCTCCCTCTGGTGGCGCTCCCTTCGCCATTGCAGGTGCGGGCACTAGATGGCACCCTTCTCCCTTTAATCACGCACAAGACACAACCTGTAACTCTGGTGGTGTCTGGAAATCATTGGGAGGAGATCGAGTTTTTTGTGACTCCTTCTACCTCCCGCATGATTTTGGGCTTCCCATGGATGTTGAAACACAATCCCGTCTGGGGTGGTGGCCGTCTGGGGTGGTGGTTCAGTGGAGCGAAACCTGCCATCGGGTGTGTTTAGGATCCTCGGTTCCTCCCGGTTTACATGCTAAGGAGGAGGTCAAAGTCCCTCCCAATCTGACGGCGGTGCCGGTTGAGTACCACAATCTTGCTGACATCTTCAGCAAGGATCTGGCACTCGCCCTTCCCCCGCACCGTCCGTATGATTGTGCCATTGATCTGATTCCAGGCGTTGAGTTCCCGTCCAGCAGGCTGTACAACCTCTCACGACCTGAGCGCGAATCAATGGAGACCTACATCCGGGACTCATTAGCTGCCGGGCTGATCCAGAACTCCACCTCCCCGATGGGTGCAGGTTTCTTTTTTGTGGGCAAGAAAGATGGCAGACTCCGTCCATGCATTGATTACAGGGGGCTGAACGAGATTACGGTTCGCAACTGATACCCGTTGCCGTTGTTAGATTCCGTGTTCACCCCCCTGCATGGAGCCAAAATCTTTACTAAGCTGGATCTTAGGAATGCGTATCACCTGGTTCGGATCCGGAAGGGAGACGAGTGGAAGACGGCATTTAACACCCCGTTAGGTCACTTTGAGTACCTGGTCATGCCGTTAGGCCTCACCAACGCCCCCGCGACGTTCCAAGCCTTGGTTAACGACGTCTTGCGGGACTTCCTGCACCGATTCGTCTTCGTATATCTGGACGATATTCTCATCTTTTCTCCAGATCCTGAGACTCATGTCCAGCATGTACGTCAGGTCCTGCAGCGGTTGTTACAGAACCGACTGTTTGTGAAGTGCGAGTTTCACCGCACTTCTTTGTCCTTCCTGGGGTTTATCATCTCCTCTAACTCCGTCACCCCTGATCCGGCCAAGGTTGTGGCGGTGAGAGATTGGCCCCAACCAACAAGCTGTAGGAAGCTGCAACAGTTCCTCAGCTTCACTAATTTCTATAGGAGGTTCATTAAGGGCTACAGTCAGGTAGTTAGCCCCCTGACAGCCTTGACCTCTCCAAAAGTCCCCTTCACCTGGTCAGATCGGTGCAAAGCCGCGTTCAAGGAGATGAAACGACAGTTCTCTACTGCACCAGTTTTGGTTCAGCCCGACCCTAGCCGCCAGTTTGTGGTTGAAGTGGATGCCTCTGACTCAGGGATAGGAGCCGTGCTATCCCAGAGCGGAGAGACCGATAAGGTTCTTCACCCGTGTGCCTACTTTTCTCGCAGGTTGACCCCGGCTGAATGGAACTATGATGTTGGCAATCGAGAACTCCTTGCGGTGAAAGAGGCTCTTGAGGAGTTGAGACACCTGTTGGAGGGAGCGTCTGTGCCATTCACAGTTTTCACTGACCATCGGAACCTGGGGTATATCAGGACGGCCAGGCGGCTGAACCCCAGGCAAGCCCACTGGTCACTGTTCTTCGGGCGTTTTGACTTCCGGATCACCTATCGCCCCGGGACCAAGAACCAGAGATCGGATGCCTTGTACGCGAAGAGGAGGTCAAAACTGTGCTGTCGGATCCACCGGAGCCCATCCTTCCTGAGTCCACTATCATGGCCACCCTCACCTGGGACGTGGAGAAGACCGTCCGGGAGGCCCTGGCACGAAGCCCGGACAGACTATATGTCCCACCAGAGGCCAGGGCTGCGGTCCTAGACTTCTGTCACGGTTCCAAGCTATCCTGTCATCCGGGGGTGCGAAGGACCGTGGCAGTTGTCCGGCAGCGCTTCTGGTGGGCGTCTATGGAGGCCGACGTCCGGGAGTACATCCAGGCCTGCACCACCTGCGCCAGGGGCAAGGCTGACCACAGGAAGTCCCAAGGACTGCTCCAACCGCTTCCTGTGCCTCATCGCCCCGGTCCCACATCGGCCTGGATTTTGTCGCGGGCCTCCCACCGTCCCAGGGCAACACCACCATCCTCACGATAGTGGACCGATTCTCCAAGGCGGCCCACTTTGTGGCCCTCCCGAAGCTCCCTATGGCCCAGGAGACAGCGGACCTCCTGGTCCACCACGTCGTCCGTCTGCATGGGATACCTACTGACGTTGTCTCGGATCGTGGTCCCCAGTTTTCCTCTCAAGTCTGGAGGAGTTTCTGCAGGGAAGTGGGGGCCACCATGAGCCTCTCATCCGGGTACCACCCACAGACGAACGGACAGGCAGAACGGGCCAACCAGGAGTTGGAACAGACCCTCCGCTGTGTGACATCCGCTCACCCGACGGCCTGGAGCAACCACCTGGCCTGGAACGAGTATGCACATAACAGCCAGGTGTCTTCTGCCACCGGCCTCTCCCTGTTTGAGGTGTGTTTGGGGTACCAGCCCCCATTATTTCCCGTGGTTGAGGGAGAGGTCGGTGTGCCCTCGGTCCGGGCACACCTTTGGAGGGGCCGTCGGGTGTGGCGCACCGCCCGTTCTGCCTTGTTGAAGGCCCAGACGAGGGCCAAGACCCATGCAGACCGCCGGCGGTCCCCGACCCCTGCATACCAGCCTGGGCAGGAGGTGTGGCTATCGACGAAGGACATCCCGCTTCAGGTGGAATCACCGAAACTGATGGACAGGTTCATCGGACCCTACAGAATCCTCAAGGTCCTCAGCCCTGCCGCAGTGAAGCTCCAACTCCCAGCTTCACTGCGGATCCTCCCGGTATTCCACATCTCCAGGATCAAACCACACCACACCTCACCCCTCTGTGCTCCCGGTCCGGCGCCGCCTCCTGCCCGGATCATTGACGGGGAGCCGGCCTGGACAGTGCGCCGGCTCCTGGACGTCCATCGAATGGGCCGGGGGTTCCAATATCTGGTGGACTGGGAGGGGTATGGACCCGAAGAACGCTCCTGGGTGAAGAGGAGCTTCATCCTGGATCTGGCCCTCCTGGCCGATTTCTACCGACGACACCCCGATAAACCTGGTCAGGCGCCAGGAGGCGCCCGTTGAGGGGGGGGTCCTGTTGTGTGGGCCGCCAGAAGAGGAGGTACTGCTGGCCCACCACCAGAGGGCGCCCTGCCTGAAGTGCGGGCTTCAGGCACGAGAGGGCACTGCCGCCATGGACACAGCCGGGGGGTGACAGCTGTCACTCATTATCTCTTGACAGCTGTCACCCATTCATGCTTCATTATCTCACTCCATAAAACCCGGACGTCATCTCCACCTCATTGCCGAGATATCGTCGAACCATTCAGGTACTATTCTCAGCCTTAAAGTAAACTGTGTGTCAGTCTGAACTCTTTTTTGCAGCCGCTTTCCTGTGGTTTTCCTTATCTGAGAGACCGGCGTTTGGTGTGATCAGCGACGGCTTCGCTTCACACCTCTACCAGATAAGTGGGTAGACAGGAGCTGCTGGTTCCAGTTCATCTCAGGACAGACGTCTTCTATCCTCGAGCCTGCCCACACGTCACCCTTGTGATTGACTGTCTGCAAAATTTCGCATTCCTCTGTGTTGTGCTCATTCACATCAGTAAAGTGTTCATATTCGACTCTTTCATTGTCCGTTCATTTACGCCCTCTGATGTGGGTCCGTGTCACTACACTTTCACAACAATATCCACCAAAAATCTCTAAAATTCAATATAATTCAATATCAGGAACATAGTGTGGTAGGAGACATGCTGCTGCTGCATGAAGCATCCACACATAAAGCCTCGTTCTGTACATCTTCCAGTCAAGAAACTATGGGCTGGACATGTTTTTTTTTATTCATGTGCTCAGAAATCAACATTTTTCCAGCCTGATTTTGGTACATGATGGAACAGTGTCATAAGATTGCTCCAACAATGTTTTTGGTATCTGCAGATCTCACAGTACAGGAAATTATGGCCTAGATGTTTTTCTATAATAACAGGTGTAAAAGGTTAAGGTCACACCAGATTTTGAAGATAAGACTTTGATTCCATGACAGCGGACAACCAGTTCATTTCCACCTCTGTTGCAATTAGGTGACATGTGGCTGACCAATTGGCTCGTGGCCTTTTCCAGTTCCTGGGATCCTCAACAATGACTCACCTGCATGTTACATCATGACAAAGAAACACACCACATGGCAAGATCCCTTTGAACCTTATCCCTTACAATGCAAAGGCTACACCTCATGGACTCTGGGGATCACTATCAAGATTGAACTTCTAGTATTGTGACATGAGCGAAAGATTTCTGCAGTGATTTAAATGAAGTAATGGACAGTGTACTATTGACTTCTCACGGTTCTTTTTATTCTGTCCCAATTAACATAAACAAACTATTTTTCAGGTTAAATTTACTCAAGCAAATACTTGATACCAAAATAAAATAGCAAAACAGAAAATAAACATACAAATATATCTAACAACTCCCCCTCTTGACATGACTGTCATGTCAACCCAACTTCCCGGTGCTTCCAAGACATCAGAGTGGCGTCGTGGATGCCCCCTCCTGCATCCAGACAAACCTCAAACCTCCTCAGAGGTCTCAGTTGTAGCAAACGGAAAAACCTGCCTGAATATGTGAGCGAAAACCACCAAGGGTCACTGGGTGGGAGTCATGGCCAAGGGAGGGAAAATTCTCCCATAAGCCTGCTCCCCTCCAACACTCTTGGACCTCAGAAAGCAATTTCCATCCTGCAAAACATTACACTAATAATCATCACAGCCTAAATCTATGTCCCCATGCCTCTCCCAGGTGGCATGAGTGTCCACTGACATGGCTTCACTGGAGAGGCCTAACAGGGATGTCCCCCACGCCTCGGCCAGACACTAAACTACACATTATTCATTAAACAGTTTTAGCACAAGAAACTTTCTGGTTAATAGCACACTCTTATGTTCTCTAACTAAGAACTTCGCCTAGGCAGTATAAACACAAGTATGTCACTCATCATCATCTTCTTCCTTGGGGCTTCGTCTTCCGATCCTGCTGCCTTAGGAAAGGAGACCAATGGTACTACTTCTTCAGGAGAGTGCTGTGTCATTTTGGTAGGGTGGAGGCGGTGCCACCTACCTTTTCATCTAAGGCAATGGTCATGCAGTTGAGACACAAGTGTCTTGTACATCTGCACAGAACCAGTACAGAAATTACTACCACAAGAGATGTCAAAATTGAGGCTACCACTTGCCAAATTGAAGTTCAAACAAAGTACCTATTGGCTTGTGGATCCCATAGTTTTCAGATAATTCCACAAATTAACACCAAATCCCCTATGAGATTACCCACGTATATCATAGCATCAGAGAACCGAGTCTACATTATGTGGTTCCTCCTAACTGTCTCTGTTGGGGATTTATTGTCACTGTGAATTGAGCCATATAGAGCTGTGGCCAGAGAGTGAAAAAAATTGTTCTACCCCTCCCCATCTTATGACCATATGAAACCTGTATTGTTTGGATGCATTTATATGCCTACTAATAGAAAATCATGGTGGTATGAATTTAAATGTGCACAACATGGTGAATTAACCCCTTCATTACAGCTACATCTGAAAATTGTGAAATCAATACAGAAGCCCTATACTATGATTTTCTGAGCTTATTTGAACAAAATGGATATCTAATCCATGATATTTGGAGAAAATACACATTAGCATGATATTTCAATTCTAATAAATCAATTTTATTTATATAGCGCCAAATCACAACAAACAGTTGCCCCAGGGCGCTTTATATTGTAAGGCAAAAGCCATACAATAATTACAGAAAAACCCCAATGGACAAAACGACCCCCTATGGGCAAGCACTTGGCAACAGTGGGAAGGAAAACTCCCTTTTAACAGGAAGAAACCTCCAGCAGAACCAGGCTCAGGGAGGGGCAGTCTTCTGCTGGGACTGGTTGGGGTTGAGGGGAGAGAATCAGGAAAAAGACATGCTGTGGAAGAGAGCAGAGATCAATCACCAATGATTAAAAGCAGAGTGGTGCATACAGAGCAAAAAGAGGTGAATAATAAGAAACACTGGGTGCATCATGGGAAACCCCCCAGCAGGCTAAGTCTATAGCAGCATAACTAAGGGATGGTTCAGGGTCACCTGATCCAGCCCTAACTATAAGCTTTTTCAAAAAGGAAAGTTTTAAGCTTAATCTTAAAAGTAGAGAGTGTGTCTGTCTCCCTGATCTGAATTGGGAGCTGGTTCCACAGGAGAGGAGCCTGAAAGCTGAAGGCTCTGCCTCCTATTCTACTTAAGAGTAGAATAGTAGACCTATTTACAGTGCTTAAACCTACTTACAGCGCTTTCAGAAAGCGCTGTAACTAGGTTTAAGGATATGATTCCTTCTTTATGTTCTCTAATGCCATATACCAACACAGTGCAGAGTAGCTACCTAAACTCTGTAAGTGAGATAGAGTATCTCGTCAATAGTTTTACATCCTCATTGAAGACAACTTTGGATGCTGTAGCTCCTCTGAAAAAGAGAGCTTTAAATCAGAAGTGCCTGACTCCGTGGTATAACTCACAAACTCGCAGCTTAAAGCAGATAACCCGTAAGTTGGAGAGGAAATGGCGTCTCACTAATTTAGAAGATCTTCACTTAGCCTGGAAAAAGAGTCTGTTGCTCTATAAAAAAGCCCTCTGTAAAGCTAGGACATCTTACTACTCATCACTAATTGAAGAAAATAAGAACAACCCCAGGTTTCTTTTCAGCACTGTAGCCAGGCTTACAAAGAGTCAGAGCTCTATTGAGCCGAGTATTCCTTTAACTTTAACTAGTAATGACTTCATGATTTTCTTTGCTAATAAAATTTTAACTATTAGAGAAAAAAATAACTCATAACCATCCCAAAGATGTATCGTTATCTTTGGCTGCTTTCAGTGATGCCGGTATTTGGTTAGACTCTTTCTCTCAGATTGTTCTGTCTGAGTTATTTTCATTAGTTACTTCATCCAAACCATCAACATGTCTATTAGACCCCATTCCTACCAGGCTGCTCAAGGAAGCCCTACCATTATTTAATGCTTCGATCTTAAATATGATCAATCTATCTTTATTAGTTGGCTATGTACCACAGGCTTTTAAGGTGGCAGTAATTAAACCATTACTTAAAAAGCCATCACTTGACCCAGCTATCTTAGCTAATTATAGGCCAATCTCCAACCTTCTTTTTCTCTCAAAAATTCTTGAAAGGGTAGTTGTAAAACAGCTAACTGATCATCTGCAGAAGAATGGTCTATTTGAAGAGTTTCAGTCAGATTTTAGAATTCATCATAGTACAGAAACAGCATTAGTGAAGGTTACAAATGATCTTATGGCCTCAGACAGTGGACTCATCTCTGTGCTTGTTCTGTTAGACCTCAGTGCTGCTTTTGATACTGTTGACCATAAAATTTTATTACAGAGATTAGAGCATGCCATAGGTATTAAAGGCACTGCGCTGCGGTGGTTTGAATCATATTTATCTAATAGATTACAATTTGTTCATGTAAATGGGGAATCTTCTTCACAGACTAAGGTTAATTATGGAGTTCCACAAGGTTCTGTGCTAGGACCAATTTTATTCACTTTATACATGCTTCCCTTAGGCAGTATTATTAGACGGCATTGCTTAAATTTTCATTGTTACGCAGATGATACCCAGCTTTATCTATCCATGAAGCCAGAGGACACACACCAATTAGCTAAACTGCAGGATTGTCTTACAGACATAAAGACATGGATGACCTCTAATTTCCTGCTTTTAAACTCAGATAAAACTGAAGTTATTGTACTTGGCCCCACAAATCTTAGAAACATGGTGTCTAACCAGATCCTTACTCTGGATGGCATTACCCTGACCTCTAGTAATACTGTGAGAAATCTTGGAGTCATTTTTGATCAGGATATGTCATTCAAAGCGCATATTAAACAAATATGTAGGACTGCTTTTTTGCATTTACGCAATATCTCTAAAATTAGAAAGGTCTTGTCTCAGAGTGATGCTGAAAAACTAATTCATGCATTTATTTCCTCTAGGCTGGACTATTGCAATTCATTATTATCAGGTTGTCCTAAACGTTCCCTGAAAAGCCTTCAGTTAATTCAAAATGCTGCAGCTAGAGTACTAACGGGGACTAGAAGGAGAGAGCATATCTCACCCATATTGGCCTCTCTTCATTGGCTTCCTGTTAATTCTAGAATAGAATTTAAAATTCTTCTTCTTACTTATAAGGTTTTGAATAATCAGGTCCCATCTTATCTTAGGGACCTCATAGTACCATATCACCCCAATAGAGCGCTTCGCTCTCAGACTGCAGGCTTACTTTCCCAATTCGGATCAGGGAGACAGACACCCTCTCTACTTTTAAGATTAGGCTTAAAACTTTCCTTTTTGCTAAAGCTTATAGTTAGGGCTGGATCAGGTGACCCTGAACCATCCCTTAGTTATGCTGCTATAGACTTAGACTGCTGGGGGGTTCCCATGATGCACTGAGTGTTTCTTTCTCTTTTTGCTCTATATGCACCACTCTGCATTTAATCATTAGTGATTGATCTCTGCTCCCCTCCACAGCATGTCTTTTTCCTGGTTCTCTCCCTCAGCCCCAATCAGTCCCAGCAGAAGACTGCCCCTCCCTGAGCCTGGTTCTGCTGGAGATTTCTTCCTGTTAAAAGGGAGTTTTTCCTTCCCACTGTCGCCAAGTGCTTGCTCACAGGGGGTCGTTTTGACCGTTGGGGTTTTTACGTAATTATTGTATGGCCTTGCCTTACAATATAAAGTGCCTTGGGGCAACTGTTTGTTGTGATTTGGCGCTATATAAATAAAAATTGATTGATTGAATAGTAGTAAGATGTCCTAGCTTTACGGAGGGCTTTTTTATAGAGTAACAGACTCTTTTTCCACGCTAAGTGAAGATCTTCTAAATTAGTGAGACGCCATTTCCTCTCCAACTTACGGGTTATCTACTTTAAGCTGCGAGTTTGTGAGTTATACCACGGAGTCAGGCACTTCTGATTTAAGGCTCTCTTTTTCAGAGGAGCTACAGCATCCAAAGTTGTGCTCAATGAGGATGTAAAACTATTGACAAGATAATCTATCTCACTCACAGAGTTTATGTAGCTACTCTGCACTGTGTTGGTATATGGCACTGGAGAACATAAAGAAGGAATCATATCCTTAAACCTAGTTACAGTGCTTTCAGAAAGACTTCTACTGTAATGAAACTTATTCCCCACTGCTGGGTAGTCCATTAAAGTAAATGTAAATGTTATTAAGAAATGATCAGACAGAAGGGGGTTTTCAGGGAATGCTGTTAAGTCTTCAATTACCATACCACAAGTCAGAACAAGATCTAAAGTATGGTTAAAGTGGTGGGTGGACTCATTTACATTTTGAGCAAAGCCAATTGAGTCTAATAATAGATTAAATGCAGTGTTGAGGCTGTCATTCTCAGCATCTATGTGGATGTTAAAATCGCCCACTATAATTATCTTATCTGAGCTAAGCACTAAGTCAGACAAAAGGTCTGAAAATTCACAGAGAAACTCACAGTAACGATCAGGTGGACGATAGATAACAACAAATAAAGTTTTATTTGTTGTTATCTATTATTATTTATTTTGTGACTTCCAGTTTGGATGGACAACACTAAAAGCCAAGCTTTCAAATAAATTAAAGCTGTCTGGGTTTTTGATTAATTAATAAGCTGGAGTGGAAGATTGCTGCTAATCCTCCCCCTCGGCCTATGCTACGAGCATTCTGACAGTTAGTGTGACTCGGGGGTGTTGACTCATTTAAACTAACATATTCATCCTGCTGTAACCAGGTTTTTGTAAGGCAGAATAAATCAATATGTTGATCAATTATTATATAATTTACTAACAGGGACTTAGAAGAGAGAGACCTAATGTTTAATAAACCACATTTAACTGTTTTAGTCTGTGGTGCAGTTGAAGGTGCTATATTATTTTTTCTTTTTGAATTTTTATGCTTAAATAGATTTTTACTGGTTGTTGGTGGTCTGGGAGCAGGCACCGTCTCTACGGGGATGGGGTATTGGGGGGATGGCAGGGGGAACTAAGTGACTGGAAAATTAACAGAGAAAAATGAGACGTGCTTAAGACAGAAAATAATAAGCGTGAGGAAAGCAAAATGGGAAAAAAAAACAGGAGATAATGTGACTAAGCAAAGTGGAAAACCAGGAGATCAATAATAATAAAAACAAAAGTGGAACAGAACTGACACTGAATAAAATATAGAAATAAATGCAGTGACAATACAAAATACTAATACAAAATAAATCACAAAAAACATAATCGAATACTAAACACTGAAGATGAACAATAAGCAAAACCTGTGACTAAGCATGATGTAAAGAATGTGAAAAGCTAAAGTAATATACATGACTAATAAAATAAAAGATGGCCATAAATGAAACTAGTGACAAAGAAAAGCAATGAATGACTAAACCAAAAATGCAATACATGAGAACCAAGACTAGGAACACAGAATAATACATAAACATGAATAATCAGAAACAGACAAAAAAGAAAATAAACAAGCGGCCAAGCATAAAAACAAAGTCAAGAATGGGCTAAACTGAAAGAAAAGGGAACAAAGACAGGAACCCAAATAGGACAGAAGCATGACAAGCAGACTTTCTGCTACACTTAGATGCTGTGATGGAAACAGTTCCTTTATTGATACTCGCAGGACGAGTGAACTATGCCCGATATACACCAGTGTATGTCGCTGAAATAAAAGAGCTAAAAGCGAGCCATCCAGGGAGGATTTGCTGTGAGGCGGTCATCAACGTCAACATTCAACAGTGTTCTAACTGACCAAACCCTTGAACAAACAATAAATCAATAAGCCAAAAGTGAAGGAGGTATCATAGGCTTTACCCTTCACAAAGCTGCTGTGCTGAGATGGCTGCTAACAAATTATGTCAGTGGTGAATACGCAGTCTCTTTCAAGTCTCTCTGTCTCACACCACCACACAGTAAGCTCAATGATGAGCTCAGTCCATCCCATCTAACCAGGGACAAACAGGATGTATCTAAGCTCCTCGAGTACCTGTCCACACAATGTCAAGATCCATTTGACATGGATGAGGTGCCAGAAATGATGTTGAACATCACATCTGGGCAAATTAGTAGAGAAGCTTGAATCTTCAACTGGACTAGGTTGCTTGGCGTGAGGACGTTTCAATTCTAAACACAAAAGCTTCCTCAGCTAAATTTCTTGCTCTGGTAGTCTGACTTCTATCTTGACTCTTGTAGAGAAGAATAACAGAAGCCAGCAAAAGCTGGAGTTTAAACCTAACCAGATCCCATCCTACCGAGAGGCAGACTGCTGGCAGATTGGCTAGTGACTAACAATTGCTCTAATTAGCACCTATTGTGCTCTAGTTAGCACCCTCCTAATGACAGGGCAGCTGTCCCTCCTAACGATGGGACTGACGCCTCTTCTGACGACTCTCTTGATGACGTGAATGACTCATTACCATGAACAAAAGACTGACAGACAGTCAGGGCACTGTGTTGAAGAGTCCTGATCACCCCGAGCTTGTGTTCAAGGGGTGGTTTGAGCCAAAGAGCAGATATTGGTCAGTGTGAGTGGGTTTTCTGTAAACCCCTGTCTGGAGCTGCCTGTTCTCTCCAATTGTAACATTACAGTCCAAGAAGGCTGAATGGTTGTTTCTGGCATCCTCACGTGTGAACTTGACATTGGAGTCCACCAAGTTGATGTGCTCTAAGGCCTCCACTTCCTGTTGCTTGATTTTAACCCATGTGTCATCAACATATCTGAACCAATGACTGGGAGAAATGCAAATGAATGATGCCAAGGCTCTCTTTTCCACTAGCTCCATGTACAGATTGGTCACAATGGAGGATACTGGAGACCCCATCGCACAACCATGGATCTGCCTGTAGTAATTCCCCCTAAACTGGAAATAAGTGGTGTTGAGACAGTTCTCCAAGAGTTGGAAAATGTGGTCGGTGTAAGTTTGGTCCTTTCAAGTAGAGATGTGTCCTCCAGCAGTCTCTGCCTCACAGCTGAGACAGCCTCAACAGTGGGGATGCAGGTGAACATTGATGTCACATCGAATGACACCATAGTTTCATCTGCCTCCAACTGAAGGTCCTTGATCTTGGTCACAAAATCTTGTGTGTTCTCCACATGGTGGTCTGAGTTACCCACCAGAGGAGCCAAAATCCACTTGAGGTGCTTGGCCAAACTGTAAGTGATGGAATCTGTGCTACATACAATAGGCTTGAGTGGCACATTCTGTTTGTGGATTTTGGGCAGCCCATAGATGCATGGAGTGAAGTCCCCAGGGTACAGGGCAGGGTGCAGGGCACACCTGCTTGTCGATGAGTCCCTCTTTTTCCAGGTTTTGGAGGTAGTTATTGTTTTTCTTATTATAGCCGCTTGTGGGGTCTCTCTTCAGACGCTCGCACATATTGGAGTCACTGAGCAAGTTGTTGACCTTGGCTTCATAGTCCGATGTGTTCAGGACCACCGTGCATCTGCCTTTATCCACTGGCAGGATAAGGATGCTTTGGTCCTTCTGCAGTGCTGACAGTGCTTTCCGTTCTTCTCCTGTGATGTTGGACAGAGGTGGCTTAGCACTGTTCAGCACTGCTGTGACTCTTAGCCGGAGGTCCCCAGCTTCTGACTCTGACAGACTGTTATGTTTAATGGCTGACTCTACTGCAGTGATGTAATCTACTGTCGGTATATGTGTTACGGTTCGGACAAGCGTGGAGGACGAAAATGGATGTTTAGAAAATGAATTTATTTACAATGGATTATTATACAGAGGAAAAATTATATGCAGGGGCGTAGTCTTGCCGAGTGGAGACAGGCCCGCTCGGCGGTGGAACCAGGGTATCCGCAGTCCCGGCAACTTTGGTACTGGAGTGGTGGGTTAGGAGCCAGGTGGCCGCCACAAGCTGTTTATGAGCCATGGAAGGTTTGCAGAGTTTCTGGCGAAGATGGAATGAGGAGCCAGGATTCATATGCTTATGCTGATTAGATGGAAAACAGGTGTGTCGATCAGCCTGCGGTGCGCCACCTGTGCAGGAAAGGAGAGAGGAGGGAGAAGAGAGGAGCAGCAGCAGGACAGAACAGAACAGAACAGGCAGCCCACAACAATATGCTGAGGGGTCACTGAGAAATTTACTCCTTTTGCGAGCACATCCTTTTCTGTCTGTGTAAGAACCCTTGTCGGAGAGATTCGTTACCCAATTTTCCCTGTTCTCACTAATTTGTCTGGGTGTATCTTTATAACTACCCCCACTGCTCATGAAAGTAAGCCTTTTCTGCATTAAAAGGTTGTGAAACGTCCTGATTTGCTGCTCTTTACTTTTTAAATGCTCAGACATTTGAATTTTAACTATCAACTTTGTGATCTTATTATGGGTCTCTTCCCACACTAAATTTTCTAACCTTTTGTGAAGACTATCAAAATCATTTTGGAGGTCTAATATTTTAAAATGAAGCCTTCTAAGACCCAAAATCCTCCTAAGGTAACTGTGCTGGATCTTTTCCGCTGTGTGACCTGCTTCTAGTGCCTTTTGCTTCATGCATTTGGGAATAATGATGTTTTGTCTGCATCTCAGGTTAAATCTTAAGTGGTTTCTAAAGTTAGCTATCTTTTTAGCAGTCTTTTCCAGCTTACGTACCAGTGCCAGTGCCAGGGCCTCATGCCCACAGTTGGTCGCAATGTTTCTGTGAAGGCTCTTAGTTGTCCAGGTGGTTTTCCATAGTAGAGAAGCTTGAATCTTCGACTGGACTGGGTTGCTTGAAGCGAGGATACTGTTTAGACACCATCATCTGAAGCAGGCTGAATGCTGTGCTAACCTTAGGGTATGGGGGGGGGTGTAATACAAACAACAATCACAATGGCTCCTGTTACCTCCTGTGGCAGGTAGAAGGGTCGGCACTGGACAGATATGCCCTCTAGGTCCGGTGAGCAGTGTGTGTCTATTACTCTGCTGTCCGAGCACCAGTCCTCAAGCACCTAAACACAGAATTCCCCCATGCTCTTACCAGAAGGTTTGGTCCGGTTGTAGTGATGAATGGTGCATCCTGCTAGCTCCACAGTGGCGTCCAGGATATGCGAGCGAAGCCAGGATTTGCTAACGATCAGCAGACAGCACTCACAGATGTGGAGGTCGTAGGCGATCTGTGACTTCAGCTCATCCATCTTGTTTGCAAGAGATCTGGCATTTGTGAGGAAGACAGATGTAGCGGAGGTCTGTACAGTTGGTTCCTTAGCTTCCTTAGCTAGCAGGCCTGCCCAGCATCTGAGCCACTGGTTCCGTTCCCTGCGCTGCCTCCAGTGCCTGCTAGGCCCGAAAACAAACTGCGGGGTGCTCGGTCTCTCACTGTCTCAGGTGGAATATTGTGGGTCTGTGAAAAGGCAGTAGTAATTTCCATTTTTGCCCGAATCCAGTGTTTATCAGGTCTTGGTGGATATAGATGGGGTTGCTGTGGCATTATTCTGGCAGGAGAAGAATAAATAAATAAACTATAAAACAAAAAAAAATGGTGCAAAATAGCAGGGAGCCTTGAGCTGCTGTGTCTATATGTGCTGCCATCTTAAAATAAGGGTATGGTAAGAGCGATGAGAGAATCCACATCCTTCAGGAACTCAACTGCCATGAGTTGGTCCATAATATTATCAGACAATCCTTGAAAATAACACTTGCTCTTGCCGTTGTGTTCCACTCGCTCTAAGCAGCGAGGGTGCAGACAGGGGTGTCGGACTGGGGGGTAAAGGGTACTATGTACCCAGGGCCCAGAGCATGGGGGGCCCACAAAAAACTGGCATTAAATACATTTTTTGTGTTGCATGTTATTAATGTCCATACAATTCATGTTGTAAAGAATATAATTAGGATGAATGTATAAATGTTGAAAACATAATTCTGCTCTAACAATAATACTGAAAGATCTCTGAGGGCCCTTCCACCCCTGCACAGTTGTACAATGGTTTTAGTCCAGGCACACAGGTGACCCCCCCCCACACACACACACAAACACACACACACACACACATGCAAAACGGGATGTGACAGAAAGAGGAGTTGTTTAGTAGTGCTGAAACAACTAATCAATTTAATCGATTATTAAAATAGTTGTCAACTAATTTAGTCATCAGTTAGTTGTTAAATAACTTTGTTTTACCGCAAATGTTTCATTTCTTCCATATAAATCAACCGTTTCTGCAGCGCGTCTTTGCTTTGAACCTTGAACCAATCGAAGCAGTGATTTGCAGATCGAAGCACTGCTTCAATCTGGTGCTTTGTTTTATTTCGCTTAATCTGTTGTGTGGGCTGCTGAAGAGGAGGTACTGCTGGCCCACCACCACAAGATGGCGCCCTGCTTGAAGTGCAGGCTTCAAGCACAAGAGGGCGTCGGAGCGACCAGGAGTGACAGCTGTCACTCATCATCCGTACCAGCTGTCACTCATCCACTACTCATCACCACCACCATAAAGGCCGGACTGCAACTCCACCTCCCCGCCGAGAAATCAACTACCAATCAGGTAACTTTCTCTGCTGACTCAAAACATTGAGTAATAATCTGTACTTCTTTGCAGCCGTTTTCCTGTGGTGTGTCCTTATCTGTGGGACTGGCATTTGGTGTGATCAGCGACGGCTTCGCTTCACACTCCAACCAGATAAGTGGTTAGACAGGAGCTGCACGAGTGTGTGATTGGAGGTGGAGGTTCTCCCTCCTTTACTGAATACAGACTGTGGGACTGTCTCTGTTCTCTGCCAGCAGTACTGGGTCTGACTGCTGAAGACAGCGGCCACCTGGGGCGCAGGGCTTGGCGGCTCCGGTGTTCTTCAGCTCCGTTGGCGGTGGAAGCTGTGTGGATCCGGCTTTTCTCTCGCCAGGCATCTTCTATCGTCGAGCCTGCCCACACGGCACCTGGTGTATGATTGACAGTCCACCATATTGTTATTGTCTGTACATCGTTGTGTGATTCACAACATTAAATTGTTACTTTTTGGCTTATCCATTGTCCGTTCATTAACGCCCCCTGTTGTGGGTCCGTGACACGACACTTTCACAACATAATCTTTCGTAATTTTTTCCCCACTAAAACCCCAAATAGCATATGTCTGTGAGTAACATTTACCTTTTTATGTTAATATGACCTGTTATGGTCTTCTGAAACAGTTGATAGATGTATTTTATAACTTAAAAACGGGACCGATGCTAACACGTTAGCATGTCTATAGCGTTTTCAATGCTGAAGTTAGCATTAAGCTGTTGCAGCTGTCAGCACATTTGTTTTCTGTATAATAATTCATGGCTCAGCGTTTGTTATCGTAAAAGAGTCAAATGTATTACAAATTGTAATATTTTATTCATTTATTTTTATTTATATATCAATAATAATAATAATAGAAACAACAACAATAATAGTAATAATATCTAATAATGCCACAATACAGTTTTAGAGAAACGGACAAAAAGAATCATAAAACAAAACAATCAATCAATTCAATCAATTTTTTTTTTATATAGTGCCAAATCACAACAAACAGTTGCCCCAAGGCGCTTTATATTGTAAGGCAAGGCCATACAATAATTATGTAAAACCGCAACGGTCAAAACAACCCCCTGTGAGCAAGCACTTGGCTACAGTGGGAAGGAAAAACTCCCTTTTAACAGGAAGAAACCTCCAGCAGAACCAGGCTCAGGGAGGGGCAGTCTTCTGCTGGGAATGGTTGGGGCTGAGGGAGAGAACCAGGAAAAAGACATGCTGTGGAGGGGAGCAGAGATCGATCACTAATGATTAAATGCAGAGTGGTGCATACAGAGCAAAAAGAGAAAGAAACAGTGCATCATGGGAACCCCCCAGCAGTCAACGTCTATAGCAGCATAACTAAGGGATGGTTCAGGGTCACCTGATCCAGCCCTAACTATAAACTTTAGCAAAAAGGAAAGTTTTAAGCCTAATCTTAAAAGTAGAGAGGGTGTCTGTCTCCCTGATCTGAATTGGGAGCTGGTTCCACAGGAGAGGAGCCTGAAAGCTGAAGGCTCTGCCTCCCATTCTACTCTTACAAACCCTAGGAACTACAAGTAAGCCTGCAGTCTGAGAGTGAAGCGCTCTATTGGGGTGATATGGTACTACGAGGTCCCTAAGATAAGATGGGACCTGATTATTCAAAACCTTATAAGTAAGAAGAAGAATTTTAAATTCTATTCTAGAATTAACAGGAAGCCAATGAAGAGAGGCCAATATGGGTGAGATGTGCTCTCTCCTTCTAGTCCCCGTTAGTACTCTAGCTGCAGCATTTTGAATTAACTGAAGGCTTTTTAGGGAACTTTTAGGACAACCTGATAATAATGAATTACAATAGTCCAGCCTAGAGGAAATAAATGCATGAATTAGTTTTTCAGCATCACTCTGAGACAAGACCTTTCTGATTTTAGAGATATTGCGTAAATGCAAAAAAGCAGTCCTACATATTTGTTTAATATGCGCTTTGAATGACATATCCTGATCAAAAATGACTCCAAGATTTCTCACAGTATTACTAGAGGTCAGGGTAATGCCATCCAGAGTAAGGATCTGGTTAGACACCATGTTTCTAAGATTTGTGGGGCCAAGTACAATAACTTCAGTTTTATCTGAGTTTAAAAGCAGGAAATTAGAGGTCATCCATGTCTTTATGTCTGTAAGATAATCCTGCAGTTTAGCTAATTGGTGTGTGTCCTCTGGCTTCATGGATAGATAAAGCTGGGTATCATCTGCGTAACAATGAAAATTTAAGCAATACCGTCTAATAATACTGCCTAAGGGAAGCATGTATAAAGTGAATAAAATTGGTCCTAGCACAGAACCTTGTGGAACTCCATAATTAACTTTAGTCTGTGAAGAAGATTCCCCATTTACATGAACAAATTGTAATCTATTAGACAAATATGATTCAAACCACCGCAGCGCAGTGCCTTTAATACCTATGGCATGCTCTATTCTCTGTAATAAAATTTTATGGTCAACAGTATCAAAAGCAGCACTGAGGTCTAACAGAACAAGCACAGAGATGAGTCCACTGTCCGAGGCCATAAGAAGATCATTTGCAACCTTCACTAATGCTGTTTCTGTACTATGATGAATTCTAAAACCTGACTGAAACTCTTCAAATAGACCATTCCTCTGCAGATGATCAGTTAGCTGTTTTACAACTACCCTTTCAAGAATTTCTGAGAGAAAAGGAAGGTTGGAGATTGGCCTATAATTCGCTAAGATAGCTGGGTCAAGTGATGGCTTTTTAAGTAATGGTTTAATTACTGCCACCTTAAAAGCCTGTGGTACATAGCCAACTAACAAAGATAGATTGATCATATTTAAGATCGAAGCATTAAATAATGATGGTTTGGATGAAGTAACTAATGAATATAACTCAGACAGGACAATCGGAGAGAAAGAGTCTAACCAAATACCGGCATCACTGAAAGCAGCCAAAGATAACGATACGTCTTTGGGATGGTTATGAGTAATTTTTTTCTCTAATAGGTAAAATTTTGTTAGCAAAGAAAGTCATGAAGTCATTACTAGTTAAAGTTAAAGGAATACTCAGCTCAATAGAGCTCTGACTCTTTGTCAGCCTGGCTACAGTTGGGGTTGTTCTTATTTTCTTCAATTAGTGATGAGTAGAAAGATGTCCTAGCTTTACGGAGGGCTTTTTTATAGAGCAACAGACTCTTTTTCCAGGCTAAGTGAAGATCTTCTAAATTAGTGAGACGCCATTTCCTCTCCAACTTACGGGTTATCTGCTTTAAGCTACGAGTTTGTGAGTTATACCACGGAGTCAGGCACTTCTGATTTAAAGCTCTCTTTTTCAGAGGAGCTACAGCATCCAAAGTTGTCTTCAATGAGGATGTAAAACTATTGACGAGATACTCTATGTCACTTACAGAGTTTAGGTAGCTACTCTGCACTGTGTTGGTATATGGCATTAGAGAACATAAAGAAGGAATCATATCCTTAAACCTAGTTACAGCGCTTTCTGAAAGACTTCTAGTGTAATGAAACTTATTCCCCACTGCTGGGTAGTCCATCAGAGTAAATGTAAATGTTATTAAGAAATGATCAGACAGAAGGGAGTTTTCAGGGAATACTGTTAAGTCTTCTATTTCCATACCATAAGTCAGAACAAGATCTAAGATATGATTAAAGTGGTGGGTGGACTCATTTACATTTTGAGCAAAGCCAATAGAGTCTAATAATAGATTAAATGCAGTGTTGAGGCTGTCATTCTCAGGATCTGTGTGCATGTTAAAATCGCCCACTATAATTATCTTATCTGAGCTAAGCACCAAGTCAGACAAAAGGTCTGAAAATTCACAGAGAAAACAGAAAAGATTAAACCAACTAACAATGAACAGAAATAAATATAGAAAGAACTGTTTCCTGTGAACACCTAGTGACTCTTAAACCCCCACTTCATCCCTCTTTTATTAAGTTTAATGACAATTTGTTTCGGTCAAACCACATCTAAGCTGTGTTTTTATACAAGAAAAAAATAAAATGCAGTAAACTGCACATTTGCGTCTTTTTTCATGAACATATATTACTAAATATAACATATTACACTTTAGTCAGGCCTTTAAAATAGTTTTGTGGACTCTTGCTGTAATATGTTGTCAGTGGTTGAGATAGTTGCTGTAGGCATCTAAACCTGATGGAAATATCTTTGTGGTGTGTCGGTGATGTATGTATGTGCAAAATAAAACAAAACACTACTCCAGGTATGTTTTTGACGAAAATAGAACATAACTTTGTTAAAAGGTCAAACGTTGATGTTGTGTGACAAAGGCCTTTTAATAATAACTCACTTAAAGAAATAATGACAAAACTCACATGTAAGTAAAAAAAAAACAAAAAACGATTAATCGAAAAAATAATCGACCGATGAACTGATTAGTAAAATAGTCGTTAGTTGCAGCCCTAGTGTTTACGCTGAAATAAAATATGTCTTTCCTAAAAAATCAAAGTCCGGATTTCAAAAAAGAAAAGAAAAAAGGACAGCGAAAGAAAACTAAATGAGGGAAAGCAGATGCTAACCAAATACTTTGAAAAGAGAAGTGAGCTTGAAAGCTAGCTATATTGATTTGGGGGGTCTGGGGGACCAATTGCACCATTTTCTAGAAAAATGGTGCAATTTGGTGCATTCCTGTCTGTTAAAATGCACAGGAATATTGCTCCCCCAACTTTAAAAAGGGTTCTGACTCCCAGGTGTGATCTAAGGTATACATGATTTAGACCTGGTTTGACTACGCATTAGAAATTTGGTGTTTGCGTTAATAAAAAAAACATAACGGGGGGGGGGGGGTCTTCAATATGGCTAGTACCTAGGGCCCAGAATCTGGTGCTGTGCCCCTGGGTGCAGACGTCTGTAGCATAATCAGCTTCTTGCCACGAACCTTGCCTTAACATCGGTCAAGAACTCCCAGCTGAGAGTCTAACATATACATAATCCGGTCCTGATGCTTTGGTAACTTGCTGGAGCATCGTTCCTGACATGCCTCAAACTGAAGCACAGAGGCAGCAAAGTCTCCTTCTGCTGGTGCGAGTTTTTGTCCCTGGGCACAGAGCGTCAAATGGGCAAGGTTGGAGTCTGTGTCGTCCATTTTTGGCCAGTTCGTTATGTCATGAACTTGGGCAGAAAAAGGCAGGATGCAAATGCAGGGCTCACTCTGATGTGTCGTGAGAAAAAGGGTTTAATTCTAAAACAGACAGAGGTCAATACACAAAAAGACCAGCAGATGGATCCAAATCATGAGACAATAATCAAAATAAAAAAACAGGCAAATAGTTCAAGAACACACGGTGGCAAAAAGACAAACAAGAACTGTGAAAGGCTGGTAGCACTGACACTAAGTTATGATGAACTGGCTGAGATATGAGGATCAGAGGGCTTATATGAGGGTTTAAGTGCAGGAGGTGAAAGGAGCAAATGAGGAACAGGTGTGAGGGAAGATTCAGGAATGGGGCGTGGCAAACAGATAGAAAAACAGACCCAACCCCAGACACAAGACAAGAGAATGCAGTGAACATGAATGCAAAGCAAACACAAGCATGAACACAGTCCCACATGACAAGTTGCAGAACTGGTCTTCATGTTCTTGGGCTGGGTTTCCCGAAACTTGGATGTGCGCACCCTTGGAGTTAGGATTGCTGTCAGGACATGCACAAGTGAAAATCTGTAGTGGTGTAAATGAAAATAATATGTATATGAAAAAAAAATCTAAGGACATTTTCCACAGAAAGTCCAGAACAAGGTCTGAACCGATGTCTGTGTTTTCACACGTTTGGTCCATTTTGTTTGGTTTCATATTCCAGGGTCAGATTAAAGCACTTTTAATCACATACTTGCCTCCTGATGTCATCTATGTAGGTATGTAGGCTGCATCTCCCCATATTTCACACTTTGCTTTAAAGTGCACGTCTTGGTTGGCTCGTCAGACATATTCTGAAAATAAAATTCAAACTAATAAAGAGAAAAGGCTCCAGCTCCCCATGACACTTGATTGGAGGAAGCAGGTGTAGAAAATGAATGAATGAATATCTATAGATATTCGCTCTATGGGAAATTCTGCCTGAAGAGGGGGTGGGCCGATGCACGAGCACATTTGACACAATCGTCAGAATGCCCATTTCAATAAAATGTCTGATTTCATCACTGTGAGGATTTGCCTCTGCTCAGGTCTCAACCTTTTATTTTCTATCAGTCTTTCTGTATTGATATCTTTTACTTGGTTTTTGATCATCTGTTTATTTTGCTTTTTCCACAGCTTGTTTCTGTTCTTCACACATCAGCCACACGTTTAGTGCCATTCTTGGTTTGTTAGTCTTTGATACACTGTATTTGATTTTGTTCATGATTGCTTTGGTCACAGTTTTTATTTGGCAGGTTTACCACTGAAGTGTTACTTTAATTATTTTGTGTTTTGTACGTTCTCCACTCATCAGTTCTGTCCTAGTTTTAGCTTTTGATTTACCCGTTACCTTCTTTTCAGGCTATTATTCTGTTCATGTTGATTCCATTCTGTCTATTTTTTTCTCGGTCTGGATGTTTTAGTATTATTCGTATATGATTTCTGGTTATGTCACTGCACTCCCTCGTCAGTTCCTCCTTATCTTTGTTCTTATGTTTCACATGCAGTTTCATTTGTATCGCTGTCACACCCTCTGATCACTACACTTTCTTGTCCTTCACCAGCACGTCCTCATTCCTGTTGGCCACACCCCATTTTGTTTGTCTTCTGCTTGCCCACTTGTCACTTTACTCTCTTGCCTTGTCTCTCATCTTTGTTTGTCCACACCCTCTTCCTGCCAGCTCACCACACCTATTTTCCATCACTGCCTAATTATTCACCATGCATTTAAGCCCTGTGAGTTCTATTTGCAATTGCTTGTTCGTTGATTCTTATATCTCCATTCCAGCTATCCTGCCCTTGTTCTGTGCTCCTTTTTTGGTTTTTGTACTTTATTGCCTCACCGTACCCATCCGTGCTTGTTTCCTGGACCTTGTTTTTGTCTCTACCCATTTGCTACTGTTTGCTGTGCTCTCAACCTTAGCCTGGTTATTTTTGACGACGCCATTGCCCTACGCCTGCCTCTACCTTCGCCTCGCTGACTGCTTATTTGTGTACCAGACCACTGCCTGCATTTACTATAAAGTCTTTAATATCCTACTACCTGTTTGAGAGTCTGCACTGTCCTTCCTATCATCTGCTGTAGATGTTGTTATGAACTGTGTTAACTGAGAATGGTTTTCTGAAGTGTTCCTGAGCCCACGTGATAAGATCCTTTACACAATGATATCTGTTTTAAATGCAGTGCCGCCTCAGGGATCGAAGGTCACGGGCATTCAATGTTGGTTTTTGGCCTTGTTGCTTATGTGTAGAAAGTTCTCCAGAGTTTCTGAATCTTCTGATTATATTATGGACTGTAGATGATGGAATCCCTAAATTCCTTGCAATTGAATGTTGAGAAACTTTGTTCTTAAACTGTTGGACTATTTTTTCATGCAATTGTTCATAAAGTGGTGATCCTTGCCACATCTTTGCTTTTCAATGGCTGACACTTTGGGGATGCTCCTTTTATACCAAATCATGACACTCACAATTAGTGTCCTCGGTTCCCAAACGCTTATTGAGTGTTGTTAGAAGGAAAGGTGGTAAACATACCACTGTCCCAGCTTTTGTGAAATGTGTTGCAGGCATCCATTTCAAAATGATCATGATTTGCACAAAAACAATAATATTTACCAGTTTGAACATTAAATATCTTGCCTT
This sequence comes from Thalassophryne amazonica, assembly GCF_902500255.1. Classification (NCBI taxonomy): domain Eukaryota; kingdom Metazoa; phylum Chordata; class Actinopteri; order Batrachoidiformes; family Batrachoididae; genus Thalassophryne; species Thalassophryne amazonica. The sequence goes on from NC_047122.1 coordinate 10,348,360, forward strand.
TGTGGTGTATTCAATTGAATATAGGTTGAAGAGGATTTCCAAATCATTGTATTCTGTTTTATTTACATTTCACACAATGTCCCAGCTTCATTGGAATTGCGGTTGTAAAATAAGTAGAAATCAGGGCGAATCACTGTGAAACAGATTGTATGAGTGAACCATGAAAACATCGAGCTGACATTAGGGGGGCACATGGTCGGGCAGGCACGAACAAACCCACTACGATGGTTTTGTGCACACGTTTTGTGCACAAAGCACAAAACACAGTGCGAGCAGCTGGAGCATGTGTAACCACATCACGCAGCTGCTGTAAAAAAAATAATAATAAATAAAAAAAATACATGCCACCCATGGTATTCAAACCTGCAATTTACAAAAGCTCTGATTGCCAGCCAGAAACTTTACTACTGCACTACCATTGCTGTCCTCTAAAAGGTGTGGAAAAATGCCCAAAATCAACAAGTAGATAGATGTATTTAAAAAAATAAAACCACACATCATAAAAACAACAATGCATTTTATTGGCTCTATCTGTGCCAAATAAAATTCATTCATTCATATTGAATCCCTCTTATCATGCGGACAATACAAGTATGTCCGCTTGTCTGTTCCTCTGTAGATGACTCATGGTCACAGACGTACAGTCATGAAATGACATGAATGGAGCAATGCATTCTTATCATGTCCACATCTATTGGCCTGGCATGTCCTGTGGATTGCACGCCACAGGACAGACACTCTGTCATGTGGAACAGAGCTCAGGTTGGTGATGTGAATTTCAGACCGCCATTTCACCTGGGGCAGCCTGTCAATGTGTGCACCATGTGCTCACTCACTGCAGCCGGCCACAACAGCGATATATGTTTTTATGTATGTCCACGTGAGGACAGCAAGCAGACACATGCACATCTCAGTGGACAGTTCATGACTGTCTAAACATGGTACATGTTCCCCAACCATGATGTCCAGAACCAGAGATCTCAACAGATTTTTCATGACTTTGACCTTAAAAATGTAATCAGTTCTTGCCTATCAGGATATGAATCTTTAGTAAAACAAAAAAGAAAAATTGTGTGCTCCAGGCTGTTCACAAACAAACTCAGCCACATGGGGTGTGCAGCCAGTACATTCTGAGTGCCGGTCCCAAGCCCGGATAAATGAGGAGGGTTGCGTCAGGAAGGGCATCCGGCATAAAACAAGCCAACCCAACTATGCAGACTCAGAATCGAATTCCCATACTGGATCTGTCGCGGCCCGGGTTAACAACGTCCGCCACCAGTGCTATTGCCCAACAGGGTGCCGGTGGAAATTGGGCTCCTGCTGGGCGAAGACGCCGAAGAAGAGGAGGAAAACACCACGAACAGCGGGAGAAGAAGAAAACTAGAAGGGTGGAAATGAGAGGGGACTATGAATGTTGGTAGTATGACTGGTAAAGGGAGAGAGCTGGCTGATATGATGGAGAGGAGAAAGGTAGACATATTGTGTGTGCAAGAGACGAAGTGGAAGGGAAGTAAGAGCAGGAGCATCGGTGGTGGGTACAAGTTGTTGTACCATGGTGAGGACAGGAAAAGAAATGGTGTTGGGGTCATTTTAAAGGAAGAGTATGTTAAAAGTGTGTTGGAGGTTAAGCGAGTGTCTGACAGGGTGATGAGTGTGAAGTTGGAAATTGAAGGGGTGATTATGCATATGTGCATATGCCCCACAGGTAGATTGTTAGATGAAGGAGAAAGAAGATTTCTGGAGTGTGTTAGATTAGGTGGTGGAGAGTGTGCCCAAGCATGAAAGAGGGGTGATAGGAGCAGACTTCAATGGGCATGTTGGTGAAGGGAACAGAGGTGATGAGGAAGTAATGGGTTGATATGGTATCAAGGATAGGAATGGGGAAGGACAGATGGTAGTTGATTTTGCAAAAAGGATGGAAATGGCTGTGGTGAATACCTACTTTAAGAAAAGGGAGGAGCACAGGTAACATATAAGAGTGGAGGAAGGTGCACACAGGTGGACTACATTCTTTATAGGAGATGTAAGCTAAAATAAATCACAGATTGTAAGGTGGTAGCAGGAGAGAGTGTCACTAGACAGCATAGGATGGTTGTTTGTAGGATGACTTTAGAGGTAAAGAAGAAGAAGAGAGTGAGAGCTCAACAAAGGATCAGATGGTGGAAGCTGAAGGAGGAAGACTGTTGTGTGAAATTTAGTGAGCAGGTGAGAGAAGCACTGGTTGGAGGGGAAGCAATTTTGGACAGCTGGAAAAGTACTGCAGATGTGGTGAGGGAGACAGCGAGGGCAGTACTGGGTATGACATCTGGACTGTGGAAGGAAGACAAGGAGACTTGGTGGTGGAATGAAGAGGTCCAGGAAAGCATAAGGAGAAAGAGGTTGGCGAAAAAGATTTGGGATAGTCGGAGAGATGAAGAAAGTAGACAGGAGTACAAGGAGATGCGGCGTAAGGTGAAAAGAGAAGTGGCAAATGCAAAGGAAAAGGCATATTGCGAGCTGTACAAGAAGTTGAATAGTAAGGAAGGAGAAAAGGACTTGTACCGATTGGCCAGACAAAGGGACAGAGCTGGAAAGGATGTGCAGCAGGTTAGGGTGGTAAAAGATGCACATGGTAATGTACTGACAAGTGAGGAGTGTGTGCTGAGAAGGTGGAGGGAATATTTTGAAGAGCTGATGAATAAAGAAAGTGAGCGAGACAAAAGGCTGGATGATGTGGTGAGAGTAAATCAGGAAGTACAAGAGATTAGCAAGGAAGAAGTGAGGGCTGCTATGAAGAGGATGAAGAGTGGAAAGGCAGTTGGTCAAGATGACATTCCAGTGGAGGCATGGAAATGTCTAGGAGAGATGGCAGTAGAGTTTCTAACCAGATTGTTCAATAAAATCTTGGAAAGTGAGAGGATGCCTGAGGAGTGGAGATGAAGTGTGCTGGTTCCTATTTTCAAGAACAAGGGTGATGTGCAGAGTTGCAGTAACTACAGAGGAATAAAGCTGATCAGCCACAGCATGAAGTTATGGGAAAGAGTAGTAGAAGCTAGGCTTAGAAAACAGGTGAAGATCTGTGAGCAGCAATATGGTTTCATGCCGAGAAAGAGCACTACAGATGCAATGTTTGCTCTGGGAATACTGTTGGAAAAGTACAGAGGACAGAAAGAGTTACATTGTGTGTTTGTGGACTTAGAAAAAGCTTATGATAGGGTGCCAAGAGAAGAGTTGTGGTATTGTACGAGGAAGTCTGGAGTGGCAGAGAAGTATGTTAGGGTAGTGCAGGACATGTACAAGAATAGTGTGACAGCAGTGAGATGCGCAGTCGGAATGACAGACTCATTCAAGGTGGAGGTGGGATTACACCAAGGATCAGCTCTGAGTCCTTTCTTGTTTGCAGTGGTGATGGACAGGTTGACGGATGAGATCAGACAGGAGTCCCCATGGACTATGATGTTTGCAGATGACATTGTGATCTGTAGTGAGAGCAGAGAGCAAGTTGAGTCTAGTCTGGAGAAGTGGAGATATGCTTTGGAGAGAAGGGGAATGAAAGTCAGTAGAAGCAAGACTGAGTACATGTGTGTGAATGAGAGGGAGCCCAGTGGAATAGTGCAGTTACAAGGAGTAGAAGTGGTGAAAGTAGGAGTTTAAATATTTGGGGTCAACTGTTCAAAGTAATGGAGAGTGTGGTAGAGAGGTGAAGAAGAGAGTGCAGGCAGGGTGGAGTGGGTGGAGAAAGGTGGCAGGAGTGATTTGTGACCGAAGAATATCAGCAAGAGTGAAGGGGAAAGTTTACAAAACAGTAGTGAGACCAGCTATGTTGTACGGTTTAGAGATGGTGGCACTAACAAAAAGACAGGAGGCAGAGCTGAAGATGTTGAGATTCTCTTTGGGAGTGACAAGAATGGACAAGATTAGGAATGAACATATCAGAGGGACAGGTCAGGTGGGATGGTTTGTCAGCTGGAACATGCCATTCAACTCAGCTTAGCCTCGTTGAATGGTATTTTCCAGCTTTCACCTCAGGAAATATTCGTACCATTGAACTCACAACATTCATTATTTGTATAACATACATACACACACTCACAGAAACGTTTCTTTTTTATTTTTGTATTGTTTGTATTTATTTTTGATTTCTTGACATCTTTCAGCAGCAGAGCTGCAGCATTTTTCTCTAAAATGTCGACTTCCCTGACATTAAGAACTGATATTATTTCTTACTTCTGTGTGCAGATGATTAACCCCGTTCAAGGTCCTGATCACTGGGCTGAGGAAGACATACTGTGTGCCTGACAGGTCCATTTTGACAGTGTGTCATTAATTTGTGATATTTTTGATGCATGTAGCGCTCTGTTGTTTCTTTAGACCAGCACTAAGGTTTTACTAGGCTTTGCTTCGTTACTTCTGGGACAGTTCTGGAAAGAATCAACTTCAGACAAGGTACCATTCAAAATTATTCAGAGCACAGTGAAAGCCTGTCAAGAACTGAGGAGTCCTTGTGAAACAAGAAGTATGAAGTGTCTGTGTGCTCTTTATGTTGCTTCATATTGAGCAGAGTTAAAGAGGCAACCAGGTGACTGTGCCTGTGAAAACCACCAAAAGAAATGACTTTCAAATGAACCCCAAAAGTAACTCACATATTGTTTCAAGAACTATTTAATTTTCAAAGATTAAAAAAAATGTATTTCACAAGACCTTACCAGTGTCACCATAGAAAACCCTGCCACTGCAGTTTTTTTTTTTTATTATAGGAAGAAATGTTAAGCAGACCAGACTCATTGGGGTACACAATGAGCATGAACAAGACAGAAGAAAAATACAACCGAGGATTTTCAGTGATAGAAATGCTGCAGCAGACAGAGATGATCAGAGATTGTACTGATGCCAGACCAGTTGCTGAAATTGGACATTTCCTAGTTGTCACCTCAACTCTGATGCATTTCCACCATCCCCCTTTCCCGCCCCCACAAGATGCCTCCACATCCCACACATAATACAAGAAAAAAGTTGATTGATTGATTGAAGTTCAGAAGAATCTCCAGTATGGACTGCATGTCCCAATCCTCAACAGTCCCATTCACATGTGATGCACTATGATTGTGTAGCAAGCTCATCATACTTTTATTCAAATGAAATTTGAATGGGTGATTTTCTCATTTTCATTTTTACATTAGTATCTGACATTAACCCTTCATGTCCTAAAATTATTTTTTATGCACCAATATGACACTCACAGCTTAGCCCTCTGGGGTCCGAGGGCATTTTTTGGACAGTTCACTCGCCTGGCATAAATGTTTCATTATTAGTGTTAACAGCTCTCCCTGCATCCTACAATCAAGTTTTATGTCTCTTTTTTCAGGACATTCAAAATATAGTACTTTCAAGTACTTGACAACATTTACAAGTTACAAGTACTTTCAAAATATATATGCTATGGTTGTGTTTTATAAGTGTAATAAAGGTTTACAATCAGAAATAAGAAAGGAAAAAGTAAAGCAAAAAATTATTTTCCACACACATTTATTCAAAACACACAGCAAATTACAATAAACAACTGTTTTGACACTTTATAATGCTATTTTGGGCTCTTGTGTGAAAGACTGTACAACAAAAAGGTTCAAACAATAAACACTAATGCACATTTTGAACAATATATACAAAATGGTCTATGCATTGTGTTTGTCTTTATCTCAAAGCAATTTCTGTCTGCTATTACACAAAGGTCACATCACAAACATCTACTGCGAAGTTGACTGTGTGTTTGTTCTCTCCTGCTCTGAAAGCAACATTCACACTTTGAGGCTCATTCAGTTTGAGAAGCGGCCCCTCCCCCTCGCTCCATTGATATGGTAAACAGTGCTTTACGCCGGAGTGAGAGAGCTTGCCACAGGTTTATCCAGTAACATTCACAGGAAAACTAGTCGAGCAATCCTGATACTCACACACTGTTTGAGCACGTGAGACTGTATGAGAGGCTCTCTGTCTGCTCTGTCTGCTCACTTTCTCTTTCGCTGTGGTAATGGAGCAGGGTGCATTGGAGCAGCCAGGGGTCTATTCAAAAGGCCAACTAGTAACACATCACTCCTAAAAACAATCTTTGGTGTGTCAGGTGAGGTGAATCTGCCCTACAGTTGGATTTTGGAAAACCATGTGATGGTGAACCAATTCCGATTGGACACTTACATTGTTCACGTCATCACACAGCTTCTATTAGGAGTGCAAAGATGGTGGACAGTGGCTCGAAAGTTCGCAGTTTACTTTTCAGCAAAAAAAAAGTAAGTTTCTATCTCATATCATTAAAAAGTTATTTATAATTTAGTAAAGCTTGGTCTCAGTCATCGTATACGACTGCATCAGCCCCAGACAGTTAATGCTTATTACTCTAACACACAATAAAGAGGTCAGGTATTATTATTATTATTAGGGCCCGAGTAGGACAAAATCCTACGAGGATCCTGTTGTAATTGTGCTGTTTATTATTATTTATTATTCTTCCAAATTTTCAAGCCCCAATTTCAGCCTTTACCCATGCTCAAAAACTCATCAAACTTTGTAAAGTCATTTGGCCGGATCTGAAATTCGATATTTTGAGGTCACACACATGCTTGCTGTGAAATGGTGAAATAGCACCCCCTACAATTTTTCAAAAAACCCTCCCCATTGGTGTTTTTTGTTGTAGCCTCACAAAATTCGGTACACATATTTAGCATGCTAGGACACACAAAAAGTCTCTTAACATTGTGGGGAAATGTCAACAAGAAGTCAGCCATTTTTATTTTAAGTTTAGATTTTGTGGTCATTTTTGCCATTTTTGTCAATTTCCATTATTTATATTTGAACAAACTCATCCTAAGGATTCCATCCAATCGTCTTAAAATTTGGTACACATCATCATGACCCCATGCTGATCAAAAGTTATCAAAAGAATTTCTGTAGGTCAAAAGGCGCGGCTGCTATGGTTCATCAAACTTTGTTGAGGGTTTCAGAGGGTGCTGTTTCACTTCGAATGGCTGTCACGCCCACATACTTCATTGTAGATCCTTCAAATGTGCTGGACATGATGAGGGCTCTGCCCTGAAAATCCCCATATATTAACTTCCCACCTAAGTCATAGCGCCCCCTGGTGGTAACAGGAAATGTTCTATTTACAATTTAACAGGTACTGATGTCACATAGTTAACCCCATCAACTTCATTCTACTTCTAAAACATGAAGAACAAGTTGGTAAATGTAGGTAATGATCACCGTGAAGCTACAAGTAATGGCATCCGTGTGGCGGCGTGCTGAATATCGACCCTTCGCCATGATTGTGTAGAAATCTGGGGACCAACATGTAAAACTTATACACAACCATTATTTATTCTGCAGAAAAGAGCTTTAAAAATGATTAGCAATAGTCGTTTTAGAGATCCATCTAATCCATTATAAATAAATCCATTATATATACAGTCAACAAAAATATAAACGCAACACTTTTGGTTTTGCTCCCATTTTGTACGAGATGAACTCAAAGATCTAAAACTTTTTCCACATACACAATATCACCATTTCCCTCAAATATTGTTCACAAACCAGTCTAAATCTGTGATAGTGAGCACTTCTCCTTTGCTGAGATAATCCATCCCACCTCACAGGTGTGCCATATCAACATGCTGATTAGACACCATAATTAGTGCACAGGTGTGCCTTAGACTGCCCACAATAAAAGGCCACTCTGAAAGGTGCAGTTTTGTTTTACTGGGGGGGGATACCAGTCAGTATCTGGTGTGACCACCATTTGCCTCATGCAGTGCAACACATCTCCTTCGCATAGAGTTGATCAGGTTGTCAATTGTGGCCTGTGGAATGTTGGTCCACTCCTCTTCAATGGCTGTGCGAATTTGCTGGATATTGGCAGGAACTGGTACACGCTGTCGTATACGCCGGTCCAGAGCATCCCAAACATGCTCAATGGGTGACATGTCTGGTGAGTATGCCGGCCATGCAAGAACTGGGACATTTTCAGCTTCCAAGAATTGTGTACAGATCCTTGCAACATGGGGCCGTGCATTATCCTGCTGCAACATCAAATCAAATCAAATCAAATCAATTTTATTTATATAGCGCCAAATCACAACAAACAGTTGCCCCAAGGCGCTTTATATTGTAAGGCAAAAGCCATACAATAATTACGGAAAAACCCCAACGGTCAAAACGACCCCCTGTGAGCAAGCACTTGGCGACAGTGGGAAGGAAAAACTCACTTTTAACAGGAAGAAACCTCCAGCAGAACCAGGCTCAGGGAGGGGCAGTCTTCTGCTAGGACTGACACTTTTGGTTTTGCTCCCATTTTGTATGAGATGAACTCAAAGATCTAAAACTTTTTCCACATACACAATATCACCATTTCCCTCAAATATTGTTCACAAACCAGTCTAAATCTGTGATAGTGAGCACTTCTCCTTTGCTGAGATAATCCATCCCACCTCACAGGTGTGCCATATCAAGATGCTGATTAGACACCATGATTAGTGCACAGGTGTGCCTTAGACTGTCCACAATAAAAGGCCACTCTGAAAGGTGCAGTTTTATCACACAGCACAATGCCACAGAAGTTGCAAGATTTGAGGGAGCGTGCAATTGGCATGCTGACAGCAGGAATGTCAACCAGAGCTGTTGCTCGTGTATTGAATGTTCATTTCTCTACCATAAGCCTTTTCCAAAGGTGTTTCAGAGAACTTGGCAGTACATCCAACCAGCCTCACAACCGCAGACCACGTGTAAACCACACCAGCCCAGGACCTCCACATCCAGCATGTTCATCTCCAAGATTGTCTGAGACCAGCCACTCAGACAGCTGCTGAAACAATCGGTTTGCATAACCAAAGAATTTCTGCACAAACTGTCAGAAACTGTCTCAGGGAAGCTCATCTGCATGCTCATCGTCCTCATCGAGGTCTTGACTTGACTCCAGTTCGTCGTCGTAACCGACTTGAGTGGGCAAATGCTCACATTCGCTGGCGTTTGGCACATTGGAGAGGTGTTCTCTTCACGGATGAATCCCGGTTCACACTGATCAGGGCAGATGGCAGACAGCGTGTGTGGCATCGTGTGGGTGAGCGGTTTTCTGATGTCAATGTTGTGGATCGAGTGGCCCATGGTGGTGGTGGGGTTATGGTATGGGCAGGTGTCTGTTATGGACGAAGAACACAGGTGCATTTTGAATGCACAGAATGCACGAGATCCTGAGGCCCATTGTTGTGCCATCCAAGAACATCACCTCATGTTGCTGCTTTTGATACTGTTGACCATAAAAATTTATTACAGAGATTAGAGCATTCCATAGGTATTAAAGGCACTGCGCTGCGGTGGTTTGAATCATATTTATCTAATAGATTACAATTTGTTCATGTAAATGGGGAATCTTCTTCACAGACTAAGGTTAATTATGGAGTTCCACAAGGTTCTGTGCTAGGACCAATTTTATTCACTTTATACATGCTTCCCTTAGGCAGTATTATTAGACAGCATTGCTTAAATTTTCATTGTTACGCAGATGATACCCAGCTTTATCTATCCATGAAGCCAGAGGACACACACCAATTAGCTAAACTGCAGGATTGTCTTCAGACATAAAGACATGGATGACCTCTAATTTCCTACTTTTAAACTCAGATAAAACTGAAGTTATTGTACTTGGCCCCACAAATCTTAGAAACATGGTGTCTAACCAGATCCTTACTCTGGATGGCATTACCCTGACCTCTAGTAATACTGTGAGAAATCGTGGAGTCATTTTTGATCAGGATATGTCCTTCAATGCGCATATTAAGCAAATATGTAGAACTGCTTTTTTGCATTTGCGCAATATCTCTAAAATTAGAAAGGTCTTGTCTCAGAGTGATGCTGAAAAACTAATTCATGCATTTATTTCCTCTAGGCTGGACTATTGTAATTCATTATTATCAGGTTGTCCTAAAAGTTCCCTGAAAAGCCTTCAGTTAATTCAAAATGCTGCAGCTAGAGTACTGACGGGGACTAGAAGGAGAGAGCATATTTCACCCATATTGGCGTCTCTTCATTGGCTCCCTGTTAATTCCAGAATATAATTTAAAATTCTTCTTCTTACTTATAAGGTTTTAAATAATCAGGTCCCATCTTATCTTAGGGACCTCATAGTACCATATCACCCCAATAGAGCGCTTCGCTCTCAGACTGCAAGCTTACTTGTAGTTCCTAGGGTTTTTTAATAGTAGAATGGGAGGCAGGGCCTTCAGCTTTCAGGCTCCTCTCCTGTGGAACCAGCTCCCAATTTGAATCAGGGAGACAGACACCCTCTCTACTTTTAAGATTAGGCTTAACACTTTCCTTTTTGCTAAAGCTTGTAGTTAGGGCTGGATCAGGTGACCCTGAACCATCCCTTAGTTATACTGCTATAGACTTAGACTGCTGGGGGGTTCCCATGATGCACTGAGTGTTTCTTTCTCTTTTTGCTCTGTATGCACCACTCTGCATTTAATCATTAGTGATTGATCTCTGCTCCCCTCCACAGCATGTCTTTTCCTGGTTCTCTCCCACAGCCCCAACCAGTCCCAGCAGAAGACTGCCCCTCCCTGAGCCTGGTTCTGCTGGAGGTTTCTTCCTGTTAAAAGGGAGTTTTTCCTTCCCACTGTTGCCAAGTGCTTGCTCACAGGGGGTCGTTTTGACCGTTGGGGTTTTTCCATAATTATTGTATGGCTTTGCCTTACAATATGAAGCGCCTTGGGGCAACTGTTTGTTGTGATTTGGTGCTATATAAATAAAATTGAATTGATTTGATTTGATGTTGCAGCAGGATAATGCACGGCCCCATGTTGCAAGGATCTGTACACAATTCTTGGAAGCTGAAAATGTCCCAGTTCTTGCATGGCCGGCATACTCACCAGACATGTCACCCATTGAGCATGTTTGGGATGCTCTGGACCGGCGTATACGACAGCGTGTACCAGTTCCTGCCAATATCCAGCAAATTCGCACAGCCATTGAAGAGGAGTGGACCAACATTCCACAGGCCACAATTGACAACCTGATCAACTCTATGCGAAGGAGATGTGTTGCACTGCATGAGGCAAATGGTGGTCACACCAGATACTGACTGGTATCCCCCCCCCCAATAAAACAAAAATGCACCTTTCAGAGTGGCCTTTTATTGTGGGCAGTCTAAGGCACACCTGTGCACTAATCATGGTGTCTAATCAGCATCTTGATATGGCACACCTGTGAGGTGGGATGGATTATCTCAGCAAAGGAGAAGTGCTCACTATCACAGATTTAGACTGGTTTGTGAACAATATTTGAGGGAAATGGTGATATTGTGTATGTGGAAAACGTTTTAGATCTTTGAGTTCATCTCATACAAAATGGGAGCAAAACCAAAAGTGTTGCGTTTATATTTTTGTTGAGTGTATATATTAAGTATAGGGTACTTAAATTTCATGATTTAGTTGATTTGAAAATATTACAAACAATGCACCAAGCTAATAAAAATATCTTACCAATAAACTTTCAAAATATGTTTGAAAAAAGAGTAAGTAGTTATAATTTGAAAGGAATAGAAGTCTTTAAAAAACCAAGATTCAGAACCAAAGTAAAGGAACGGAGTATTGCAGTAAATGGTGTAAATTTATGGAACAACCTCAACAAAGAAATCAAAGAATCAAGGTTGCTTAAATTATTTTAAAAATGTATTAAACTAGATGTATTAAGTAAGTATGAAACTATGAAATAAGTCAGTGGGTTGTGACAAAGTCTAAAATGTAATCTGTTAATAATGTCTAAAATGTTTTAAGTCTAAAATGTAACCTGTTAAAAATGTAATCTTTTAAATAATGGCTAAAATTATGAAATAAGTCAGTGGTATGTGACAAAGTCAAAAAATGTAATCTGTTAAATAATGTTGAATAATGATGCTTAAAATTGAAAGATTGTACTGTAAAAAGGGACAGAAAATATGACTTGTTCTTCCCTCTGCTCCTTTTCATTCAATGTTTTGTAATATATTCATTTTTTGCTTTTCTGTTTTTCTTTTAAATGTATGAAATAAATATTGAAAAAAAAATTACCTTCTTACTTTTGATGACTTTAATTTTGTCATATCATTATGAAAATTGATACACAGGGCAAGCATGACAACCTCTAACAGGTCATGGGGCATCACCCATGGGCAGGGCAGAATGCCTCTATAGTGCCCCCTTGCAACTTTCAAAAACCCCGCCCCTTAGGGGGTTTTTTTTGTAGTTGGGCCATGGAAATTAGTACACGTGTGACTTGCATAGACGTACAAAAACATCTCTTGCACCCATGCAATGGCCATTTTTAATTATCTTGTCATTTTGGCATGATTTCCACACATCTCTCCTCTGGATTTTGTCCAATGCACTTCAAATTTATTTCAGATCATTGAGAGACTACACTGATCAAAAGTTATCAAAAGCCTTTTTCAATGTTGAAGGGTGTGGCCGCTATGACGCTGCCATTTTGACCCTTCGCCATGTAATCAAGTCATTACTCCTTCATTCTTTTGTCTGATTGACTTGAAACTTCACATATGTGATGAGGGTTGGACCCTGAACACATCTGCCCCCCTCTGTTTGTGCTCTGAGCACCCCATAGTGGATGAACCATCAACTTGTCATAACTCCTTCATGCATTGTCTGATTTGCTTGAAACTTCAACTGTGTGATGAGTGTCTGGCGCTGTACACACCTGCCCATATCTGGTCACAAGGGGACGCGGTGGCCGGGGAAGGTGGTGGCGTGGACACAAGGGCCCGTATATGACTGCTTGCAGTCCTAGTTATTATTATAATTATGATTATGTAAGGTGCAATCAAGACTGAAATATGGTCCTCCTTGCCAAGTGGACATTCCCCTTTGCCTGACCTGGTAGCATGTTTCTTGCCCACTGATCTCTATATAAAACTGGATAGCTCATTGGCCAATATTTTTTAAGCAATCCAGCGTCCATATTACCACTCGCATGTTCCGGTCCTAAACTGTCTTTTCTATTGATCTTTAAGCAAGTGCACACAGCTTTATTCTTTGTGAATTGTTAAAAAAAATGCCTTCATGTGCAGCTATAAACTGCGCACATCGTCAGTTCAAAGCCTGTGGGCGAACATTTCATCTGTAAGTATGATTGAAATGGAAAGTAATGAACAATAATTCGAAGACTTCTATCCCTTATTCTAGCATATAAGCATAGATAATAATAATAATAATAATAATAATAATAATAATAATAATAATAATAATAATAATAATAATAATAATAATAATAATAATAGGTGGTGTGGCTTGTGTGTAGCCACATGTTGAGTTTTGTGTTGGACAAACTATTTTAAGACATTTATTAGATCTACTTGTGCATAGTTTTGGAGCTTTAGGTGTTGTTGCTACAGGCTTTACGAGTATTACAAATATCAGGCTGAAGCTCACAGAGCTGTGTGTAATAAATATTAACATTGCAAGGGAAAACCACCTCTCCTGTAGTTAGTTAAGCGGTGTTTTATTCTTTCAGTACAACTATAAAAAAATACAAAATCCACTATTGCTATATTATCCATCATGACTTTTATTACCCACCCACTTTTGTTCATGATATGGTAAATATATATATATATATATATATATGTGTGTGTGTGTGTGTGTGTGTGTGTGTGTGTGTGTGTGTGTGTGTGTGTGTGTGTGTGTGTGTGTGTGTGTGTGTGTGTGTGTGTGTGTATGTACTGTATAAACTTGTATAAACCATGATTAAAGAATCATAATTTTCATCATTTTTAGACTGGAGTATTTGTCCCAGTGAGATATGAGTAATTGAGAATAGAAGGGGAGAATGTGTCAAAGTACTAAAAAAGAAAGGAAATAAATGAAACAGCTAATCATGGCAAAAATAGATTAGGGGGGATGACGGTCACATTATCTGAAGAACAAAAATAAGAAAATGGGAGAATCAGCTCAGTTATTACTCCAAATTGTTGGCGTTCTAATAAGCGTCTATGTGCAGTCCACATAACTTGCGAGTGGTAAGCTGGCCGCCAGTTTGCTTCATACAAACCACTCCTTGAACACTGGATACACTGGAGGTGAACACTGGATTGCTCAATGGCTGGGCCAATGAGCAATCCAAGTCCCATCAGAAACCCAAAATTATTTTCTGTCCCAAAAACAACAATAAATACTGCAGTGGTTAAAGTGGTGCCAGTGTAAAAGAATTAATGTCCAAGTAGTGGTATGTAGCAGCAGTGGTGGGCACAGTTCCGATAATCCGATAACCGATAATTATCGAAGATAATGTTTTCATTATTGGATTATCTTTTCAGATAACTAAACCATTATCGGACTAATTATCTTCCGATAAATTTTTGTCCAATAATTTTTAGACCGTTAACGTGGTAAACAAAGCTGAATAGCAAATTTAAAATCAGTTGAGCACCTACATGTTAAATGTTTCGTAATAGATGTGTAGTCCTACCCTCTGCAAACAGAGAAGAGTTGCTTCTAGAAGAAACCGCTCTATCCTCTGCAGTAAAGGAGAACTGGGCAAAAAAGAAACCCTGGTTTCTTTTATCCCCATACTGATATGCAGGCGATATCAATCAATCAATCAATCAATCAATTTTTTTTATATAGCGCCAAATCAAAATAAACAGTTGCCCCAAGGCGCTTTATGTTGTAAGGCAAGGCCATACAATAATTATGTAAAACCCCAACGGTCAAAACGACCCCCTGTGAGCAAGCACTTGGCTACAGTGGGAAGGAAAAACTCCCTTTTAACAGGAAGAAACCTCCAGCAGAACCAGGCTCAGGGAGGGGCAGTCTTCTGCTGGGACTGGTTGGGGCTGAGGGAGAGAACCAGGAAAAAGACATGCTGTGGAGGGGAGCAGAGATCGATCACTAATGATTAAATGCAGAGTGGTGCATACAGAGCAAAAAGAGAAAGAAACAGTGCATCATGGGAACCCTCCAGCAGTCTACGTCTATAGCAGCATAACTAAGGGATGGTTCAGGGTCACCTGATCCAGCCCTAACTATAAGCTTTAGCAAAAAGGAAAGTTTTAAGCCTATTTTATTCTTCTATTTCCATACCATAAGTCAGAACAAGATCTAAGATATGATTAAAGTGGTGGGTGGACTCATTTACTTTTTGAGCAAAGCCAATAGAGTCTAATAATAGATTAAATGCAGTGTTGAGGCTGTCATTCTCAGCATCTGTGTGGATGTTAAAATCGCCCACTATAATTATCTTATCTGAGCTAAGCACTAAGTTAGACAAAAGGTCTGAAAATTCACAGAGAAACTCACAGTAACGACCAGGTGGACGATAGATAATAACAAATAAAACTGTTTTTTGGGACTTCCAATTTGGATGGACAAGACTAAGAGTCAAGCTTTCAAATGAATTAAAGCTCTGTCTGGGTTTTTGATTAATTAATAAGCTGGAATGGAAGATTGCTGCTAATCCTCCGCCTCGGCCCGTGCTACGAGCATTCTGACAGTTAGTGTGACTCGGGTGTGTTGACTCATTTAAACTAACATATTCATCCTGCTGTAACCAGGTTTCTGTAAGGCAGAATAAATCAATATGTTGATCAATTATTATATCATTTACCAACAGGGACTTAGAAGAGAGAGACCTAATGTTTAATAGACCACATTTAACTGTTTTAGTCTGTGGTGCAGTTGAAGGTGCTATATTATTTTTTCTTTTTGAATTTTTATGCTTAAATAGATTTTTGCTGGTTATTGGTGGTCTGGGAGCAGGCACCGTCTCTACGGGGATGGGGTAATGAGGGGATGGCAGGGGGAGAGAAGCTGCAGAGAGGTGTATAAGACCACAGCTCTGCTTCCTGGTCCCAACCCTGGATAGTCACGGTTTGGAGGATTTAAGAAAATTGGCCAGATTTCTAGAAATGAGAGCTGCTCCATCCAAAGTGGGATGGATGCCATCTCTCCTAACAAGACCAGGTTTTCCCCAGAAGCTTTGCCAGTTATCTTCCCAAGTCATCCAGAAGCATACATTTTTAACTTATGGTTCAAATTTTAACCAAACTAATTTCAAACAAGTTATTTAAATTAACATCACGCCAAAGGTATTATAAAGTGAAACTATGAGATATATGTTTTAGTTTTAAAGTAATGCGCTAATTTTTATGGTCTTAGTGTGGACATGCTGTGCCAAATGCATTATGGGTAGGATAGGGTAATCTCAGTACGTTCACGACAGGAGAAATGCATTTCAGACACTCTGATCAGGCTGCACAGACAACAGCATTAAACTCTAGTGCCTAAAACTCTCGTGAATATATTCTCTGGGTTTATAGACATTGTTAATGTATTTGCGTTTATTAAATTCCACGCATCTACTGCCATCTACTGGCCAGTAGTGTTCATAGCAGTATT
The DNA here is from genome assembly GCF_902500255.1 of Thalassophryne amazonica. Lineage (NCBI taxonomy): Eukaryota > Metazoa > Chordata > Actinopteri > Batrachoidiformes > Batrachoididae > Thalassophryne > Thalassophryne amazonica. Next base: position 10,364,763 of record NC_047122.1, read on the forward strand.
CGCCCTGAAGCTGGGCTGATATATTCAGTCACTGTACTCGGTTTCAGCTCAAAATGTTAGACAGAACAGTGTTAGCCTACACAGCTAATCAGAGTTGCTGCATTTTCTTGATTGCACAGCCACCTCAATATGTTTGAGCTCTGGGTCATAAACAAACCACAACACATATCCACTTTTCACCACTTTTTCTTTGTATTTTCACTTCGTTTGTGTGTAATTTGCCCAAAATCTCAGAGAAAATGCTATGTTTCTGTCCCTGGAAGTAGAGAAATTACATCATATTTTAACCCTTTAGTGCCTGCCTGCATCTTGCCTGCTCCTCTGGTCAGCTCTCTCAACTTAAGCAGATCAAGTCCTAATCACTACTTGGGAGACATTTTTAGAAGACCAGGAGCTGCAAAAGTTTTTTTTTTTTTTCATGTATATCTGGAGTTTCCTCAGGAAGGATATCTGGTGTAAATCTTGTGCAAAATCTAAAAGTGGATTTCTACTTGATCTGTGGAAACCGCAAACAACTTGAGGCAGCTACAAGCAAATAATCCTCAGCAATAATATGTTCCTGAGGCGGCACGGTGGCTTAGTGGTTAGCACTGTTGCCTCAAAACAAGAGGTACCCAGGTTTGCTTCCCACCTGTTCTTTTCTGTGTGGAGTTTGCATGTTCTCCCCATGTTCACGCGGGTTCCCTGCTGGTGCTCCAGTTTCCCTCCACATGCAGATTTGGAGAATTGGTGAATCGAAATTGATTGTAGGTGTAAATGTGTTTGTCTATATGCAGCACTGTGATAGACTGGGGTCTTGTCCAGGGTGTACCCCACCTCATGGCCAATGAACACTGGGATAGGCTCCAGCTACCCCCCCCACCCACCCCCCCATGACCGTTAATTACAATAAGCAGGTCTAGAAAATGAATGAATTCAGTGAGTTCAAGATGCATCATTTTAGAAATTTTAATATAAAGCAATCTGTTTTTTTTTTTTTTAATGAAATAAAAATCCCCATGTTTTAAAAATCAGGGGTGCCCTAAGTGTTAACCTACAGGGGCTTCATGTGAGAAAACTGTGGAAGTGTCCACTGCAAACCTGCAGTGGAACCACACAGGTGTGTTTGCTGGATATTATATTGTGTGCTGAGGACACAGTTCATAATAAATATTTGTGCTGGACAATAGTTCTTCAAATGTAACCAGAATCAAATCAAATCAATTTCATTTATATAGCGCCAAACCACAACAAACAGTTGCCCCAAGGCGCTTCATATTGCAAGGCAAAGCCATACAATAATTACAGAAAAACCCCAACTGTCAAAACAACCCCCTGTGAGCAAGCACTTGGCGACAGTGGGAAGGAAAATCTCCCTTTTAACAGGAAGAAACCTCCAGCAGAACCAGGCTCAGGGAGGGGCAGACTTCTGCTGGGACTGGTTGGGGCTGAGGGAGAGAACCAGGAAAAAGACATGCTGTGGAAGAGAGCAGAGATCAATCACTAATGATTAAATGCAGAGTGGTGCATACAGAGCAAAAAGAGAAAGAAACACTCAGTGCATCATGGGAACCCCCCAGCAGTCTAAGTCTATAGCAGCATAACTAAGGGATGGTTCAGGGTCACCTGATCCAGCCCTAACTATAAGCTTTAGCAAAAAGGAAAGTTTTAAGCCTAATCTTAAAAGTAGAGAGGGTGTCTGTCTCCCTGATCCGAATTGGGAGCTGGTTCCACAGGAGAGGAGCCTGAAAGCTGAAGGCTTTGCCTCCCATTCTACTCTTACAAACCCTAGGAACTACAAGTAAGCCTGCAGTCTGAGAGCGAAGCGCTCTATTGGGGTGATATGGTACTATGAGGTCCCTAAGATAAGATGGGACCTGATTATTCAAAACCTTATAAGTAAGAAGAAGAATTTTAAATTCTATTCTAGAATTAACAGGAAGCCAATGAAGAGAGGCCAATATGGGTGAAATATGCTCTCTCCTTCTAGTCCCCGTTAGTACTCTAGCTGCAGCATTTTGAATTAACTGAAGGCTTTTCAGGGAACTTTTAGGACAACCTGATAACAATGAATTACAATAGTCCAGCCTAGAGGAAATAAATGCATGAATTAGTTTTTCAGCATCACTCTGAGATAAGACCTTTCTAATTTTAGAGATATTGCGCAAATGCAAAAAAGCAGTTCTACATATTTGTTTAATATGCGCATTGAATGACATATCCTGATTAAAAATGACTCCAAGATTTCTCACAGTATTACTAGAGGTCAGGGTAATGCCATCCAGAGTAAGGATCTGGTTAGACACCATGTTTTTAAGATTTGTGGGGCCAAGTACAATAACTTCAGTTTTATCTGAGTTTAAAAGCAGGAAATTAGAGGTCATCCAACTCTTTATGTCTGTAAGACAATCCTGCAGTTTAGCTAACTGGTGTGTGTCCTCTGGCTTCATGGATAGATAAAGCTGAGTATCATCTGCGTAACAATGAAAATTTAAGCAATGCTGTCTAATAATACTGCCTAAGGGAAGCATGTATAAAGTGAATAAAATTGGTCCTAGCACAGAACCTTGTGGAACTCCATAATTAACCTTAGTCTGTGAAGAAGATTCCCCATTTACATGAACAAATTGTAATCTATTAGATAAATATGATTCAAACCACCGCAGCGCAGTGCCTTTAATACCTATGGCATGCTCTAATCTCTGTAATAAAATTGTATGGTCAATAGTATCAAAAGCAGCACTGAGGTCTAACAGAACAAGCACAGAGATGAGTCCACTGTCTGAGGCCATAAGAAGATCATTTGTAACCTTCACTAATGCTGTTTCTGTACTATGATGAATTCTAAACCCTGACTGAAACTCTTCAAATAGACCATTCCTCTGCAGATGATCAGTTAGCTGTTTTACAACTACCCTTTCAAGAATTTTTGAGAGAAAAGGAGGTTGGAGATTGGGCTATAATTAGCTAAGATAGCTGGGTCAAGTGATGGCTTTTTAAGTACTGGTTTAATTACTGCCACCTTAAAAGCCTGTGGTACATAGCTAACTAATAAAGACAGATTGATCATATTTAAGATCGAAGCATTAATTAATGGTAGGGCTTCCTTGAGCAGCCTGGTAGGAATGGGGTCTAATAGACATGTTGATGGTTTGGAGGAAGTAACTAATGAAAATAACTCAGACAGAACAATCGGAGAGAAAGAGTCTAACCAAATACCGGCATCAGTGAAAGCAGCCAAAGAGAACGATATGTCTTTGGGATGGTTATGACTAATTTTTTCTCTAATAGTTAAAATTTTATTAGCAAAGAAAGTCATGAAGTCATTACTAGTTAAAGTTAAAGGAATACTCGGCTCAATAGAGCTCTGACTCTTTGTCAGCCTGGCTACAGTGCTGAAAAGAAACCTGGGGTTGTTCTTATTTTCTTCAATTAGTGATGAGTATTAAGATGTCCTAGCTTTACGGAGGGCTTTTTTATAGAGCAACAGACTCTTTTTCCAGGCTAAGTGAAGATCTTCTAAATTAGTGAGACACCATTTCCTCTCCAACTTACGGGTTATCTGCTTTAAGCTGCGAGTTTGTGAGTTATACCATGGAGTCAGGCACTTCTGATTTAAGGCTATCTTTTTCAGAGGAGCTACAGCATCCAAAGTTGTCCTCAATGAGGATATAAAATTATTGACGAGATAATCTATCTCACTCACAGAGTTTAGGTAGCTACTCTGCCCTGTGTTGGTATATGGCATTGGAGAACATAAAGAAGAAATCATATCCTTAAACCTAGTTACAGCGCTTTCTGAAAGACTTCTACTGTAATGAAACTTATTCCCCACTGCTGGGTAGTCCATCAGAGTAAATGTAAATGTTATTAAGAAATGATCAGACAGAAGGGGGTTTTCAGGGAATACTGTTAAGTCTTCAATTTCCATACCATAAGTCAGAACAAGATCTAAGGTAAGATTAAAGTGGTGGGTGGACTCATTTACATTTTGAGCAAAGCCAATCGAGTCTAACAATAGATTAAATGCAGTGTTGAGGCTGTCATTCTCAGCATCTGTGTGGATGTTAAAATCGCCCACTATAATTATCTTATCTGAGCTAAGCACTAAGTCAGACAAAAGGTCTGAAAATTCACAGAGAAACTCACAGTAACGACCAGGAGGACGATAGATAACAACAAATAAAACTGTTTTTTGGGACTTCCAGTTTGGATGGACAAGACTAAGATACAAGCTTTCAAATGAATTAAAGCTCTGTCTGGGTTTTTGATTAATTAATAAGCTGGAGTGGAAGATTGCTGCTAATTCTCCGCCTCGGCCCGTGCTACGAGCGTTCTGGCAGTTAGTGTGACTCAGGGGTGTTGACTCATTTAAACTAACATATTCATCCTGCTGTAACCAGGTTTCTGTAAGGCAGAATAAATCAATATGTTGATCAATTATTATATCATTTACTAACAGGGACTTAGAAGAGAGAGATCTAATGTTTAATAGACCACATTTAACTGTTTTAGTCTGTGGTGCAGTTGAAGGTGCTATATTATTTTTCTTTTTGGATTTTTATGCTTAAATAGATTTTTATTGGTTGTTGGTGGTCTGGGAGCAGGCACTGTCTCTATGGATGGGGATGGGTAATGAGGGGATGGCAGGGGGAGAGAAGCTGCAGAGAGGTGTGTAAGACTACAACTCTGCTTCCTGGTCCCAACCCTGGATAGTCACGGTTTGGAGGATGTAAGAAAATTGGCCAGATTTCTAGAAATGAGAGCTGCTCATTTTTTGGACACCACTCAGACAGCCAGCAATTCAGGGAGAACATGCAGCTAAACATGTCACTCCCGGTCCGATTGGGGAGGGGCCCAGAGAAAACTACAGAGTCCGACATTGTTTTTGCAAAGTTTCACACCGATTCAATGTTAATTTTAGTGACCTCCGATTGGCGTAACCGGGTGTCATTACTGCCGACGTGAATTACAATCTTACCAAATTTACGCTTAGCCTTAGCCAGCAGTTTCAAATTTCCTTCAATGTCGCCTGCTCTGGCCCCCGGAAGACAATTGACTATGGTTGCTGGTGTCGCTAACTTCACATTTCTCAAAACAGAGTCACCAATAACCAGAGTTTGATCCTCGGCGGGTGTGTTGCTGAGTGGGGAAAAACGGTTAGAGATGTGAAATGGTTGGCGGTGTACACGGGGCTTCTGTTTAGGACTATGCTTCCTCCTCTCAGTCACCCAGTCGGCCTGCTTTCCCGGCTGCTCGGGATCTGCCGGGAGGGAACTAATGGCGGCTAAGCTACCTTGGTCCGCACCGACTACAGGGGCCTGGCTAGGTGTAGGATTTTCCAAGGTGCGGAGCCGAGTCTCCAATTCGCCCAGCCTGGCCTCCAAAGCTACGAATAAGCTACACTTATTACAAGTACCATTACTGCTAAAGGAGGCCGAGGAATAACTAAACATTTCACACCCAGAGCAGAAAAGTGTGGGAGAGACAGGAAAAGCCGCCATGCTAAACCGGCTAAGAGCTAGTAGCTGCGCTAAGCTAGCGGATTCCTAAAAACACACAAAGTGAATAATGTGTAAATAATTTAGAGGTGATTCAGCAGAGGGAGTGCTTTAGTTAAGGCACGTGAAGATTACACTGTGAAACAAATCGTTATCTAGTTAACTAGATCAATCTAACTGTGCAGATTAAACATCTAACAGATACAGAAAAACACCGCTGTGCTCCGGAACAGGAAGTGATACAATACCGACCAGAACAGTGAATCGTTGTGCACATGCACCATTATTTTAGGTGTTCATGCAAATCAGTGATCTCTGTGTTACATCAAGCAAACTGTTTTTAAAACCAACAAAGTATTGTATTGAAATCCTTCGTTTTTCTGAGTTATTTAAAGTGCAATACTATGTTGTCACTTTGTTTTTATTTAAATGTGAGAATTAGACCTGAAACGACACTCAACATGTCCCGACCCCTTCCCCTTTGTACAGATGAATAATTTATGAATGATAAAATATTTGGCAACAGTTATTTCAAAAGTCTTATTTTGATCGCTGATACAGGTTTGTTGTTTTGAGACAGAGAAATGTACATTCATATGAATTTCAGTCAAGATAAACTAATACTGCAGAGCAGCTAAAGAGAGAATGACAAATCGCAGTTGGAAAACATTTAAAATCTTCCTTCACAGAACTGCTACACCGTTGGGGGAAAAGCAGGGGAAGGTGTCAGCTGATGCTTTTGTTAGCTGGCCTTTGGGGGGCAGGTCTGCTTTTCTTGAGAAGGTCAATAAAAAAAGCATTGTGTTTGCCACATTCTGCACCCAGTATTTACTTTACTGAGGTAAAGAGACTTGAACGCACCAAGAGTGGCATTCTGAACTGTGCCTCGACAGCCCTGACCTGCTTTTCCACTGTAATGGCATTGTATTACAGCCAGTTCCAGCTTAGTGAGTTTTAAGATTGAGCCCTTTGCAGCTCAAACAGGTGTGACATTCAGACAAGCTGCTCTCCTTTGTCCTTGGCCACAAATACATATCTCCAGAAAATGTAATGTTCTGTAGCTGACTCATGCTTGAGTAGACGAGCAGAATGGTCTCTGAACATATCGGCTGACATTCACATTCTCAAGGTGAATTCTGGAAATCCACAAAATAAATTATAATGGGCTCACACTCATGTTGTGAGTGAATGAACAAATATTAAAAATTCCACTAAAGTATGTGATGATGCTCGTTTCTACCCAAAGCAGTTGTCATTTTTATTCCCAGCACCCATGTCCCACTTCAGCTGATGTGGGTCAAAACTGAGATGTGGTGCAGTGCAGATGTGAAACATTCATAGTGTCTGTTTGGACCTTATTGCGTCAAAAACAAGGCCTAACCTCCAGTGCAGTGGATCTCTTTATTTAAAGACCACAGTCCTCAGACAACCTTACAAGGTGGGGCAATGATGCTTGCACACTATGCACATAACTGAACAAAACATTAAGAATGAACGGCAAAAACAACCTCACTACCTCTGGTTTAACACCACTTGTCGCCTCCGGTATGGTGTCAAACACCTTGCTGTGCATGCTGTGGCTCAGATGTGTGCTTTCTTTTTCTGCTGAAGTGGTTGATTAGTGTTTGGTGTGTGTTTGTATCAAAGCGTCCCTTACACATAAATATTGGAACAGGGAGAAAATTTCTGTAATCTTGCCTCTGTGCACAACCACAATGGATTTAAAATGAAACATGTTCTTGTTGTGTGGACTTTCAGCTTTAAGTCAAGGGGTTTAAGAAAAATCCCACTTTTACCATTTGGGAATATCAGCTACTGTATTTAATCCATTTAAGGCCCCCCTCCCGATTAAATGGCCCCCTGATTATTACCTCCGTCATGGAGGTTATGCTTTCGGTCGCGTCCGTTTGCTTGTTGGTTGATGGTTGGTTGGTTTGTTAGCAGGATTACTCAAAAAAATCCTCAACGGATTTCAATGAAATTGTTACCAGGGGTGTATCTTGGCCTAACTTAGAAATCATTAAATTTTGGTAATGATCCGGAACACGATCCAGATCCAGTAATTTTTTAAAGTATTCTTTATCATTGCAGGATAGGGCCAGTTTCAACATTTTTGCATCTAACTTCATGAAGACGGGTCACAAAGGCTGAACAAAAATTAAGTTACGACACAACAATAATTTAGCATTTGTTTCTCCTCATTGAATAAACATTAGAAACTCAAAAAAACTTGTGTATTTCATGCAGTTTCTCTTTATAAATACATTTGCTGAAGATCTAAGGGTTTAACCATTGAATCTGAAACATGACAGTAGATGCGTGAAACGACATGGAATAAGTCTCTTTGCCAAAGGGTATTCCATGTGACATCAGTGACACTATGGCCTTGGTGGAGGTTTATGCTCTCCGAGTGCTTCTAGTATTATTTATTTATTTATTTTTTATTTTGTTTAGTTTGTGTGAAAATGAAATTCGTAGCTCATTTCCACAACAAAACATAAGTGATCCATGAAGTTCAGAATTTGAAGATAGTATCCAGGACTGTCATAGTCCACCTCTGCTGAAGTCTCAGTGTCATCTTCACTTTCCTCCACATCCGACTCGGGGAGGACGATGACTCAGGTAGGGCAATACTTGGGTCTTCTTGCAGGTTTGCCATGTCTTTCTCTTCCAATGTGATGTCATCCAAGTCATATCCTTCAAATGGGTCACCATGAGAATCAAACTGAGCCCCAAACATGTCATCCTCTGAGCCAACCATAGCACTTGAGATGCAACACTTGCATATCACCTCGGGTGTTATTGCTCACCATGATTCCTTGATCCACTTGAGTAAATCCTTCTTCAGTGGGCACTTCTGATTCCGGTAGGAAGTTTTCTCAGTCGGTCCACTGAACAGCCATTCATCATACAACTCTTGCATGCAGGCTTTGAATGGATGGTTCCAGCTCACATCAGCAGGTTGCAGGCGTGATGTGCAGCCTCCTGGTATCACTGCTATGTCAGTGTTGCAGATTTCCCTCAACATGTTCTTGACATCGCCAGTCAAATCAACTCAAAATGAGTTGATGAGAACAAGTAGATGGGGTGTCCAACTATTTCGTCCCATGACTACCCGTAGCCAATGCTTGATAGAGTCTTCATTTGCTCACAATTTTCTCCCAGATACACAGTAGTATACCTGTATGCCCCGAGGGATGTCCTTGTTCATAGGCCTGATCCCTGGCAGCAGCACCAATGTGACTGAGATCCTTTTTTTTATACCCTGTTAATGATATTTCACGCTCCTCGGCTTGTGACAGGGTACTGTTCCCTGGCATTCCAAACAAAACTGGTGTTTTGTCCATATTCTCAATCATATTGGTGTCATATTTGTCTGTCTTATGCATTCTCAAGACATACTTCAGAAATTTGTCCACCTTCTTATCACCGTCAGTTCTTTCAGGTGCTGAGCAACATGAGTGGATCATCAGCTTGATATGTTATGCCCTTCCACAAACTTCAAATGCCAACCACTCGAGGCTCTGAATTTGTGGTTTTCATGTTGCTTCTACAGCCACAGTGCTTCGTATTTCAGACTCTTCCCTGTCATGAGGATGCCTGCTGGTCTCCTTTCGTGGAAGCATTTTAGCAGTTCCTCTTCAATGTCCTCATAATGCACTTTCCTTCCCCCACCAGGCAGCTGTTTTGCTGTTTTGGCCAAGGTTGCAAACTTATCCTTGTTCCTACACTACTGTCATATGGGACAGTGTTCATGTTTGGTTTCTGCATTGCTTAGTGTTCATGTTTGGGTTTTATATTGCTTTGTGTTCATGTTCACTGTATGCTCTTGTCTTGTGACTAGGGTTGGGTCTGTTCCCTCACCCCTGTCCCTCATTTGCCATTTCACCTCCTACACTATTTAAGCCCTCTGAATTCCTCATGTCTCTGCCAGTTCGTCATTCCTTAGGGTCCTTTCACACACAGAGCAAAATTTGGAGGAAGTGCACACTTAGTGCGCATGATGCAGAAATCGTGTGCAAACCGTGTAATTTTGTCCCTGCCTCCAACGCCTCGTACACCTGTTGCTACAACTCTTTGCGCACACAAGTGCCTGAAAGACAAAGTGTGCGCTGTGCGAACCCATCGCACCCTCTCGCGGCAGGTGTCAGCCAAATTCCAGGTGACACGCACGAACATCTAACACCGCTCGCATGGCACTTAGAAAATGTGTGGCCAGTCGCACTCTTGGTATGGCAACAGACTGCAGACAATCACTTTCATACTCACAGAGAAATTTGTCTAAGTCCCACGTGAGTGTGGCTTTGGTGTGTGTGTTGAGATAACAGGAGGTGTGTCCTCCCACTGAAGCAGCTGTGGAAATCTGTGGATCTGGACATTACAGCTGGACACCAAGTACCGTGTTTGGACGGACATGGACAAACAACTGCCCACTGTGATGCATGTGTGTCTGTTTGCTGTTATCAAGTGGGCATAAATAAAAACATATATCACTGTGGTGACATGCTGCAGTGAGCGAGCGCACGCACAGTGCAAACATGGACACGCTGCTCCCAGGATGAAAAGGACCATCAGATCAGAACACGTAGCATCCGATCTCACTGTCACGTCACCCACATGAGCTCTGTTCCACATGACACAGTGTCCTGCAGTGCATCATCCACAAGACGTGCGTGTGCGTGGCTGGTTGGAAACGCAGCAGCAGATGTGGACATGAATGAGACGCGTGAACTGCTTTTCATTCATGTCATTTCATGACTGTATGTCTGTGACCATGGGTCATTTACAGAGGAACAGACAGATCATATTTGTACTGCTCGCTTGACAAATGCTGTGTTTTTATATGGTGTATGATTTTAATTTATTTTGTAATACTTCCATGTCTTTCACAATATGAGGCAGATTCCCACAGCTTTCAAAGAACAGCTCTGTAGCTCAGTGGTAAAGTCTCTGACTGGCAATCAGAGCTTTTGGACATTGTGAGTTCGCGTCCAGTGGGTCATATGGTTTTTTTTGTTTTTTGAGGGGGGGGGGGGGGTTTCACATAAGCGGCACGATGTGGTCCAACAGGTACTGGCTGTTTTTTTTTATATTTCCTCCACATAAGCGACACAATGTGTTCCTGCCCGAAAGAAACTCTTGCACCAGGTTCATGCATGTCTGCTCATGTTTCGTGGTGTGCTAATTTCCAACTGTTTCGTGCTGTTTTGCTGTTTTTGTCTACTATGTGTGAAGGGTCCCTTAGTGTCATTGCTACCAGCCTGTGTCAGTCCTTGTTTGTCTTTTTGCCACACCGTGTTCTTAAGCCTATTGCCTATTAGAGAAAAAATTACTCATAACCATCCCAAAGACGTATCGTTATCTTTGGCTGCTTTCAGTGATGCCAGTATTTGGTTAGACTCTTTCTCTCAGATTGTTCTGTCTGAGTTATTTTCATTAGTTACTTCATCCAAACCATCAACATGTCTATTAGACCCCATTCCTACCAGGCTGCTCAAGGAAGCCCTACCATTAATTAATGCTTCGGTCTTAAATATGATCAATCTATCTTTATTAGTTGCCTATGTACCACAGGCTTTTAAGGTGGCAGTAATTAAACCATTACTTAAAAAGCCATCACTTGACCCAGCTATCTTAGCTAATTATAGGCCAATCTCCAACCTTCCTTTTCTCTCAAAAATTCTTGAAAGGGTAGTTGTAAAACAGCTAACTGATCATCTGCAGAGGAATGGTCTATTTGAAGAGTTTCAGTCAGGTTTTAGAATTCATCAAATCTTGGAGTCATTTTTGATCAGGATATGTCATTCAATGCGCATATTAAACAAATATGTAGGACTGCTTTTTTGCATTTACGCAATATCTCTAAAATTAGAAAGGTCTTGTCTCAGAATGATGCTGAAAAACTAATTCATGCATTTATTTCCTCTAGGCTGGACTATTGTAATTCATTATTATCAGGTTGTCCTAAAAGTTCTGTTATGTGTCGGACGCAGCTCGGAGAACCGACCAGCGTTTGATGGACCCAGTATGAAATAAGCAGAGCACGGTACAAAGGCTAACTGAATTTAATACATAACAGTGAAAATATAATAACAAAAAGGTGCGGCCTGGCGTGGTGCGCTCCCAGCAGCGCTAACGGTCCGGAGCCAGAAGCTGTTTCGGACCCAAGGACCCCGCCGACACCCCCCAGGTGGCCGCAACAACCGAGTCTGTGAAAGAAGGAACCATTATGTGAGTCCACACTCTACACACAGAGAGAACACTTAAAGGTGTACAAACAGCAAACACTTCCTGGCTTGATTACTGATCAGCTTCCAAACCTGCAGGCATGGAACATCCAGTTCACAAAACTCCACCGCAGTGGAAGCTGATACATGACTAACAAACAGCTCAATACAATAAGGTGTGAGGGACACCACATTTACTGACTGTATAACTGTTAGTCACAAAATCTAACGTACCTCAGGAAGTGTGCTGACGAGCGTGAGACCTCACCCCCTCCTCTTTCACAGACTGTGCATCAAACCTGGACGTTCTCAGCATCCGCTGCTGATGAGATGGCTCCCGAGACGACGATCTCACCCGTCTGGTCACAAGGTCGAGTCTCTGGCAAATACACACTGTGCACTCCAGTCTTAAATGCCAACATGTTCCAATACATCCAGATGCACCACAGCTGTGAGTCCTGACGAGTCGCAGGTGATCAGGGTGAGGTCCTGACAGCCTCAGCAACACAGCCACTCAGTCCCAAACGCAAGCCACCTGGGAGGAAAACCAAAAAACAGAAACAAACCGGCAGCCAGGCCCCCCCAGCCATATAACAGTACCCCACCCTCACGGGAAGCCTCCCGGCGACCACACACACCTGGCCCAGGAGAAACACCCCCCTCCAGGGACCATGGCTGGAAACCGCGTCTGCGTTCATCCTCCAACAGACTGGTTGAACTGGCTGCATCTTTGCCCTTGTTTCTGACAGTCTCTTAGCACAGGTGTGGCCAGGAGTTCTTACACCTGTGCGGTCAGCCTTTATCCAAACATGTGTGATTAGTCATAAAACAAAACAACCAAAACACCCCCCCCTCCCCAGGGGACCGTCCCATCAAACCCCAGGGAAGGGAGAAAGGAAAAACAACCCAAACCCAAGCCCACAAACAAAAATACGAAACCCCCCCCCCCCCAGAGGACCGTTCCATCAAACCCTAGGGAAGGGGAGAAAAGAAAAACAACCCAAACTTGAGCTCACAAACACAAATGCCAAAATACCCCCCCTCCTCCCCCCCAGAGGACCGTTCCATCAAACCCCAGGGAAGGGGAGAAAAGAAAAACCCAAACTTGAGCTCACAAACAAAAATGCCAAAATACCCCCCCCTCCTCCCCCCCAAACGACACGTCGGGACCAACACCCCCCAGAGGGCCACCCGCCAGCTCCAGGAGTAATAACCACGGCCGAGGTCCCTCTGGGATCCAACGTCACCCACGGGGACTACCAGCGCCTCCCAGAGGACCACTCGTCAACCCCAGGAGACGCCTCCCCTCATGACTAATGGACCCAGCCCCGGCCGTCCACGGCTAGATGGACCCAACGCCCTTTCCCCCCCAGAGGACACCACAGTCAAACCCTGAGGGCGGAAACTGGGGGGGGGAAACAAAAAAAATACCCCAAACCCCCCCCCTCCCCTCCCGGGTGCAGAGGCCACCTGGGAAACGCCCAGCACAACCTAACTGCACCCCTCCAGCAATGCCGACACTACGGCACACCCGGCTGGAGTCAGAGGAGAAGAGAGGGCATAACAAAAAACAAAAAGAAAAAACAACCCAAGTACCAACCCCATCACCCCCCCCAGGGGACCGTTCCATCCAACCCTGGGGATGTGAAACAAAAACAAACAAAAGAAAAAACAAACAGACCAACACACAGTTGTTTGGGTCCCTGTTTTTTTTTTTTTTGCAAAGGCTACAGGGCCACACCCCCAGACAAATAGTGGACAACAAAAAATAAAAGCCCACACAAAAACCAACTCAAAAAACACCCACACAAAATGAACTAACACAAAACAAATCAGTGAGTTATACCGTCAAGCTCCACCAAATGGAACACACCTGTTCCTACTCAAGAGCTTGACGGTAACGTGATGCAGTCACCACAAGGGGGAACCAGAGTGCAAAAAATGAAAAAACCCCTTTGGCGACAGAAAAAACAAACGAGCTGCTCTTATGTGCGCAGCTGAGTGCAACACACAACCAAAATGTGCTCAACTAAAGAACGCCGGAGCTGATACAACAGACGCAGTAGTTACCTTTGTCCGGGGAAACGGGGCTACGACTGTAACACAGGAAGCCCAGCGACCCGTGCTAACAGAGCTCCGCCATGCGCGTGAACCCATTACAAACGCACTCTTGCAGCTCCCGTTTAAACCTCTTATCCGGTCGGAGTGTGACGCGAAGCCGTCGCCAGTCACACTCCACCACGACCCACGGATGAGGCACAACACAGGAACACGGCTGCAAGAGAGCACAAATCAGTATCCAGTAATGGGTTCTCAAACACGCACCTTCCGGGCGGAGAGCCCCGCAACTGATCCGGATAACCACTGAACGTCTGCTGCCGCCTTCCCGGCGCGTTACCGTCTCTGCTACCGCTGGGTCCGTGATGTTTGGCCAGAGACTACTGTTATGTGTCGGACGCAGCTCGGAGAACCGACCAGCGTTTGAAGGACCCAGTATGAAATAAGCAGAGCACGGTACAAAGGCTAACTGAATTTAATGCATAACAGTGAAAATATAATAACAAAAAGGTGCGGCCTGGCGTGGTGCGCTCCCAGCAGCGCTAACGGTCCGGAGCCAGAAGCTGTTTCGGACCCAAGGACCCCGCCGACACCCCCCAGGTGGCCGCAACAACCGAGTCTGTGAAAGAAGGAACCATTATGTGAGTCCACACTCTACACACAGAGAGAACACTTAAAGGTGTACAAACAGCAAACACTTCCTGGCTTGATTACTGATCAGCTTCCAAACCTGCAGGCATGGAACATCCAGTTCACAAAACTCCACCGCAGTGGAAGCTGATACATGACTAACAAACAGCTCAATACAATAAGGTGTGAGGGACACCACATTTACTGACTGTATAACTGTTAGTCACAAAATCTAACGTACCTCAGGAAGTGTGCTGACGAGCGTGAGACCTCACCCCCTCCTCTTTCACAGACTGTGCATCAAACCTGGACGTTCTCAGCATCCGCTGCTGATGAGATGGCTCCCGAGACGACGATCTCACCCCTCTGGTCACAAGGTCGAGTCTCTGGCAAATACACACTGTGCACTCCAGTCTTAAATGCCAACATGTTCCAATCCATCCAGATGCACCACAGCTGTGAGTCCTGACGAGTCGCAGGTGATCAGGGTGAGGTCCTGACAGCCTCAGCAACACAGCCACTCAGTCCCAAACGCAAGCCACCTGGGAGGAAAACCAAAAAACAGAAACAAACCGGCAGCCAGGCCCCCCCAGCCATGTAACAAGTTCCCTGAAAAGCCTTCAGTTAATTCAAAATGCTGCAGCTAGAGTACTGACGGGGACTACAAGGAGAGAGCATATCTCACCCATATTGGCCTCTCTTCATTGGCTTCCTGTTAATTCTAGAATAGAATTTAAAATTCTTCTTCTTACTTATAAGGTTTTGAATAATCAGGTCCCATCTTATCTTAGGGACCTCATAGTACCATATCACCCCAATAGAGCGCTTCGCTCTCAGACTGCAGGCGTACTTGTAGTTCCTAGGGTTTGTAAGAGTAGAATGGGAGGCAGAGCCTTCAGCTTTCAGGCTCCTCTCCTGTGGAACCAGCTCCCAATTCAGATCAGGGAGACAGACACCCTCTCTACTTTTAAGATTAGGCTTAAAACTTTCCTTTTTGCTAAAGCTTATAGTTAGGGCTGGATCAGGTGACCCTGAACCATCCCTTAGTTATGCTGCTATAGACTTAGACTGCTGGGGGTTCCCATGATGCACTGAGTGTTTCTTTCTCTTTTTGCTCTGTATGCACCACTCTGCATTTAATCATTAGTGATTGAACTCTGCTCCCCTCCACAGCATGTCTTTTTCCTGGTTCTCTCCCTCAGCCCCAACCAGTCCCAGCAGAAGACTGCCCCTTCCTGAGCCTGGTTCTGCTGGAGGTTTCTTCCTGTTAAAAGGGAGTTTTTCCTTCCCACTGTCGCCAAGTGCTTGCTCACAGGGGGTCGTTTTGACCGTTGGGGTTTTTACGTAATTATTGTATGGCCTTGCCTTACAATATAAAGCGCCTTGGGGCAACTGTTTGTTGTGATTTGGCGCTATATAAATAAAATTGATTGAATTGATTGATTCATTGTTTTTTGACCTTGGCTATTGTCTCATGATTTTGATGCTGCTGTCAATTGCTGCCTGCCTTTTTGTGTACCAACCTCCGCCTCTTTTACAATTAAAACCTTTTTCTCGCACTGCACATCAGAGTGAGTCCTGCATTTGTGTCCTGCCTTTTTGTGGCCAAGTTCATGACAACCACTCCTGAATGTGTTTCCTGTCAACTAGAAAAATCTAAGCAGTGATTTTTAGCTCGAATGCTGCAGAGTAGCAATGTTTGTGCAGAGACTTGTAATTGTGTAGCAGTTACTACATGCAGAAAAAAAAAAACATTTGTTTCAAGGCTGCGGTGCTTCTGCAGTATGCATGTCTGTATGTACCATAAGGCCGTACTGCAGCATCCACGTAAGCATGCAACAAATGATTGTCAATAAATGCGCCCTTTTGAAAATTGCAGGCCCCAGAGCCTTTAATAGAGTAAATTCAGGATATTAATACACAGACCCTCCATTTTCACAAGCCATAAGTAATGGAACTCACTAAATTTAGAGAGTATTGTAATCAGAATACATCATTTTTACAGCCAGTTTTCCTTTGTCAAGTCTGGGGATGAATACCTGAACAAGTTATATTTCTTGGACTTTATTTACATAAATCATTCAGAAGTACATATATTTTGGACCTGTGCTGTAAATCTGTCTGGAGTCAGCAATTCTAAAAATCTATGCGACAGTGCAAGAATGAGTCTATTGAGAGAAACTACCAAGACACCCACAACAACTGTGACTGCAGAAACTGTGCTTTGTGAAAGTTTTGTCTGTTGGATCACCAGTTATCCAGCTTTTCCCAGAATGCACAAGGAAATCTCAAAGTGAGATTTGATATATTTTCTTATGTTAAAATCCATCTACACCATCAGAGCACTTGGCAGACTGATTTCTCCTAAATGTCTAAAGGAGAGAAGTCCCAGGTCCTTCCTTCCTGCTGCCATTATGCTGTGTTCACGTTGGCTCCAAGCAGCAAACACTAAACCAGACGTTCCGTTATTTTCAATGAGAGGTTGACTGAAAAATTAAACCAACTCTGTCTATGAGTATGGCACCATGACGGCACATGCTGTCAAATGCAAACAACTTTTACAACTTACTGTAGTGACAAGGACAAACCTCATGTTGTTTTAGCTTTACAGAGAAGGGAAAATGTACAGTAAGAGATGAATTATTTAAATGCAGAGTCCTTCATGTTAATCAGGTAAACATGAATCATTTGTGTGATATTAAAGTGAAGAATTAACACAAACACACAAACATTTTAAGGTACCATCAGAGCCAGGGCTTCCTGCTTGAATTATAAAGCTGTGCACAACACTAAAACTCTGTTGTATGTTTTGATTAAGTAAATTATTGTCCGTGTAATGAGCATTGAAAAATGACGGTGCCTCATGTCATCACTGACAGTGTTATGGTTTTAGCAGAGTCAAAATGGACCCAATGTGCAGGCAGCAATGAGACAAGAAAGGGTAGTGCAAAAAGAAAAAGTTTCAATGTTCCAAAAGTGAAAACCAGTCCAAACAGGTGAGGTGGAAAACAGCTACTAACAAAACCTGCCAACAAGGTCTAAAATAAGGAGTAAACACTAAACTAACTACAGCCACAAGGGAGGTGCAACAACGGTCAAGGTACTTACAAAAAACAAGGAGCAGCATGAACAACGTGAGCAGAAAGTCAAACAGAAGGAACCAGCAAATGAACAAAGAACCAGGTACAACTTAAATACCAATTCAAATTAATGAACAAAATGAAGGACAGGTGTGGCAGGGTGACGCCTAACACCAAAAGGAGATAAAAATCAGACATCTAAAGTGAAGTAGAAACAAAACATGGCCATAACCAAAAGATAACCAAGCAGAAGAAAAATCACAAGACCAAAAGACAGATCCAAAACCACATAATACAAAAAATAAACATAAAAGCTGAATCAAGAAATAAAAGTAGAAAACCAACATGGCACTAGAAAAAGAACACAGTGTAAAACAGAGGTGATAGACTTGAAAACCCACAGAACAAATCCAAAGAGAAACAATTAATGACAAAGACAATAAGACACAGAGACACAACCTGGGGACAGACCACACTGACAAATGACAAAACAGACCCAGGACAAAGACAGATGACAAATCACTAGGAGTGCATACATGAAAGACAGACATAGAAGGACGTATGCTGAATACAAACGGGTATAGGCCCCAGACAGCAAACACATAAGAGAAGTACACTGACACCAGACAAAGGACTAAAATACAAACCCATAAATGTAAGGACAAGGACAAGGCTGACACACACTGAAAGCCAAAGCAGGTGGGAGAAACAAACAGGATACAACACAAACCATGAACAAAGGGCACAAACAGGCAGTCAGATGCAGACACAACATACAGTCTGCCACTGCAGATAACAGGTATACGTCTGTGATGACTGCTGTGATGGTTATTCTGCCACCGACATGTGAATGCAGCATTAGACTGGTACAATCTGCACCACTCTCAGTAGGTGTATGTATATTTGCTGATCTATCTCACAAACTGTGTTTGTTAAATATGCTTCACTGTATGCACATAGGACTTTATTATAACCTCCTTACAATGTTTGCAGTATTTCTCTGTTTTTCATTCTGTTGACTTTCTGTGGCTAAGTATTTGGTCTGCCTTCTATTTGCACAATTATTCAGTCCTGCTGTTGCATAATTCCTAATGCCACTGAATGAGTTGTTTCATCTCCCTATGCTTGTGTGACCCTGTGTGCGAAGTGTAAGTGCTTGTGGACCTGCCCTGTGAGGCTTTCTGACAGTTGTGTTCACTGGTTTGTGGTGGAAATGTTTTCTGGTGTCAGATGACAAAAACACACCAACTTGGCATTTGACCATATCTCAGTTTTAAAGTACCATGCTAACATGAGCACAAATGGAGTCATGATTTAGAAAGCATAAAAACCTTTGCTGTGACAGGTGAATACTAGCAAAAAGACTTGCACTGTGCTAGGCAGGACGCTGCACCTGGTGGACAACCTACCATCCCTGGTTCTCAAGACCAGGCACCTAAGTGGCTCTACTCTTTTCTACTCTCCTATTTTACTCTTCCTTTTTAGATATTTAGATATACCTTTGTATACTGGCATAGTTCCACCTTAGAATTGGAATATAATATATAAGATATACCTTACTGAATTTTCATGGAGCTCATAATTCCAAATGAACACTGTGAACTGCTCACAGTATACAGAGTGAATTAAAGTCAGCCAAAACATCACCCTGCAACAATGCTCAGACACATCTGAGATCCCCAAATGTTTTACAGGATCATATTTGTTCGCCCGCCAGTTGCCCTTATTTGGCCTGTAGTGTGACAGCTGGCTCGATCAACATGGCCGAAAATTTCATGCGGCCCCTCAACCACAGTCCTAATGGTCCGACTTGCGTGCAGACTTGCAGTAGGAATGTTGTGACTTCAGTGGAATGGCTGTATAACTGCATCTTGTGCGCCGTTCCTTGGGTTTCCAACTTGAGGGCAACACGAATGTGGTGCGCATGTGCTGTGGATGTGCTGACTGCTGTACGAGGCGTTCCAGTGCAGTTCGAATTTTCATGACTGTCGTCTGAATCCTGCTTTGTGCGCCATGCTGCCTCATTCATGCTATGTTTGAAGGACCCTTCAATATGCTCCTCTTTGTTGGATTGTTGGAATAGTTTGTTGTGATTCTCTTTTGTGTTAGTTATCTGTTGTGCTTTAACTTTGACATCTCCTTCTTGTCTTTTCTTCCTGTTCACTGCTTTCTGGATTCATGTGTTCCTTCACTGTTTCCCTCTTTTCTTTGTCTCCCTCTGGTGTCCTCTAGTTGTACTGTCCCATCATCTATGGTTCATGTTACTGTCACAAAAAGCACCACATTTTCATGACAAGGAGCACAAATTCATTTCATAAAGGGAGCAGGAAATGCGGGGTGATGCGGGGAGAGGTCTGTGGGGATTATGGTTTGGGGTAGGGGTAGGGAGAGGGTTAGGCTATGGTTAGGGTTAGCGGAAGGGTTAGAAATAGTAGACTCCCAGGATGACTCGTCAACTCTTGCTGTCCCTGGTGCTGAGGCGGATGAAGGTCGATGCCTCATCAGCCTCTGTTGTTCAAGGCTCCCAGTCAGTCAAAGGGTAACGTGCCTCGTTAGTTTCTGCTCCTGTTCCTGACATCAACACCGTCAAAGGACATCGTGCCTCATCACCTCCTTTTCCAGACTCAGAGTTGGTTGAAGGATGATGCACTTCATCAACTTCTGCTTCCTTTCCTGGCTCAGAGAAGGTCAAAAGACAATGCGCTCATCAGCTCATCAACGTGCCTCATCTGTTCCTATATCTTTCTGATAGACATTGCACCCCACCTCTCACCAGGGTGGATGACAAACGGTGTGCTTCACTTGTTGCTGTAGTTCTAGGTTCTGAGACATTCAGTGTGCACCTTTCACACCAGATCTTGTCTAAGGTGGCGACCGACAGCATGACTCATCAACATCTGCACCAGGTAAAAGTCAATCAAAGGTCAACGTGCCTCATCAGCTCCTGTCCCTGGCTTTGATGCAGTTGAAGGTTGACATGCCTCATATGATCCATCTGTCTATGGGAAGCAATGTGTCTTATATGTTCCTGCAGTTCCTGCCTCCAGGGTTCCTGATGGTAGGTGTTCTAAATCCCATTCATGTGGTTCCTGGCTAGCAAGTGGGGGTTTCATCTGCTCTGGTGGTTGCTGTCTCCAGGTCAGCTGATAGGTGGGGTACCCCATATGTTCCTTTCACTGAGCCTGATAGACAGCGCACCCTGCGCACATCATCAGCTTCTGCTCCTATTTCTTACTTTAACATGGCCAAATGTTGATGTACCTCATCAGTTCCTGCTCCTGCCTCCATGGTCGATGTGCCTCATCAGATTCTGCTCCTGTTGGTGGCTCTGACTTGGTCAAAGGTCAAGGTGTCTCATCTGACCCTTTTTTGGAATGGCTGACAACTGGTGTACTTCCTCTCTTACAGCAGTTCCTGTGTACAGAATGAGTGACACATGGTGTACCTTGTCTGTCTCAGCTGTTCCACTCATCGTGGTGCTCATGGCTCAGCATGTCTCTTCTGCTCCAGTTCCTGACTGTCTGATTTTCCAGGTGTCCCGTCTGTTCCAGGATTATCATTATTTTCAGGGTAATCTAGCCATCATCCTGCCCTTCCTCCGTGTTTGCTGTTTGACTGTCCCAGTGTTGTGATGTATGTTTTTATTGTATGCACATGTGCATCCATTTTCCCGCCATTCTGTCTGTCTCTCGTCTCCCAATGGTCATTTTTCTGCTGGTCTCCCCCTTCTCTGTCAGCTGCGTGACCAACACCTTGCCATTTTTCCATCCTGTCTTGTCTGGTGTGTTTTCTGTTGGTTGTTCCCCTTTGTTCCTGGCTTGGCCTTCCTGCCAACTCCCCTGGGTCTGTTGTTTTTGGTGTTTCCTTTGTTTTGATTTCTTTGGGTTTTGATGTTGTCTCCTTTTATTCCTGTAATGTTGCCTCTGCCCGCCTGCCAGCCTCAAAATTGAGATTCAAATCAATGTTTTTGATCACAAAAGTAAGAAAACTATTTATAGAACAAGTTTTTATGAACTCAGAACATGAATATTCTTAAGTGTATGAATGAATATTTACAGAACAGCCTCAGAATTGCTATTCAGTGTTTTTGATC
The DNA here is from genome assembly GCF_902500255.1 of Thalassophryne amazonica. NCBI lineage: Eukaryota > Metazoa > Chordata > Actinopteri > Batrachoidiformes > Batrachoididae > Thalassophryne > Thalassophryne amazonica. The sequence goes on from NC_047122.1 coordinate 10,386,331, forward strand.
ACAATAGTAAAGGAACTATTTTACAGAACAAGTTTTTCTTAAAGTAGACCAGCACTGAAATAAATGCAGTCAGATCTATGGACCAAAAAATGACTTATATTTACACATAAGATCCTTCTGAATGTAGTAAAGTAAATCTGCAAGCCCAGATCTGTCATTCAACGGAGAAATCTTCATTTAAAAAGTGACAAATTTACAGCTAAAATCTGGCTCTCCGCAAAACTGTCATCACATCCGGGATGTTGCCATGACGTAAGAGAGAAGACCCTATCCCAGGATGCATTGCACTGTAATTTGTGGATTTACGTCAGTAAGATAGAAGGATAGACTTTTTTTAAAACTTCATATTGTCTTGCGGTACGTTTGGTGAGTATACATTTCTTTTATTTTTGCCTGAAAATGATTTTTGGGGACTTTATCATATGCCCATTTGATTGAGTGGTGTCGCATTGAAAATCTACTGTCTTTAGCCTACTGCTGTTTCGAGGTTATTTATGATTGTTGTGCCTTTAGACTAAATCTGTATTCGATCATGTTTCCCCGTAAAAAAACGTTATTGGTGAGTTGTATATTATCTTGCTCTAAGACTGAATGTTTGTAGACTGCATAAAAATGATATTTTCGTGACTTTTTGCAATGTAAGTAGGATCTGCATGATCAATGCAGCTGCAGTATGAGTGAACGGACAGAGGCACTCCATGCAAGCCAATATTCTCTCATGCGGCAGGGCTGGGGTCGGGGTTACCATGACGACCCACTCGCATGCTGCCCTAGCGGGCGGGCTGGCGCAGTAAGGGTTGGGGAAGAACGTCGCCCGCTGTCGATGTCACCGCTGATCTGAGGATGCAGAGCTGTAGCTCGCATTTATTGCAAATTACTTTTGGATGTTGAAACGAGGATGTGTATAACAGTAACATTACTAACAGATAAAATCAATTTCAATTGAGAAATAGCTAGTATTGCATTCACTCAACGCGCGGGATTAGACTGAAGGCGCTAGCACTCTGTCTTCTCCCTTACGTCACGGCAATGTCCCAAATGTACAAACAGTTTTCGCCGAGGGCCAAACTTTAGATGCAAATTTGTCATTTTTAAACAAAGATTTCTCCGCTGAATTACAAATTTGGGCTTACTTTACTGCATTCATAAAGGTCTTATAAATACATATCAGCTATTTCTTTCTAAGATCTGACCACATTTATTTCAATGCAGGTCTACTTTAAGTGCATGAACGAATGTTTACAGAACAGCCTCAAAATTGAGATCCAATGTTTTTGATCACAATAGTAAAGGAACTATTTTACAGAACAAGTTTTTTTTTAATAAACTCAGAACACGAATATTCTTAAGTGTATGAATGAATAACAGAACAGCCTCAGAATTGACATTCAATGTAGTAGGAAATTATGAACTACTAAGTATGCATGAACAAATCAAATCAAATCAATTTTATTTATATAGCGCCAAATCACAAGAACAGTTGCCCCAAGGCGCTTTATATTGCAAGGCAAAAGCCATACAATAATTACAGAAAAACCCCAACAGTCAAAACGACCCCCTGTGAGCAAGCACTTGGCGACAGTGGGAAGGAAAAACTCCCTTTTAACAGGAAGAAACCTCCAGCACAACCAGGCTCAGGGAGGGGCAGTCTTCTGCTGGGACTGGTTGGGGCTGAGGGAGAGAACCAGGAAAAAGACATGCTGTGGAGGGGAGCAGAGATCAATCACTAATGATTAAATGCAGAGTGGTGCATACAGAGCAAAAAGAGAAAGAAACACTCAGTGCATCATGGGAAACCCCCAGCAGTCTAAGTCTATAGCAGCATAACTAAGGGATGGTTCAGGGTCACCTGATCCAGCCCTAACTATAAGCTTTAGCAAAAAAGAAAGTTTTAAGCCTAATCTTAAAAGTAGAGAGGGTGACTGTCTCCCTGATCTGAATTGGGAGCTGGTTCCACAGGAGAGGAGCCTGAAAGCTGAAGGCTCTGCCTCCCATTCTACTCTTAAAAACCCTAGGAACTACAAGTAAGCCTGCAGTCTGAGAGCGAAGCACTCTATTGGGGTGATATGGTACTAAGAGGTCCCTAAGATAAGATGGGACTTGATTATTCAAAACCTTATAAGTAAGAAGAAGAATTTTAAATTCTATTCTAGAATTAACAGGAAGCCAATGAAGAGAAGCCAATATGGATGAAATATGCTCTCTCCTTCTAGTCCCCGTCAGTACTCTAGCTGCAGCATTTTGAATTAACTGAAGGCTTTTCAGGGAACTTTTAGGACAACCTGATAATAATCAATCAATCAATCAATTTTTTTATATAGCGCCAAATCACAACAAACAGTTGCCCCAAGGCTCTTTATATTGTAAGGCAAGGCCATACAATATTTATGTAAAACCCCAACGGTCAAAACGACCCCCTGTGAGCAAGCACTTGGCTACAGTGGGAAGGAAAAACTCCCTTTTAACAGGAAGAAACCTCCAGCAGAACCAGGCTCAGGGAGGGGCAGTCTTCTGCTGGGACTGGTTGGGGCTGAGGGAGAGAACCAGGAAAAAGACATGCTGTGGAGGGGAGCAGAGATCGATCACTAATGATTAAATGCAGAGTGGTGCATACAGAGCAAAAAGAGAAAGAAACAGTGCATCATGGGAACCCCCCAGCAGTCTACGTCTATAGCAGCATAACTAAGGGATGGTTCAGGGTCACCTGATCCAGCCCTAACTATAAGCTTTAGCAAAAAGGAAAGTTTTAAGCCTAATCTTAAAAGTAGAGAGGGTGTCTGTCTCCCTGATCTGAATTGGGAGCTGGTTCCACAGGAGAGGAGCCTGAAGGAGCTGTAATGTAATGAATTACAATAGTCCAGCCTAGAGGAAATAAATGCATGAATTAGTTTTTTAGCATCACTCTGAGACAAGACCTTTCTAATTTTAGAGATATTGCGCAAATGTAAAAAAGCAGTCCTACATATTTGCTTAATATGCACATTGAAGGACATATCCTGATCAAAAATGACTCCAAGATTTCTCACAGTATTACTGGAGGTCAGGGTAATGCCATCCAGAGTAAGGATCTGGTTAGACACCATGTTTCTAAGAGTTGTGGGGCCAAGTACAATAACTTCAGTTTTATCTGAATTTAAAAGCAGGAAATTAGAGGTCATCCATGTCTTTATGTCTGTAAGACATTCCTGCAGTTTAACTAATTGTTGTGTGTCCTCTGGCTTCATGGATCAATAAAGCTGGGTATCATCTGCGTAACAATGAAAATTTAAGCAATGCTTTCTAATAATACTGCCTAAGGGAAGCATGTATAAAGTGAATAAAATTGGTCCTAGCACAGAACCTTGTGGAACTCCATAATTAACCTTAGTCTGTGAAGAAGACTCTGCATTTACATGAACAAATTGTAATCTATTAGATAAATATGATTCAAACCACCGCAGCGCAGTGCCTTTAATACCTATGGCATGCTCTAATCTCTGTAATAAAATTTTATGGTCAACAGTATCAAAAGCAGCACTGAGGTCTAACAGAACAAGCACAGAGATGAGTCCACTGTCCGAAGCCATAAGAAGATCATTTGTAACCTTCACTAATGCTGTTTCTGTACTATGATGAATTCTGAAACCTGAATGAAACTCTTCAAATAGACCATTCCTCTGCAGATGATCAGTTAGCTGATCATTAGATAGCTGAACATGACAAGAGTTGTCATATTCAACACAACTTTCTTTTTTTATTATTATTTTTTTATTATTTTATGATCAAACTGTGATTTTTTTAATTATTTATTTATTTTTACTACCTAACGTTCTTGTCATTTTTTTCCACACAAAGTTAAACAATATTGATTAAGGTGTGTGTGTGTGTGTGTGTGTGTGTGTGTGTGTGTGTGTGTGTGTGTGTGTGTGTGTGTGTGTGTGTGTGTGTGTGTGAGAGGGAGAGAGAGAGGTTGTTTGACTGACAAATTTATTTTATGAACTGTGAGAAAGTGTCAGATACTGCATGCAGCCATATTCAATAAAAAATATTAATATAGGATATTTTGTGTGTTCAGCTATATGTGTGTATGCATGTAAATGGTCTGTAAGACTGTTTATTTTTTAATGATCTGTGTGAACTTGGTGATTCATGCAAACATCCAGTGATGGCAAACAGGGAAATAATATGTCAGCCTTGTTCACTGTATTCTTCTCAAAAGCACCGCGTTCAGTAGGAGCAAAGGTTTCCAACTGACTTTATATCACCAACAAAACAAAGAGCAAGCAAACGGTTAAATAAATAAATATTCCCGACCGGAGTGGAGGCTGTGACCAACGCAACACGAGCTATTTTCAGCTCTGTCTTGTCAAAAGCACCGCGTATGATACAAAACAAGCTCACCAAGTAACTTTAAATATCAGACAAACCAAAAAAGAGGCAAGCTGAAGGAAATTGTCTGAGTACTGACAGCATGAGGTAGAATCAAGCCAAGCACAGAGAGAGAGATCCTGCCTGTGTGTGTATCTCTGCCAGAGTGAGACAGGTCAGAGTGGCTGCAGACAGACATGTCTGCGTAGGGAGGGGCGGGTGCTGTGTGTGACTGTCAGTCACCCAGTGAGAATTTTCCTTCAGCACGAGCACAGATATTCATGAGTTTTATTTGTATCATTCTCATACTCATCAAAAATGCTTTATCCGTACTGGATACTCAACCCTAGATGGTAATGGCTTACTCCGGCATGCCTCCTATCAGGCTGGCTTATAAAGTGCAGAACTGGCAACCTGATCAAAAATGAAAGTAAAGCTTTGCCCGGCTGCTTTCTCAGCCAGAACAGCAGCAAATGCTTTTGCTTCAAATTTTTACCCCAATGGAACACAATCAAACAAGTTTCAAGTTGTACCTACTAGGACTACTCCGCTTAAAGATGTGTGAACACAACTAAAACTGTTAAGACTACAAATGCCCAGACATGACCAAATTTTTGGAACAGCTTGAAAATTTCACCCCGATTTCAAAGCTGTAACCCATGATGGCCGTAACTGCTGTCTGTACCAAGTTTGTTCAAGATCGACAAAAGATGAAGAAAAAAGTTCAAAACCTTCCCCCGATTTGCTATTCGGGATGAAAGGGGAAGGAACAGAGCTTTGTGGAATTGGGTATAATGGGCATCCATTTCTGCATTTAAGGCTTGCAACACATTTACAAAAAAAAGTTGGGATACGAAAGCATTTACCACTCTGTAATGTTCCCATTCCTTCTTACAATACTTAAAAGTTGTTTTGGGTTGAGGATACCAAGTGATGAAACATTTCAAGTGTCATTTTGTCCCATTCATCCTGTAAACATGTCTTAAGATCTGCAACAGTATAGACAGTATAATATATTTTTCATTTCAAAATTCTCTACACATTTTCTCTTGGGCATACCCATACCAGGCCTATAGGTAGTGTAGACAATTGCTAAGGGTGGGGTCCAATGGGGGGGTGCCACAATAGAGGAATCAGTTTACTCACAATTCAAACCTGCATGTCTTTGGAAGTGGAATGAAGCTGGAGCACCCAGGAGAAACCCACATAAATATGAGGAGATCATGCAAACTCCATACAGACAGGACCAGGAGGGAAACGAAGCCAGGACTTTCATACTGTGAGGCAACAGTGCTAACCATGAACCTACCATGCTGCCCTCACTTATCATTGTACCAACCATTATTTTCCTCATTTTGAGTTTATTAAAGGTCAGGTGAAATCAATCATAAATATCTGACTGATCAATATGAGTTTTCTCATCAGATCTTTGGCCACACTGTATTCTGGTTTATGTTTTGCTTGACCTTCACTTTTGCCTGCTTTTTTCCAAATGTTAATCATCTGGAGACACTAATTCAAGTTATATACCCTCCACATTTGGTGAAAATCTACCCAGCCGTTTATTGGTTATTTTGTTTTACTCACACACAGGTACATAAACAGGATGGATACCCTGCTCGGGCGATGGCATGCAAAATAATAACATGGTCACATGACCAGCCACTCAGTAGGCATGATTTTGTATTAACTTAGCAGCAACAGAAAAAGAACAAGGGAGGTAGCTGAGCAAAGTACAGAGGGTTCTGAGAGAGAGAGAGCGAGACAGAGGGAGAGAGAAAGAGCATTAATGCACAAAAATGCAGCAAATCAGAGAAATAAACTACTTTCTGATTAACAGTGGTTACATTCTCAACCTCAAATAACAGTTATAAATCCAAACAATTTCAATTTCAGTTTAATTTCATTTATATAGCGCCAAATCACAACAGAGTTGCCTCAAAGCACTTCACACAGGTAAGGTCTAACCTTACCAACCCCCAGAGCAACAGTGGTAAGGAAAAACTCCCTCTGAGGAAGAAACTTCAAGCAGACCAGACTCAAACGGGTGACCCTCTGCTTGGGCCATGCTACAAACATAAATTACAGAAACAATTCACGGACAAATATACAAGAAATGCTATTGGCGCACAGGACAGGAGGATCGCCAACACGAATATAACTCCCATCTCTGGATGGAGCTGCACCTTAAACAGAGAGAAAAAACAGAATCAGGCATCAGAAAGACAAAAAAAATACTGTATAATTTGCCAGCATTAGACAACAAGAAAAACAGAGAAATACTAAAGTGATCGCCGGCCACAAGCCCTAAACTTCACTAAAAGACCCAGAATTTAGGTAAAGTTGAGGCCACAGCCCACTCCAATTACTAATAACATGAATTTAAAAAGTAAAAAGTGTAAAACAAAACTGTACCAGTATGCTCGCCATATGAAAGGGAAAATAAGTGCATCTTAAGTCTGGACTTGAAAATTGCATTTATTTGTAAAGTAATTGGATGTATGTATTTCAGACATCATTAACATTCACTTTTGGTCAGTGGCCCTCTATCCACATAATTTATGGCCTTGAAAGAAAGAATTGAAACACCTCTGTCTGTCAGTTTCTTTCACTGATGAAGCTGAGGTCTGGCGCCGCTTTTGTCATTAAGGCAGAAACTGCACAAGGACAGATTTAAGTCATTGGGAGTGAGCGATTCATGACGTAAACAATTTCTGCTGTCTTGAAGGGATAGCGATCAACAAAACCAACTTAATTTTGGAAAATTTGACTTTTATGTGATTGCAACCTGATTAATGTTGCTGAAATGTTCATTTTCCTGAAAGTAAAACCGAAAACATTTGCACGCTGCTCACATCAAATTAAAATCAAAATATCACCGTTTCAAATCTGCTCATATATCAGCAGTGTGTAAAGTCAATTATACAGCCTTCTGTGGCTCGTCACCTCCCCTGCTGTTTCCAGTGTCTGTCCCCGCTTGGCTCGTCGTCTTTGCCTAATGTCTGTGTCTGCTAATGGCTTCACCGCCTCCCGCAGTGGAGGCGTGAGCTGTTGGAACACTGCCGAAATGATACCAAATAATAATAAGGAATATGATAAGAACCCATGGTTTTGAATGAATGCAAATCGAACTAATGTAAGAATAGAAAGGATTTTACAGGATGGTTGCTGAGCTAAAAGAAGTGTTTTATTTTTATATATTTATTTTTTATGTGGAGATAGACTGTGGTATCATGACTTGGTTTCTAAGTAAAATCTTCCCCTAGAGCGTGTGTGTGTGTGTGTGTGTGTGTGTAGACTGTGATTTATTCATACTGAATGCTCAACATTTTTTCACTTTTGAGCCTTGAAGCAGCACTCGATTTGTTTATCAAAAGCTGATAGAAAAAGCGTAATTCATCTTGGGATGAAGCCGCTCATTGCAGTCAGTGAACATGAAAATTGGATTCAGGTAGATAAGTCAATCTGTGGGTCGGATCCTTTTACTGTTGACCTGTGAGAGTGAAGTTGAGAAGGTGGAGAGAATGCTGCTACAGCGTTTCCATACCACATCAGTCCATAAATGGTTCTTTCTTTCTTTCTTTTTTTACTCTCCTCTTCAGAGAATTTGTAAATCATATTCCTGTTTACTAACCCTTTAACTTGATTTTCTCACTAAATAATCAGGTCATATATAAAAATTTAAAGCATCTGTTTATTTTAAAGAGATCATAAGCCATTCATAGTGATATGTAAAGCCATGTAGGTTGTCAGACTATAGTTGGGATGAAAATGAGACATATATACATTAAACATGCCAAAAATCAGATTGTGGTCATAGATACAAAATGCATTTTTTTCTGAACACCACATTTTTCAGTGGCTGTATTCCATCTAAAAATGCTGGAATTAATGACATTATGTCAGCAACTGCTATGCTGATGATGCTAAATTATACATGTCGATAACTGCTGGCAATGTCCATCCATCCATCCATCCATTTCTTTCCTCGTATCCTAGGTTGGGTCGCGCGGGCAGCAGCTCAAGCAAAGCCGCTAAAGACCTCCCAATCCACACACACTTCCCCCAGCTCCTCCGGGGGAACCCCGAGGCGTTCCCAAGCCAGCTGAGAGACGTAGTCCCTCCAGCGTGATCTGGGTTTTCCCCGGGGCCTCCTCCCAATGGGACGTGCACGGAACACCTCTCCAGTGAGGAGTCCAGAGGGCATCCGGAAAAGATGCCCGAGCCACCTCAGCTGGCTCCTTTCTACATGGAGGAGCAGCGGCTCGACTCTGAGCTCCTCCCGAGTGCTTTCGGTCATGAGCCAAATCTCATGACCATAGGTGAGGGTCGGAACGTAGCTCGATCGGTAAATCGAGAGCTTTGCCCCCCTGCTCAGCTCTCTCTTCACCACGATGGTCCGATACAGCGACCACATCACTGCAGATGCTGCACCGACCCGTCTATCGATCTCACTCTCCGTCCCTCACTCATGAACAAGACCCCGAGATACTTAAACTCCTGCACCTGAGGCAAGGACAACCCACCGACCTGAAGAAGGCAAGGCACCTTTTTCCGGTCAAGAACCATGGCATCGGATTTGGAGGTGCTGATCTTCATCCCGGACGCATTACACTTGGCTGCAGACCACCCCAGTTCACTTTGAAGGTCCTGGTTTGAAGAAGCCAACAGGACCATATCATCCACAAATAGCAGAGATGAGATTCTGTGGTTCCCAAACTGGACCCCTCTACACGCTGGCTGCGCCTAGAAATTCTGTCCATAAAGGTAATGAACAGAACCGGTGACAAAAGGCAGCCCTGGCGGAGGCCAAAGTGCACTGGAAACAGGTTTGTCTTACTACCGGCAATGCGAACCAAGCTCCTGCTGCGGTCGTACAGGGACCAGATAGCCCTTAGTAAAGGACCACGGACCCCGTACTCCCGGAGCACCCCCCACAGGGTGCCCCGAGGGACACGGTCAAAGACCTTCTCCAGATTCACCTCAAGCACCCGATGGAGGGTGTAGAGCTGGTCCAGTCTGCCGCGACCAGGACGAAAACCACACTGCTCCGCCTCAATCCGAGGTTTGACTATCGGTCCAATTCTCCTCTCCAGCACCCTGCAATAGACCTTATCGGGGAGGCTGAGGAGTGTGATCCCCCTGTAGTTGGAACACACCCTCCGGTCCCCCTTCTTAAACAGAGGGACCACTACCCCAGTCTGCAAATCCAGGGGTACTGTCCCCGACCGCCACGCGATGTTGCAGAGATGTGTCAACCAAGACAGTCCCACAACATCCAGAGACTTAAGGTACTCAGGATGGATTTCATCCACCCCATGAGCCTTGCCACCAAGGAGCTTTTTGACCACCTCCGTGACTTCAGCCCGGGTGATGGACGAGTCCGCCTCTGAGTCCCCAGTCTCTGCTTCATCTTTGGAAGACGCGATGATGGGATTGAGGAGATCCTTAAAGTATTCCTTCCACTGCCCAACAACATCCCCAATCAGTCAACAGCTCCCCACCCGCACTGTAGACAGTGTTGGCGATGAGCTGCTTCCGCCTCCTGAGGTGTCGGACGGTTTGCCAGAATTTCGTTGAGGCCTACCAATAATCCTCCTCCATGGCCTCTCTGATCTCCTCCCAGACCTGAGTTTTTGCCTCTGCAATCGCACAGACTGCAGCATGCTTGGCCTGCCAGTACCTTATGGACACCCCTGTGCTCGAACATGGTGTTCATGATGGACAAACTGTGACTAGCACAGAAGTCCAACAGCACTCGGGTTCAGATCGGGTAGGCCGTGCTTCCCAATCACTCCCCTCCAGGTCACACTGTCATCGCCCACGTGGGCGTTGAAGTCCCACAGAGAACAATGGAGTCCCTGGTCGGAGCACTATCTAGTACCCCTCCCAGAGACTCCAAGAAGGTTAGGTACTCTGCACTGCTGCTTGGCCCATAGGCCAAGACAACAGTGAGAGACCTGTCCCCAACCTGAAGGCATAGGGACACGACCCTCTCGTTCAGCGGGGTGAACTCCAACACATGGCAACTGAGCTGGGGAGCAATAAGCAATGCTACCCCAGCTCGCCGCCTGTGAGCAATGCCAGAGAAGTGGAGCATCCAGCCCCTCTCCTGGAGTTGGGTACCAGAGCCCAAGCTGTGCTTGGAGGTGAGCCCGACTATCTCTAGTCGGTACCTCTCAACCTCTCAAGCTCAGGCTCCTTTCCCCCCAGCGAGGTGATGTTCCACGTCCCAACAGCCAAAGGCTGTGAGCGTGGACCGGGCCACCGGGCCACCCGCCCTCGACTGCCGCCCAGTCCTCTCTGCACCCGACCCCCATGGCCCCCTCTGCAGGTGGTGAACCCACAGGAGGGCGGGCCCACATCGCAGCGGGCTCGCTGTTTCGGGCTGAGCCCGGCTGGGCCTCGTGGGCTAAGGCCCAACCACCAGGCGCTCTCGTGCAAGCCCCAACCCCAGGCCTGGCTCCAGGATGGGGCCCCGGCTCTGCCATACCGGGCGACGTCTCAGTCCTTGATTTCATGTCGGTCATGGGAGCTTTTGAACTGCCCTTAGTCTGGTCAGTCACCTAGGTCCTGTTTGCCATGGGAGACCCTACCAGGGGCAAGAAGCCCCCGACAACGTAGCTCCTAGGATCATCCGGGAACGCAAACTCCCCCACCACAATAAGGTGGCAGTTCGAAGGGGAGTGCTGGCAATGTCATCCACAGAAAATCCTTAGAAGATTGCCTTGCATCAGTGAGAAGCTGGATATCTAGCAACTTCCTAGTTTTAAACTCGGAATGGACTCAAATGATGATTCTTGGTCCAGTGAGACATCGGCATCAATTTGAGCAGCTAACGCTTAGCCTAGACTCGTGTCATACATCACACTGACAAAGTGAGGAACCTTGGGGTAATTTTTGATCCTACATTGTCCTTTGACCTCCACATTAGAGATATTATGACTGCTTTCTTCCACCTGCGAAATATAGCAAAGATTCATCCCATCGTCTATGGCTGATGCTGAGACCCTGATTCATGCATTTGTCTCTTGTAGATTGGACGACTGCAATGTTCTATTTTCTGTTTTACTGCAGTCCAGCATTAGGGCTCTTCAATTGGTTCAAAATACAGCTGCCAGACTTTTAACATGAAGCAGAAACTTTAACCACATTACACCCATTTTGGCATCTCTTCACTGGTTTCCTGTCCCTGTGAGATCAGATTTTAAGGTTCTGCTGCTACCCTATAAAATTGTTCACAGACTGGCACTTCCCTACTTAGCTGACCTAATTAAACCCTATGTACCAGCCCGGGCTTTGCGTTCTCAGGGTGCAGGACTACTTTGTGTTCCTAGGGTGAATAAAAAGTCTGCAGGTCACAAAGCTTTCTTTTATCATGTTCCTGTTCTGTGGAATGATCTCCCTGCATCAATAAAACAGATTCTGTAGAGACTTTCATGTCCAGACTTAAGACGCACTTATTTTCCCTTTTGTATAGCCAGCATACTGGCATAGTATGTTGCTATGCTTTTTCTTATTTTAATTCATTTTATTAGTCAACGGAGTTGTCGCAGCCTCAACTTTATCTAAATTCTGGGTCTTTCAGTGAAGTTTAGGGCTAGTGGCCTTTGTTCACCTTAGTATTTCTTTTGTTCTTCTTGTTGCTTAATGCTGACAAATTATACTGTATTTGTTTTCTTTCTAATGCCTGATTCTGTTTGTTTTTTTTTTTTTCTCTGTTTGAGGTGCGGCTCCATCCAGAGATGGGTGTGGTGTCTGTTTCTGAAGCCCTCCTGTCCTGTGCACCGGCAACATTTCCTGTATATTTGTTTTGTAAATTGTTTTGTAATTTGTGTTGGTAGCATAGCCTAAGCAGAGGGTTGCCCCTTTGAGTCTGGTCTGCTTGAGGTTTCTTCCTAAGAGGGAGTTTTTCCTTACCACTTGTTGCCTGTGTGCTTGCTCTGGGGGTTGGTAAGGTTAGACCTTACTTGTATGAAGCGCCTTGAGGCAACTTTGTTGTGATTTGGCAGTATATAAATGAAAGCAAATTGAAATTGAAAATTGACTGAATAGTGGAGTACACTGGAGACATCCATTCATCATGGCAACAGCACCCCCATTGTGTGAATATAAATGTGTTTGTACGTACGGAGATTGAGCAGACGCTTCTGTTGACGTGGAGGCATTCAAAGAAAAACAATCTCATGACCATCAAGATATGTACCATTATATCGTTGAGGGCAGAGTACTCTGGACAAGGTGTCCACAGAGTGACCCTTGACCTTATGACCCAGAGTCATAATGGGATAGTTCACATTAATCCAAACATTCCCCACATTTTCAAAGATGGAAATAATGTGTTTGGAGAAAAGCTGAAGCCCCCACCTCTGTGAATACAGTCTAATTATGGAGAAAACAAAGAAACAAAGGGAGAAATGACACTGTCACAGTGATGTGAAGAGAAAATATTGCATTTTTGCTAGAGCCCCAATCAATACTTTGTTTGGCTGATAATTTTGACTGATATGAGCCTTTCATGATGTAATTTCCCCCGGCTCTTTATGTAATTTACTGCCCCTTACCAAAAACCAAATCTTTATTTTCCTCATTTTGAGTTTATTAAAGGTCACGTGAAAACCAGGCCTGGGAACCTCACAGACAGTGTCCATCTTGTGAAAGGGCCCCTAAAATGGGTCATACACTCAGACTCTCTCATCTCATGGTGCTTTACATTTAACTGAAGTAGTTTTGGGTTGTGCTGTCTTCGATCTAGCCTTGGCCGGACGTTCTGTCTCATGCATATCATAAGCTAAGTTGTTCTGTTCTTCTTATTTTTTTCCTTCGTCTGTCGCTATCATAGATTTCCTTCCACCAAGTTTAAATAGAGGCCCTGAAAAAAAAAACCACAACATCGATTGTTGTCATAGCACAAAAATGAAGCTAGAACAACCATTTAGAAAAAAGTAAACCAGAGATTTTCAAAGATGGACCATCCCATGAAATTCATCCCAATATACCACCTACAGATAGCATAATTGTATTACAAAATCCAATAAAATATCATATCTATATGTAACAGAGGCCAGCAGGTGTCACTGTGCAGATGTAGTTAGTAAACCTCACTCCCAACAGCTCAAAAGGATTCTCTGGTCACAAGGCCAGAGCCCTGGGTTTTAGCCTTCTGGTTAGAGAGTCCGACTCCCATGCCGGAGCTCGTGAGTTCGCGTCCCGAGGGGAGCAAATGGGTGGAGTCATAACAACACAGTGCAGAGTGCAGCTGCTACAATGGTGCCGTGACCCGGATGGGAGTGAGTTTAGGGGGGTGAGTGTAACGGAGACCAGCAGGTGTCGCTGTGCAGATGTAGTTAGTAAACCTCACTCCCAACAGCTCAAAAGGATTCTCTGGTCACAAGGCCAGAGCCCTGGGTTTTAGCCTTCTGGTTAGAGAGTCCGATTCCCATGCCGGAGATCGTTAGTTCACGTCCCGAGGGGAGCGAATGGGTGGAGTCATAACAACACAACGTTACATATACATACACATTTACCCATCGTCAACCCACATCACGTCAGTATTCACATAAAAATAAGATAGACATTCTACAACTGCTATTTGCCCACTGATAATTTCACATAAAAACTGCCAAATATCTCTAATATGTGTTTCAGCCATATAATTACTCATATTTAATTATTTCATTATTTATCTATAGTCATCATTACTTTTACAGGAAACCGTCACAGATCATCTCACAAGATCACAGAACGCTAGTCAGTTCATTCCCAAATGTCTGATAACGTCTGCCAGCATCAACCATAAATATGACAAACCACTTATTAAATTATTTTGTTTAATTATTAATTTATTATATTATTTATTAATTTATTTATAAAATTAATTATTAGTTAAACAACTTAGAATTTTTTCTTACCACACACGTACTGAAACCCCCCTGTGATCCATGGTCCATCAACAAACACAAATGGGCAACATGTATTTCATATATGGGAAATAAACCATCTATATAATATATCTATAATATCAATATGATATGTGTCAAACCAGATGCAGTACATTAAGTTCCTCCAGAGATGTGGAATAGGCACCTTCATCATTACTCATATGAAATTAGTAACACCATCATGATCATATTCATCAACTAAATTTAAAAACCAACAAATGAGTACTTACACCACCAATAAATAATCCACCCGTAAGGCTCCTCACAATAAAATCAATTAACATATTATCTATTCCAATCATCCATGTCAGGTATGGAAAGACTGGATTTTATCCCACATAAATCCCCTTATTTGTAATATCACTGCAAACAAATAATAAAAACTTACATGTTTAACTGTATCATACATGGCTATTAGCGTATCTACAAAAATAATAATAATTATCTAGGAGCTTCACCATACGAGGTCTGTCAATAAAGCAACGGTCCTTTTTATTTTTTTCAAAAACTATATGGATTTCATTCATATGTTTTTACGTCAGACATGCTTGAACCCTCGTGCGCATGCGTGAGTTTTTCCACGTCTGTCGGTGACGTCATTCGCCTGTGAGCACTCCTTGTGGGAGGAGTCGTCCAGCCCCTCGTCGGAATTCCTTTGTCTGAAAAGTTGCTGAGAGACTGGCGCTTTGTTTGATCAAAATTTTTTCTAAACCTGTGAGACACATCGAAGTGGACACGGTTCGAAAAATTAAACTGGTTTTCAGTGAAAATTTTAACGGCTGATGAGAGATTTTGAGGTGATTCTGTCGCTTTAAGGACTTCCCACGGTGCGAGACGTCGCTCAGCGCTCTCAGCCGCTGTCGTCAGCCTGTTCAAGCTGAAAACCTCCACATTTCTATTGATCCAGGACGTCGTGAGAGAACAGAGAAGTTTCAGAAGAAGTCGGTTTCAGCATTTTATCCGGATATTCCACTGTTAAAGGAGATTTTTTTAATGAAAGACATGCGGACGGGTCCGCGCGTCAGGACGCAGCCGACGCGGTGCGGCGGCACAGGAAAAACACCTCCGTGTTGATAACCATTTGTAAAATCCCGGCGGCTTTTGATGGCTTTCAGTGGAGTGAGTATATGAGAAATTGTTTAACAGCAGGACATGTTCCAACTTGTCCTTAAGGCTTTCAACGTCCTGGATCAATAGAGCCTGAAATGTGTGTAATCACGTGTGATTACATCAGACATGCTTGAACCCTCGTGGGCATGCGAGAGTTTTTTCACGCCTGTCAATACGTCATTCTTTGAGTGAGGAGTGGCCCACCCTCTTGTCGATTTTTTCATTGTTTAGGAATGGCTCAGAGACTGCTGCTTTGTTTGATAAAATTTTTTTCAAAACTGTAAGGCACAACTGAGTGGACACCATTCGATAAATTCAGCTGGTTTTCAGTAAAAATTTTAACGGCTGATGAGAGATTTTGGTCTGGTAGTGTCGCCGTAAGGATGGCCCACGGCGCCTGACGGTGATCTGCGCTTCGAGGTGGCAGCGTCTCGCCATTTAAAGTTGAAAACTTCCACATTTCAGGCTCTGTTGACCCAGGAAGTCGTCAGAGAACAGAGAACTTTCAGAAGAAGTCAGCATGAGGAGTTTATTCGGACATTCCATTGTTAACGGACATTTTGTAATGAAAGAACGTGCGGGCAGAGTCGCATGTCGGGCCGGACCCGACCGCGGGGGGTCGTGACAGGAAAAACACCTCCGTGTTGGAAACCTTAACGGGCAAGCTGGAACATGCCCAAGCTGTTAAACAATTTCTCAGTTACTTGTTGAAAGCCATCAAAAGCCGCCTGAATTTTACAAATGGTTTTCAACACGGAGGTGTTTTTCCTGTCGCGGCGCACACAGATTTGCCGAATCGTCACGGAAACGACTCGGCGAATTTGCGCACACGTCTTTCATTAAAAAATGTCCTTAAACAGTGGAATGTCCGCATAAAGTCCTCATGCCGGCCTCTTCTGAATCTTCTCTGTTCTCTCATGACGTCCTGGGTGAATTAAGCCTTAAATTAGGATGTTTTCAGGTCGAAATAGGCCGACGACGGCGCCTGGAAGCGCTGCAGGACGTCCCGCTCCGTGGGAAGTCCTTACACCGACAGAAACACCCCATAATCTCTCATCAGCCGTTAAACTTTTCAGCAAAAACCAGCTTAATTTCTCGAATAGTGTCCAGAAAAACACAGGTCCAGAAAAAATTTTGATAAAGCAATGCGCGCCGTCTCGAGCAGCGTGTGAAAGAAAGGAATTCAGCCGAGAGGGCGGGACCACATCTCACTCAAGGCCTGCCCACAGGGAAATGACGACACCGACACGTGTGAAAAAACTCACGCATGCGCACGAGAGTTCAAGCATGTAGTTTTTTAAAAAATAAAAAGGTAGGATAGTTTTCTAAGAGACCTCATATATTATTACATTGCATGCAATTTCCACTGCCATATATTCCGTAACAATTTCTAAAGAATATTACCTACTATTCCACATAATTTCGATGTGTTATTCATTTAACAACCCCCCCCAAAAAAAAAATAAAAAAATCACTAATCGTATTTTCATCATAATTGAAACACACTGCAGGGGACAGAATTAAATACACTACATATTTCACATAAACAAAGTACTCACTAAAATGATCTCCTGTAGGGTTAGGGACATCAATCATTCTGTTAGTGTGACGAAGATCACAAAACTCTGCAGCATGTTCCAACGCAACTAATATTACCATTAAACTAGTGTCTTCTGACGACACAGCAATGTGGAGGTAATTCTAATCTAAAATTTCAACGATATTCCAAGATCCTTGCCGATGTATTTTAATATGATCTTCATGAAAATACGAGCTGCTGGAAATAACCAATTCGATTACATAACCGCTAACCAAAAAGTTAGCTTCATTAACTGGTAATCAGCTAACTGAAAAGTTATCTTTTTTAACACTAAACTGATAGGTTCAAGGTTCAAAAGGTTTATTGTCATATGTACAGTAAGAAACGTATTTCCCTGTGCAATGAAATTCTCTTCTTTGCTGCTCTCACCGGGTGTCTATAATAATAGTCAAAATAGGCATTAAAAAAAAGCATAAAAAAAAAAGCATTAAAAGCATTAAGCATTAAAAAGTAAAGTAACAATAAAGGTGCAGTTACAGTATGAAGTGAAATGAAATAATGTGCAAATAGCAAGATTCAAGTATTAACAGTTAACAGTAAAGTAACAGTAAGGTGCAGTAACAGTGTGAAGTGACCCCAGGGGGTCTGCTCAGTCCTTAGCAGCATTCAGCAGTCTGATGGCAGTGGGGTAGAAAGAGTTTTTGAAGCAGGTGGTTTTGCATTTCAAAGGTTGAAGATGGAGGTAAGAACGTCAGTCAGCTCGTTGGCACACGCTCTGAGGGCAGGACCAGGTATGTTATCCGGGCCAACAACTTTCCGGAGCCGAATACTCCTCAGTGCTCTGTGTACCTGGGCTGGTGTGAAAACGAGAGGGGAGGAGGGAGGTTGGGCAGCCGAAGTGTGTGTATGATCTATGGATGTGGTACAGGTGGAGGTGGAGCTCTCAAAGCGTGAGTAGAACACATTGAGGTCTTCCAGGAGGCTGTCTGAAGAGCTGATGGTGGTGGTCCTGGAGCCGGTTCTGAAGTCTGAGATGTGGTTCAGACCTTGCCACATCCTCCTGGGGTCAGCATTGGAGTAGAAGTTCTCTGTCTTCTCTCTATGCTGCCTCTTGGCCGCTCTTATGGCCTTCTTCAGTCTATATTGTGCGGCTTTGCGCTCAGCCTCGTTGCCAGATTTAAATGCAGCAGTGCGAGCACGCAGTAAGCGCAGTACCTCGGTATTAATCCAGGGCTTCTGGTTGGGGAACTTCTTGACTTGTATGGTGGGTATGATGTTCTCAACACAGGTGCTGATATACCCAGATACATACTCAGCATATTCTACTACGCTCACAGAAGAATCCTCCTGGATGGCCGCGGTTCTAAACACATCCCAGTCTGTTTTAGCAAAACAGTCCTGCAGAGTGCTCTCAACCTCTGGTGACCATAGCTGCACCTGTCTGGTGACAGGATTCGATTGTTTAAGTCTCTGTCTGTAAGCTGGGTACAGGAACAAAGAGATGTGGTCAGAGCTGCCAAATGAGGGGCGTGGTGCTGCCCTCAGAGCGCCACGGATATTACTGCCTAAAAACTACAGATAAGCTACAGATAACTTGTAACTTTAAATTTTGCCTCCCATACACTCTCAGCTACTAAGAAGCTGATTTTGAGTAACCCTCTGGGGTCTGAGGGCATTTTTTGGACAGTTCACTCACCTGGCATAAATGTTTTATTATTGCTGTTAACAGCTCTTCCCTGTATTCCACAATCAAATTTTATGTCTCTTTTTTTCAGAACAACCTGTGCTTTCATAATATATATGCAGTGGTGGGCATAGCTCCGATAATCCGATAACAGATAATTATCGAAGATAAAGTTTTCATTAATTAGAGCTATTGTTTAGTCACTAGCCTATAGCAGTCGGCCTCTTGGTAGGAGGGGTCTGGTTAGGTTAAAAACTCCAGCTTTTGTTGGCTTATGGTTTATTCTTCTCTACAAGAGTCAAGACAGAACTACCAGAGCAAGAATTTTAGCTGAGGAAGCTTCTGTGATTTGAAGCGAAACATCCTCACATCAAGCAACCCAGTCCAGTCGACGATTCAAGCTTCTATACTATGGAAACCACCTGGACAACTGAGAGCCTACACAGAAACATTGCGACCAACTGTGGGCATGATGCCCTGGCACTGGTACGTAAGCTGGAAAGGACTGCTAAAAAGATAGCTAACTTTAGAAACCACTTAAGATTTAACCTAAGATGCAAACAAAACAATGTTATTCCCAAATGCATGAAGCAAAAGGCACTAGAAGCAGGTCACACAGCAGAAAAGATCCAGCACAGTTACCTTAGGAGGATTTTGGGTCTTAGAATTAGAAGACTTCATTTTAAAATATTAGACCTCCAAAATAATCTTGATAGTCTTTACAAAAGGTTAGAAACCTTAGTGGGGGAAGAGGCCCATAATAAGATCACAAAGTTCATAGTTAAAAATCAAATGGCTGAGCATTTAAAAAGTAAGGAGTGGCAAATCAGGAAGTTTCACAACCTTTTAGTGCAGAAAAGGCGTTCTTTCAGGGGGAGTAGTTTTAAAGATACACCCAGACAAATTAGTGACAACAGGGAAAATTGGGTAAAGAATCTGTCCGACAGGGTTCTTACACAGACAGAAAAGGATGTGCTCGCTAAAGGACTAAATTTCTCAGTGACCCCTAAACATATACCGACAGTAGATTACATCACTGCAGTAGAGTCAGCCATTAAACATAACAGTTTGTCAGAGTCAGAAGCTGGGGGCCTCCGTCTAAGAGTCACAGCAGTGCTTAACAGTGCTAAGTCTCCTCCGTCCAACATCACAGGAGAAGAACAGAAAGCTTTGGCAGCACTGCAGAAGGACCAAAGCATCCTTATCCTGCCAGCGGATAAAGGCAGATGCACAGTGGTCCTGAACACATCGGACTACGAGGCCAAGATCAACAACTTGCTCAGTGACTCCAGTACATACGAACGTCTGAAGAGAGACCCCACGAGTGGCTATAAGAAGAAAATCATTAGCTACCTCCAAAACCTGGAGAAAGAGGGACTCATCGACAGGCAGACATACTACAGACTGTACCCGGGGGACACCACTCCATGCATCTATGGACTGCCCAAAATCCACAAACAGGACGTGCCACTCAGGCCTATTGTATGTAGCACAGATTCCATCACATACAATTTGGCCAAGCACCTCACTTGGATTTTGGCTCCTCTAGTGGGTAACTCAGACCACCATGTGGAGAACACACAAGATTTTGTGAACAAGATCAAGGACCTGCAGCTGGAGGCAGATGAAACTATGGTGTCATTTGATGTGACTTCGTTGTTCATCTGCATCCCCACCGCTGAGGCCATCTCAGCTGTGAGGCAGAGACTGCTGGAGGATGTGTCTCTACCTGAAAGGACCAAACTCACACCAGACCACATCTGCCAACTCTTGGAGATCTGTCTTAACACCACGTATTTCCTGTTTAGGGGGAATTACTACAGGCAGATCCATCGGTGTGCGATGGGGTCCCTGGTATCCCCCATTGTGGCCAATCTGTACATGGAGCGAATGGATAAGACAGCCTTGACGTCGTTCATGGGCATCTCTCCCAGTCACTGGTTCAAATATGTCGATGACACATGGGTTAAAATCAAGCAACAGGAGGTCGAGGACTTTACAGAACACATCAATTCGGTGGATTCCAGTATCAAGTTCACACATGAGGATGCCAGAAACAACCATTTAGCCTTCTTGGACTGTGATGTTACAATTGGAGAGAACAGGCAGCTCGAGACAGAGGTTTACAGAAAACCCACTCACACTGACCAATATCTGCTCTTTGGCTCAAACCACCCCCTTGAACACAAGCTCGGGGTGATCAGGACTCTTCAACACAGAGCCCTACAGGTGCCCACAACTGCAGAGGGAAGGACTAAAGAACAACAACTTGTACGGAAAGCCCTCACAGTATGTGGGTACCCACGATGGTCCCTGGACAAAGTGCAGAAGTCCCAGAAAACAAAGAGACCAGATAGACAGGAGACGGAGACAAGAAGAAGAGCAGTGTCTCTCCCTTATTTAGCAGGAGTAGGGGAAAAACTACAGAGGATCTTCAGACAGCACAAAATCCCAGTTTACTTTAAACCGGTTAACACCTTGAGACAGAAATTAGTTCACCCTAAGGACAGGATCCCTAGTTACAAACAGAGCAATGTAGTGTATTATATCAGATGTCAGGAAAACTGTAATGAACACTACATAGGTGAGACTAAGCAACCTTTAAACAAGAGGCTATACCAGCACCGCAGAGAGGTTGCCAGTGGACCTCAGTCTGCAGTTCATCTCCACCTGAAAGACCCTAACCACACGTTTGAGGACAAGGAAGTTAACATCTTAGCCAGAGAGAAGAAATGGTTTGAGAGAGGTGTCAAGGAAGCATTCTTTGTAAAACAGTTGAAACCCAGCCTTAACCGGGGGGTGGGTCTCAGACACGCTATGTCCCCTGTTTACAATGGGGTACTCAGGTCTAAGCAGTTTCAGTCTTTTGTTCATGGTAATGAGTCATTCACCTCATCAGGAGAGTCGTCAAGGGAGCCATCAGGGGAGGCTTCCATCCCATCATTAGGAGAGTGCAGAATAGGTGCTAATTAGAGCTATTGTTTAGTTACTAGCCTATAGCAGTCGGCCTCTCGGTAGGAGGGGTCTGGTTAGGTTTAAAAGCTTTTGTTGGCTTCTGGTTTATTCTTCTCTACAAGAGTCAAGACAGAAGTCAGACTACCAGAGCAAGAATTTTAGCTGAGGAAGCTTCTGTGATTTGAAGCGAAACGTCCTCACGTCACGCAACCCAGTCCAGTCGAAGATTCAAGCTTCTTGTTGGGGAAAGTGTAGTGACACGGACCTACAACAGGGGGCGCAAATGAACGGTCAATAGATGAGCCAAAAGGTAACAATTTAATGTTGTGAATGTGCACAACGACTATACAGACAATCTCAGAATATGATAGCAGTCACTACACAAAGGTGACGTGTGGGCAGGCTCGAGGATAGAAGACGTCTGTCCTGAGAAGAGCCGGAACCACACGATTTCCGCCGCCACCGAACCTGGTGAATACTGGAGCCGCCAAGTCCCGAATTCCCAGGTGATCACCGTCCCCGACGGTCGGATCTGGTACTGCTGGTGAGGAGCACAAACAGTGAGATGTGGGTGTGTGCAAACCCAGTAACAAAAACAGTCAGAAGGTGGAAAGTCACCTCCACCTCTAATCACACACACGTGCAGCTCCTGTTAACCACTTATCTGGTTGGAGTGTGAAGCGAAGCCGTCGCTGATCACACCAAACGCCAATCCCACAGATAAGGAAACACTTACAGGAAAACAGCTGCAAAGAAGTTCAGACTATTAGTCAGTGTTTTCAGTTTAGCAGAGTTTACCTTCACATGTAGATGATATCTCGGCAATGAGGTGGAGATGACGTTCGGGTTTTATAGAGTAGTATGATGAAGTGTAGATGGGTGACAGCTGTCACCCCCGGCTGTGTCCGTGGCGGCAGCACCCTCTCGTGCCTGAAGCCCGCACTTCAGGCAGGGCGCCCTCTGGTGGTGGGCCAGCAGTACCTCCTCTTCTGGCGGCCCACACAACAGGACCCCCCCTCAACGGGAGCCTCCTGGCGCCCGACCAGGTTTATCCGGGTGTCGGCGGTAGAAATCGGCCAGGAGGGCCGGGTCCAGGATGAAGCTCCTCTTCACCCAGGAGCGTTCTTTGGGCCCATACCCCTCCCAGTCCACCAAATACTGGAACCCCCGGCCCATTCGACGGATGTCCAGGAGCCGGCGCACTGTCCAAGCCGGCTCCCCGTCAATGATCCGGGCAGGAGGCAGCGCCGGACCGGGAGCACAGAGGGGTGAGGTGAGGTGTGGTTTAATCCGGGAGACATGAAAAACAGGGTGGATCCGCAGTGAAGCCGGGAGCTGGAGCTGCACTGCAGCAGGACTGAGGATTTTGACGATCTTGAATGGTCCAATGAACCTGTCCATAAGTTTGGGGGAGTCCACCTGCAGGGGAATGTCCTTGGTTGATAACCACACCTCCTGCCCGGGCTGGTATGCAGGGGCCGGGGACCGCCGGCGGTCTGCATGGGCCTTAGCCCTCGTCCGGACCGTTAACAAGGCAGAACGGGGGGGGTGCCACACCCGACGGCACCTCCGCAGGTGGGACTGGACTGAGGGCACACCGACCTCACCCTCCACCACGGGAAACAATGGGGGCTGGTACCCCAGACACACCTCAAATGGGGAGAGGCCGGTGGCAGAAGACACCTGGCTGTTATGTGCATACTCGATCCAGGCCAGATGGTTACTCCAGGCCGTCGGGTGCGTGGATGTCACACAGCGGAGGGTCTGTTCCAACTCTTGGTTGGCCCGTTCTGCCTGTCCGTTCATCTGTGGGTG
Source organism: Thalassophryne amazonica (assembly GCF_902500255.1). Taxonomy (NCBI): domain Eukaryota; kingdom Metazoa; phylum Chordata; class Actinopteri; order Batrachoidiformes; family Batrachoididae; genus Thalassophryne; species Thalassophryne amazonica. The sequence continues at coordinate 10,409,723 of NC_047122.1, forward strand.
GTACCCGGACGAGAGGCTCACGGTGGCCCCCAGTTCTCTGCAGAAACTCCTCCAGACTTGAGAGGAAAACTGGGGACCACGATCCGAGACTACGTCAGTTGGTATCCCATGCAGACGGACGACGTGGTGGACCAGGAGGTCTGCTGTCTCCTGGGCCATTGGGAGCTTCGGGAGGGCCACAAAGTGGGCCGCCTTGGAGAATCGGTCCACTATCGTGAGGATGGTGGTGTTGCCCTGGGACGGCGGGAGGCCCGTGACGAAATCCAGGCCGATATGGGACCAGGGGCGATGAGGCACAGGAAGCGGCTGGAGAAGTCCTTGGGACCTTTTGTGGTCTGCCTTGCCCCTGGCACAGGTGGTGCAGGCCTGGATATACTCCCGGACGTCGGCCTCCATAGACACCCACCAGAAGCGCTGCTGGACAACTGCCATGGTCCTTCGCACCCCTGGATGACAGGAGAGCTTGGAACCGTGACAGAAATCCAAGACTGCAGCTCTGGCTTCTGGTGGGACGTACATACGATTCTTCGGACCATTTCCGGGGTCCGGGCTCCGTGCCAGGGCCTCCCGGACGGTCTTCTCCACGTCCCAGGTGAGGGTGGCCACAATAGTGGACTCCGGAATGATGGGCTCCGGTGGATCCGACAGCACAGTTTTGACTTCGTCTTCATGTACCCAGGACAAGGCATCCGATCTCTGGTTCTTGGTCCCGGGGCGATAGGTGATCCGGAAGTCAAAACGTCCGAAGAACAGTGACCAGCGGGCTGGCCTGGGGTTCAGCCGCTTGGCGGTCCTGATATAGTCCAGGTTCCGATGGTCCGTGAAAACCGTGAATGGTACAGACGCTCCCTCCAACAGGTGTCTCCACTCCTCAAGAGCCTCTTTCACCGCAAGGAGTTCTCGATTGCCGACGTCATAGTTCCATTCAGCGGGGGTCAACCTGCAAGAAAAGTAGGCACACGGGTGAAGAACCTTATTGGTCTCCCCGCTCTGGGATAGCACGGCTCCTATCCCTGAGTCAGAGGCGTCCACTTCAACCACAAACTGGCGGCTAGGGTCGGTCTACTGGTGCAGACGAGAACCGGCGTTTCAACTCCTTGAACGCGGCTTCGCACCGATCCGACCAGGTGAATTGGACTTTTGGAGAGGTCAGGGCTGTCAGGGGGCTAACTACCTGACTGTAGCCCTTAATGAACCTCCTGTAGAAATTTGCAAAGCTGAGGAACTGTTGCAGCTTCCTACGGCTTGTTGGTTGGGGCCAATCTCTCACCGCCTCAACCTTGGCCGGATCAGGGGCGACAGAGTTGGAGGAGATGATGAACCCCAGGAAGGACAAAGAGGTGCGGTGAAACTCACACTTCTCGCCCTTCACAAACAGCCGGTTCTCCAACAACCGCTGCAGGACCTGACGTACATGCTGGACATGAGTCTCAGGGTCCGGGGAAAAGATGAGTATGTCATTCAGATATACGAAGACGAATCGGTGCAGGAAGTCCCGCAAGACGTCATTTACCAAAGCTTGGAACGTCGCGGGGGCGTTAGTGAGGCCGAACGGCATGACCAGGTACTCAAAATGACCTAGTGGGGTGTTAAATGCCGTTCCATTCGTCTCCCTTCCGGATCCGAATCAGGTGATACGCATTCCTAAGGTCCAGTTTGGTGAAACTTTGGGCTCCATGCAGGGGCGTGAACACTGAATCCAACAGGGGTAAAGGGTATCGATTGCGAACCGTTATGTCGTTTAGCCCCCTGTAATCAATGCATGGACGGAGTCCGCCGTCTTTCTTGCCCACAAAAAAGAAACCTGCACCCATCGGGGAGGTGGAATTCCGGATCAGCCCGGCAGCTAATGAGTCCCGGATGTAGGTCTCCATTGATTCACGCTCAGGACGTGAGAGGTTGTACAGCCTGCTGGACGGGTACTCAGCGCCCGGGACCAAATCAATGGCACAATCGTACGGACAGTGCGGGGGAAGGGTGAGTGTCAGATCCTTGCTGAAGATGTCAGCAAGGTCGTGGTACTCAACCGGCACCGCCGTCAGATTGGCAGGGACTTTAACCTCCCCATTAGCATTTACACCGGGAGGAACCGAGGATCCTAAACAATTCCGGTGGCAGGTTTCGCTCCACTGAGTCACAACCCCAGACGGCCAATCAATCCGGGGATTGTGTTTAATCATCCATGGAAAGCCCCAAATCACATGGGAGGTAGAAGGAGTTACAAAAAACTCAATCTCCTCCCGGTGATTCCCAGACACTACCAGGGTTACAGGTAGTGTCTTGTGTGTGATAAAAGGGAGAAGAGTGCCATCTAGTGCTCGCACCTTCACTGGTGAAGAAAGCACCACCAGAGGGAGCCCTAGCTCCCTTGCCCATCTGCTATCCAGCAGATTCCCTTCTGACCCCGTGTCCACCAGTGCTGGGGCTTGAAGGGTTAAATCCCCACTCAGGATTTTAACTGGGAGTCGTGTTGACAGATGTGTATGACCCACGTGAATGTTTTGACCCCCCCTCAGCCCAGTCTCTAAGGGCAGGTGTTTGTGTTTTGACCGTTTGAGGCAGTCTCTCTGCTGATGCTCACTCGAGCCGCAGACAAAGCACTCCCCACAGACCAGCCTCCTCTGTCTGAATGTGGCCCTGCTCGTGTCCCTAGCACCGTCAGCAGGGGGAGCTGTAGCCACACGGAACACTGTGGCTGTGGAGCGTGGGGAAGACGGCTCCCTTTCGGACCCGGGAGGAAGAGAGACAGCTTGTGCCTGATCACGCCCTTCGCCTTGCTCCCGTCAGCGTTCTTCTAACCGATTGTCCAACCGTATAACCAAATCGATAAGCTCAGCCAAATCCCGCGGTTCCTCCTTAGCCACCAGGTGCTCCTTCAGGACAGACGACAGTCCTTTTATGAAGGCGGCGCGGAGCGCAGTCATATTCCAGCCGGACCTCGCAGCCGTGATGCGGAAGTCGACTGCATATTCGGCTGCGCTCCAACGCCCCTGTCTCATTGACAGCAGCACGGTAGACGCGGTTTCGCCTCTGTTAGGGTGATCAAAAACAGTCCTGAGCTCCCTCACAAACCCAGTATAAGTGGTAAGGAGCCATGAACCTTGCTCCCAAAGTGCTGTAGCCCAAGTGCGTGCCTCACCCCGAAGCAAATAAATCACGTAAGCCACCTTGCTGGAGTCAGACGCGTACATCACGGGACGTTGTGCAAAGACGAGCGAACACTGCATAAGAAAGTCTGCGCATGTCTCCACACAACCTCCGCACACAACACTTCTCTACTTTTCATTATCGGATTATCTTTTTAGATAACTTTAAATTAGTTTTTAGTTTTAAAGTAATGTGCTAATTTTTAAGGTTTTGTGAGCACATGCTGAGCCCAGCAGTGCATTATGGGTAGGATGATGTAATCTCACGTTCACGACAGGACAAATGCATTTCAGACACTCTGTTCAGGCTCCACGGACAACAGCATTAAACTCTAGTGCCTAAAACTCTCTTGAATATATTTTCTGGGTTTATAGATGTTGTTATTGTATTTGCGTTTGTTAAATTCCACGCATTTTAAATGTAGCAGACAGGGATTATCTGGAATTTTGTTTTCAAGGCCTCTACTGCCATCTACTGGCCAGTAGTGTTCATGGCAGTATTTGCCCTAAGTACTAAGCGTCTGGGAACCAGTAGATGGCAGTGTTGTATTTGTTTTGACCCCAGTTATATAAGATGATTGTCAAATCAACTTTTTGGCTTTGCAAATGGCTTTTTTTTTTACAAATGAAATTTAAAAACAAAACAACAGCAAAAAAAAAAATAATAATAACATTACAAGACAGCTCTGCAGTGTTTGCACAGGCACAGTGCAAGCGGTTGGATGCTTGTAGCTTTTCAGCAGGAGGATAACCTCACGACGGCCGACCAGAATAATATCAAACAGGTTTGATTTTCATTCGACCATACGATCGCGATCAGGAGGTGGTCATGAGATGTTAAAGCTTGTTACTCCATGTACACTACACGATGCAGGACGTGCGATTAACCTGAAACTCGGTCCAAAAATTCCTGCATGAAAAATCATCTCGCACAGTGTAAAGCACGTTTTACAACATCATAAAATGTGTGCACATTCTCTCCACATGCAAAACATTTTGCGATGACACTTCCAGGGCTCCGTAAAAATGCCTGTTTTTACAAATAAAAAAATGAACACCAGCACACGACAGACGTCACATTAACGTGTTGGTTTACATAATGAATGACTGAACCAATCAGTGTTTAGCAGAGGCACTTTTATCCAGAATCCTTTGTGATTTGTCTGTGTTTGTTACAAAACCTCAGAATTAGTGCATTATTCTACATTAAAAGATATATGCTATATTTTAACTTTGTACAAATGACAGAATTGACATTAATGGAGTTATTCTATTGGTATTAATGTTATTTATAAATCAAAACCATAAGTCAGCATGACTTTATTTTTCAAGACCTCCGCCTGACCGGAGTGTTGTAATTGAGAGAGAGCTGGATTTATGGCTGCTCTTAGGGTGCCTCTGTGTTGGGAGCTCTGTAGTGAACAAGAGCTTCCAGCAGGGACAGAATGTTCAAAGACAAAAGTGTGGTCTCAGTGTGTGGGTCTGTTACTTTTAATATTAGTAGAAGTTATTGTGGAATTAAAATTTTAATTTGTTTTACTAGTAGTTGCAAATGTACCAGAGACAATATTGGAATTTATCTGTTATCTGTAACTTCCGATACATTTTTGGGTGATTTATTGTTTTATCTTTATCGAAGATAACTTTTCAGTTATCTGATTATCTGTTATCGAAGTTAATTTTTTGGTTATCTGTGCCGACCTCTGTATATATGCTTTTACTGTGTTTTATAAGTGTAATAAAGGTTTACAATCAGAAATAAGAAAGGAAAAAGTAAAGCGGAAAATAATTTTCCACACACATTTATTCAAAACACACAGCAAACTATAATAAACAACTGTTTTGACACTTTATAAAGGTAATTTGAGGTCTTGTGTGAAAGACTCTACAACAAAAAGGTTCAAACAATAAACACAAATGCACATCTTGAACAATATATACAAAATGGTCTATGCGTTTTGTTTGTCTTCATCTCAAAGCAATTTCTGTCTGCTATTACACAAAGGTTACATCACAAACTTCTACTTCTACTGTGTTTTGGAGTGTTCTGTGCTGCTCCTAAAGCAGCTTTCATTCACACTTTGGCTCCTTACAGTCTGAGGAGCGGCCCTCCCCCTCGCTCCATTGATATGGTAAACAGTGCTTTACGCCGAGAAAGCAACAGAGTTATCCAGTAACATTCACATGCAAACTAGTGGAGCAATCCTGATAGTTACACACTCTTTGTTTGAGCATGTGAGATTGTCATCAGAGACTCTCTGTCTGCTCCGTCTGCTTTCACTTATCCCTGTGCGTAATGGCGCAGGGCGCATTGGAGGCCAATAGTATGTACTCATTGGAGCACCCAGGGTGCTATTCAAACGGGCCAACTAGTAACATAATCACTCCTGAAAACGATCTTTGCCTTTAATGTGAGGTAAATCTGCTCTACGATTGGATTTTGGAAAACCATGTGATGGTGAACCAATTCCAATTGGACACTCACATTGTGCAGATCATCATACAGCTTCTATGAGGAGTACAAAGATGGCCTATGGCTGGCTCGAAAGTCTACAGAGTTAACTTTTCAGCAAAAAAAGTAAGTTTCTATCTCATATCATTAAAAAGTTATTTATAATTTAGTAAAGCTTGGTCTTAGCCGTCATATACAACGGAGTCGGTCCAAGAGGGTTAAACTGTTGTGGGCTGCCTGTCCTGTTTCCTGCTGCTCTCGCTCTCTCCTCTGCACAGGTGGCGTGCCTCAAGCTGATCGACACTCCTGTTCCACATCTCATCAGCTTCTGCAAATGAACTCTCGCTCTTCACTCCATCCTCGCTAGAAACTCATCGTATCTTCCATGTTAACTGGCCTCTCTCTTGTGCGTTCCTACGCAGTATAATTCTAGTTAATTCTGAGCTCTCAAGCTCTTAAATAGTTATTTGTATTTTTTCTTGCAACCTGTCAGAGATTTTTCCTAGCTCTGAGTTTTTGTCGCTGCCTTTTCTCAGCCTCAGCTCTCTCCAGCTGTCAGGATTCAGCTAAGATAATCAGTTGCATATTAGACTGTGATAGTTTCTTGAAGAACTAAATCAGCTCAGCACTGACTCACCTATGTGTCTCCTCCAGACGGCGTCGACAGCTTGCAGGTGGCCACCTGGCACCAGATCCATCCAACGGGACTGAAGTCGTCTGGGCTGCAGTTCCCCTGGTTCCACCGCTGAGCAGGCTGTACTCCACCTGGCTAGGCAGAACTGTACATTCTTAACACTCTGCAAAATCCTCTGTAATATCCTCGGCAATAAAGCCATGTCTAACGTCTGACTCTCTGCTCCCTGCTTCTGGGTTCGTCTTCCACTCACGCCCGAATCATAACAGGAGTTTCTGGCCACGTCATGGACCCAGCAGGGGCAGACCGGATGCAGCAGGCGCTTACTATTCAAGGCGAGTACCTCGGAAAGCTCCAGCAAGCTGTGGATTCCATCGCTGATCACGTGACCTCATTAACTGATCATGTCAAACATTCCGACATACGACTCACAGATTTTTCCACATAACTCTCGCAGCTCTCGGTTACACACACACCAACAACATTACCTGCTGCTCCGGCTCACCACCAAAACTGTTCATTTGCCATCCAGAACGTTCACGCCTCATTTCTGATGCAATGTTCTTTTGTTTTTAGCCAGCGTCCATCTCAGTACAGCTCCAATACAAGCAAGGTGGCTTATGTCATCAATCTTCTCAGAGGGGATGCACGATCCTGGGTGACCGCCCTCTGGAGCAACAACTCCCCACTCCTCAGCTCTTTCGTGGCATTTTCAAAAGAATTCCGTTTGATGTTCGACCACCACACCCGGAAGGATTCCATTTCCCAACGGCTACTCACAGTTAAACAGGACCAGCATAGTGCCGCGGAGTTCGTGGTGGACTTCTGCATTCTGGCTGCAGAGTCCGACTGGAACGAAGCAGCGCTACAAAGCATTTTTATAAACGGGCTAAATGACGCATTGAAAGACGAGCTGATGGTCCGGAACGAACCGACCGATCTGGACTCACTAATCGCACTTGTTATTTGGCTGAATAACCGGTTCAGGGAGCGGTGTCGGGACAAAGGCCATCGGGCTGACAGGATACTCCTCTGCTCGCCCCGCCTCTCGGCACACTCCAGGACCGCCTCTACCAAGCTCCATCGAGTACTCCTCTGACACGCCAGCTCCCCCTGCTGGAGAGCTCATGCAGCTCAGCAGGGCCAAATTGCCACCAGAAGAACGACGACAGAGGCTGGCGGTTGGGGAATGTCTCTATTGTAGTGCTAAGGGGCACAGTCTTAGCACATGCCCTGTTCGGCCAAAAGCCAACGCCCACCCGTAGAATCCGGGCAGTGGGTGAGCCAAGCAAAATTCACGGATGTGGGTTCCTGTCACACTCAAATCCCAGCCACTCTTTGTTTTGGCAGTGAAACACTTTTGGTCCCGACTCTCATTGACACAAGAGCCAAGGCGATTTCATCGACGCCGTTTTTCATCCAAAGCTAGGATGCGACTTGAGGCACTTCTGTCCCCACTGTCGGTGCATGCTTTAGATGGCACACCCCTACCAACCATTATTCACCGCACCACCTCAGTTACTTTAGTGGTGTCACGGAATCACTGAGAGATTATTCAGTTTTACATTATCCCATCTTCATCCCCCTTGGTTCTAGGCCATCCTTGGATCTTCAGCCACAATCCCGGGATAGATTGGCAGTCCAGGGTTATCACTCGATGGAGCGACACCTGTCTCAAGGGGTGTCTTAGTTCCTCGGTTCCCCCCAGCGTGGAGGTCAAGGAGAAAATCCATTCATCTCCCGACTTGTCATTAGTTCAACTGGAGTACCATGACCTTGGTGTTCCACCTGCTGCTGTTCCTGATGTGTGGGAAAATGTGCGAGGCGAGAGCCACGTGGAGCCACACATCTGGCTCTCTCTGTCTCCTCCTCCTCTCTGCACCACTCCATGGCACAGAGCCCAACTAAGCATGCAGTCACAAAGTTCTTCTGCTGTGGATTTTGAGGAGCAAACTGGAGCAATCTGAATTGTTTAGCAACTGGGATGAATATGGGGGTGTGTGTGGAGACAATTTGCCTCATTCACAACGTGACAGCACTTTTATGTGTTATGTGTAATAGCGCGCAACAACACGGAACATTATTCTTGACCGGGCGTAATGGTTCCTGATAATTCTCCAGCAACACATGCCATATATCATAACACGTGGTAACTGGTTGTAGCAATTCCTGAGGACACCTGACGCCTCTGCCCCGAATCATCACATTTGTGATCAGCGGCCAAGAATGTATACTTTGTGGCATTTGTGACAATGCAGCTTTAGGCAGAAGAGCAACTGTTGTATTTATCCTGTGATAAGACACTGAAGTCCTGATTTCAGCAGGTTAATCATGTAAACTTTTGGTCTTCCCTCTCACATGAATATCCAGAACTCACTGCTGAGGCCATGCAAACAAACATACCTCTGTGAATCATCTTTCTCCACTTTGACTGCAATGAAGAACAAGTACAGGGCTTGTTTACAGGTAGAGGATGATCTTAAACTCTGTTTGTCATCCATCACTCCAAGAATAGAGAAACTGTGTTATGAGAGACAGGCTCATCCTTCTCACAAACTTAATGAGGTCTAAATTGATGTGTGTGATAAGACTTTGATGGAGTCTATTACTAATACTGTTATGATGCTGTTCAGTTTTATGAATAGGGGGCAATAAATTACATTAAAGTTGAAACACTAAACATAAAATTAACTGTTTCATTAGTGCCAGTTTTGGTACTGTTCATGTTCCTGAAAGCTTCAAGACCTACAACTTGAAAAATGTTGTGAAGTCAAAAATTTTTATCACCTTGTATGTTACAGTTTTTATTGATTGCTTTAACCTGTTTGAAGAAACTGGTAACCTCTCAGTCCTCATCATCACTCTCTCAGGAGAGCAAAAAACACCCCTTGCAAATGAGTTAACCCATTGTCATTGGTTTGACACAATTCCCCCACCCTTTTGCAAATCAGTTAACGCAGATGTCATTCAAGCAGTCCAAACTCCATTGCTTTAGCTGTGGTAACCAAACAGAAACCATATATTCCCATCTCTTAGAAACCTCTTGACCGGCATGAAATCACTGGAGCACCTGTTTGACACTGCTTCACACAACTTTTCAATTTGCAATCAGTCTGCAGGTTCAAAAGGTGCCACGTTGTGTGTTGTAACTTGCAAGCATGGATGGTCTAAGGCACATGAGAGTGAGAGGTAGAGGGCTCAGGGGAAGACGAGTCCGAGGAAGAGGAGTCCGTGTGCGAGATGGGGGTGTAGCTGGAAGGGCTCAAGTCACAGATGAAATTCGGGCAACTGTGATTGATCATGTGGTAAATCATGGTCTTTCACATAGAGAGGCTGGACAAAGAGTCCAACCTGTTCTCAGTAGAAACACGGTTGCATCCATTGTCAGAGTTTTTCGACTGGAGAACAGGTAATGTTGCTCATACAGTATATACAGATATATCTGTAATGATATACAGTATGTCATGTAATTTTATTCCACGTCATGTATTCTTTATAGAATCGAAAGGCTACCGGTCGGTGGTGGTAGACGCAGACTTTTGAATGCTGAGCAGGAGGCAGCCATTGTGAACATGGTTCTGACAAATAATGCCATTAGGCTGCGTGAAATCAGGGCATCAGTGATTGCAGATCAGGGGGTATTTCGAAATGTAAATACTGTGAGTGAGACAACAATTGCCCGTTGTTGTGTGGGCCGCTGAAGAGGAGGTACTGCTGGCCCACCACCACTAGAGGGCGCCCTGCCTGGAGTGCAGGCTCCAGGCACCGGAGGGCGCTGCCGCCTTACGGGAGCAGCCAGGATGACAGCTGTCATCTATCACTGGAGACAGCTGATCCCAATCACTGAGGAGGTATATCAGCAGGACGGCATCTCCACCTCATTTGCCGAGATATCGCTCTACCAAGGAGGTAACGAACTCAGCCAGCCCTTCATCATTTGTGAAAGGAACGTATTCGATAAGTATCCTAGTTACTAGACAGTGTTGTTTTCTGATTAGAGGTGGAGGTGGTGTTTTCCACCCCACGTGTTGTTGGGTGCAGCCGCACCCACGTCTGACTGTGTCTGTTCCTCGCCAGCAGTACCGGATCCGACGAGCGGAGGCAGAGACCACCTGGGAGTTCGGGACTTGGCGGTTCCAGTATTCCCGGGGTTCGGTGGCAGAGGAAATCGGGTGGTTCCGGTTCGTCTTGGACAGACGTCTCCTATCGTCGAGCCTGCCCACACGACACCGTTGGAATTTAACTTGAGACCGAAATTGTGATTTGTTGTATTTGTTGTGCGTGTTCACAACAGTAAAGCCTTGTTATTTGACTTTCTTCATTGTCCGTTCATTTGCGCCCCCTGTTGTGGGTCCGTGTACTGACACTTTCCCAACAGGATATCTCGGCCAACGTCATGGATCCCGAGGGGCGTCAACCGGCTGTTGAACGGCCAATGGAAGAACAGGACGCGCAGGCGTCCGCAGGAGGGGTAATCGGTGAGTTGCAGCGGATCCTCACCGCTTTCACGACTCGGTTAGATTTGATGACCGAGCAGAACGTCCTCCTGAACCGCAGGGTGGAGGCTCTCGCCGCTGCGGCTCTCCCTCCCATAGACCCTGTGCGTAACATAGACGTTCCACTGGTTGTTCAACGACCTCTCCCACCTTCCCCGGAAGCATACATAAGCCCCCCAGAGCCGTACGGAGGCTGTGTGGAGACGTGCGCGGATTTTCTGATGCAGTGCTCGCTCGTCTTCGCACAGCGTCCCGTCATGTACGCGACCGATGCTAGTAAAGTAGCTTATGTAATAAACCTGCTTCGCGGTGAGGCACACGCTTGGGCTACAGCGCTCTGGGAGCAGAATTCACGGCTCCTTCTGACATACGATGGGTTTGTAAGGGAGCTCAGAACCGTGTTCGATCACCCTAATAGGGGCGAGACCGCTTCAACCGTGCTACTGTCAATGAGACAGGGGCGTTGGAGCGCAGCTGCATATGCAGTCGACTTCCGCATTGCGGCTGCGAGGTCCGGCTGGAATAGCACTGCCCTCCGCGCCGCCTTTGTAAACGGACTGTCTTTGGTTCTCAAGGAGCACCTGGTGGCTAAGGACGAACCGCGGGATTTAGATGGGCTCATCGATCTCGTCATACGGTTAGACAACCGGTTAGAAGAACGTCGGCGGGAACGAGACGAAGGGCGTGGCCGGGCACGCGCCATCCCTCTCCCTACCGGTTCCGACCGCGCTCCGCCTTCCCCACGCTCCACGGCCCCTGCGCTCCGTGGGGCCACAGCTCCCCCTGCTGACGAAGCTATGGACACGAGTAGGGCAACATTTAGGGCACCAGATGCACAGAGGAGACGGGCCCACGGAGCTTGTTTTGTTTGTGGTGCAATAGAGCACCATATGAGAGACTGCCCCGAGCGGTTAAACTCCAACGCCCGCCCCTAGAAACTGGGCTAGGGGTGGGCCGAGACATTCACGTGGGACACACCCACATTGCCACACGACTCCCAGTTACAATCCTTTATGAGGATGTAACCCTGAAGGCCCCAGCACTGGTGGACACGGGCTCTGAGGGGAATCTGCTGGACAGCAGATGGGCTAAGGAGATAGGGCTCCCTCTGGTGGCGCTTACCTCGCCTGTGCAGGTTCGGGCACTAGATGGCTCCCTACTCCCTCAGATCACGCATAAGACACCACCTGTAACTCTGGTGGTGTCGGGAAATCACCGGGAGGTGATTGAGTTTTTTGTGACTCAGGCCACCTCCCGTGTGGTTTTAGGATTTCCCTGGATGTTGAAGCACAATCCCCGGATTGATTGGCCGTCCGGGGTAGTGGTTCAGTGGAGCGAGACCTGCCATCGGGTGTGTTTAGGTTCCTCGGTTCCTCCCGGCTCCCAAGCTAAGGAGGAGGTCAGAGTCCCGCCCAATCTGGGGACGGTGCCGGTGGAGTACCACGACCTTGTCGACGTGTTCAGCAAGGATCTGGCGCTCACACTTCCCCCCCACCATCCGTATGATTGTGCCATTGATTTGGTTCCGGGCAGTGAGTTTCCGTCCAGTAGGCTGTACAACCTCTCCCGGCCTGAGCGCGAATCAATGGAGACCTACATCCGGGACTCATTAGCTGCCGGGTTGATCCGGAATTCCACCTCCCCGATGGGCGCAGGTTTCTTTTTTGTGGGCAAAAAAGACGGCGGACTCCGTCCATGCATTGATTATAGGGGGCTGAACGAGATCACGGTTCGCAACCGATACCCGTTGCCCCTGTTGGATTCGGTGTTCACACCCCTGCATGGAGCCCAAATTTTCACCAAGCTCGATCTTAGAAACGTGTATCATCTGGTTCGGATCCGGAAGGGAGACGAGTGGAAAACGGCATTTAACACCCCCTTAGGTCACTTTGAGTACCTGGTCATGCCGTTCGGCCTCACAAACGCCCCCGCGACGTTCCAAGCATTAGTTAATGATGTCTTGCGGGATTTCCTGCACCGGTTCGTCTTCGTATATCTAGACGATATACTCATCTTTTCTCCGGATCCTGAGACTCATGTCCGGCATGTACGTCAGGTCCTGCAGCGGTTGTTGGAGAACCGGCTGTTTGTGAAGGGCGAGAAGTGTGAGTTCCACCGCACCTCTTTGTCCTTCCTGGGGTTCATCATCTCCTCCAACTCCGTCGCTCCTGATCCGGCCAAGGTTGCGGCGGTGAGAGACTGGCCCCAACCCACAAGCCGTAGGAAGTTGCAACAGTTCCTAGGCTTTGCTAATTTCTACAGGAGGTTCATTAAGGGCTACAGTCAGGTAGCTAGCCCCCTGACAGCCCTGACCTCACCAAAAGTCCCCTTCACCTGGTCGGATCGGTGCGATGCCGCATTCAAGGAGTTGAAACGGCGCTTCTCGTCTGCACCTGTTCTGGTGCAGCCCGATCCTAGTCGCCAGTTAGTGGTTGAAGTGGACGCCTCGGACTCAGGGATAGGAGCCGTGCTGTCCCAGAGCGGGAAGACCGATAAGGTCCTTCACCCATGTGCCTATTTTTCCCGCAGGTTGACCCCAGCCGAACGGAACTATGACGTCGGCAATCGAGAGCTCCTTGCGGTGAAAGAGGCTCTTGAGGAGTGGAGACATCTGTTGGAGGGAACGTCCGTGCCATTCACGGTTTTCACTGACCACCGGAACCTGGAGTATATCAGGACCGCCAAGCGGCTGAATCCCAGGCAAGCCCGCTGGTCACTGTTCTTCGGCCGTTTTGACTTCCGGATCACCTACCATCCCAGGACCAAAAACCAAAGATCGGATGCTTTGTCCCGGGTACATGAAGAAGAGGTCAAAACGGAGCCGTCGGATCCCCCGGATCCCATCATCCCGGAGTCCGCTATCGTGGCCGCCCTCACCTGGGACGTGGAGAAGACCGTCCGGGAGGCCCTGACACGAGACCCGGACCCCGGAACCGGACCGAAGAACAAACTCTACGTCCCACCAGAAACCAGGGCTGCAGTTTTGGACTTCTGTCACGGTTCTAAGCTCTCCTGTCATCCTGGGGTGCGAAGAACCGTGGCAGTCGTCCGGCAGCGCTTCTGGTGGGCGTCCCTGGAGGCCGACGTCCGGGGTTACATCCAGGCCTGTACCACCTGCGCCAGGGGCAAGGCCGACCACCGCAAGACATCGGGGTTGCTGCAGCCGCTGCCCGTGCCTCATCGCCCCTGGTCTCACATCGGCCTGGATTTTGTCACGGGTCTTCCGCCGTCCCAGGGAAACACTGTCATCCTCACAATAGTGGACCGATTCTCCAAGGCGGCCCACAAGGAGGCTCCAGCTTCCGGCCTCACTGCGGATTCATCCAGTATTCCACGTCTCCAGGATTAAACCCCATCACACCTCACCCCTCTGCACTCCGGGTCCGGCGCCACCTCCTGCCCGGATCATCGACGGAGGGCCGGCTTGGACCGTACGCCGGCTCCTCGACGTCCGACGGATGGGCCGGGGTTTTCAGTATCTGGTGGACTGGGAGGGGTACGGCCCCGAAAAACGCTCCTGGGTGAAGAAGGGCTTCATCCTGGACCCGGCCCTCCTGGCCGACTTCTACCGTCGCCACCCTGACAAACCCGGTCGTGCGCCAGGAGGCGCCCGTTGAGGGGGGGGTCCTGTTGTGTGGGCCGCTGAAGAGGAGGTACTGCTGGCCCACCACCACTAGAGGGTGCCCTGCCTGGAGTGCGGGCTCCAGGCACCGGAGGGCGCTGCCGCCTTACGGGAGCAGCCAGGATGACAGCTGTCATCTATCACTGGAGACAGCTGATCCCAATCACTGAGGAGGTATATCAGCAGGACGGCATCTCCACCTCATTTGCCGAGATATCGCTCTACCAAGGAGGTAACGAACTCAGCCAGCCCTTCATCATTTGTGAAAGGAACGTATTCGATAAGTATCCTAGTTACTAGACAGTGTTGTTTTCTGATTAGAGGTGGAGGTGGTGTTTTCCACCCCACGTGTTGTTGGGTGCAGCCGCACCCACGTCTGACTGTGTCTGTTCCTCGCCAGCAGTACCGGATCCGACGAGCGGAGGCAGAGACCACCTGGGAGTTCGGGACTTGGCGGTTCCAGTATTCCCGGGGTTCAGTGGCAGAGGAAATCGGGTGGTTCCGGTTCGTCTTGGACAGACGTCTCCTATCGTCGAGCCTGCCCACACGACACCCTTGGAATTTAACTTGAGACCGAAATTGTGATTTGTTGTATTTGTTGTGCGTGTTCACAACAGTAAAGCCTTGTTATTTGACTTTCTTCATTGTCCGTTCATTTGCGCCCCCTGTTGTGGGTCCGTGTACTGACACTTTCCCAACACCCGTGTCCTCAGTAGGAACAACATGGCTATGAAACAGCTCTACAGAGTTCCCTTCCAGAGGAACTCTGATGCTGTGAAGGAGGCCAGATGCCAATATGTGGAGGTAAGGACACATTACAGTACTATACTGTTGTGCCTTGGCATATCATGCAGTTACTGTCAACTGGAGTTACCTTTACTGTATGTAATTGTAATTTTGCTTTTTGTTTTCTTCAGCGTATCATGGAGCTTGAAGCTGAGGGGGCACATCATATTTTCATCTATGTCGATGAAGCCGGCTTCAACCTCTGTAAAGTGAGGTGCCGTGGGAGGAACCTCATTGGGCATAGGGCCACTATTACAGTTCCAGGGCAGAGGGGCGCCAACATTACTATGTGTGCTGCTATTTCTAATGATGGCGTCCTCAGCCATATTCCAGCTGTTGGCCCCTACAATAGTGAGCTCCTCATTGCATTCTTGGACACCCTGCATGACAGGCTCATCCCGCCTCAGGAAAGAGGGCTGTTGAGGCCTGGCATGCCACTGTTTGTAATCATCTGGGACAATGTGGCATTCCACCACTCTCGTGTGGTGAATGAGTGATTTGTGGGGCACCCGAGGATGATGATGCAATTCCTTCCTCCATACTCTCCATTTTTAAATCCTATAGAGGAATTCTTCAGTGCATGGAGATGGAAGGTATACGACCACTGCCCCTATGAGCAGATGCCCTTGCTCGATGCAATGACCGCTGCTGCCCAAGACATAGATGAAGAGGCATGCCAAGGATGGATAAGGCATGCTAGAAGATTCTTCCCTAGGTGCATCGCAAGGGAAAATATTGAGTGTGATGTAGATGAGGCCTTGTGGCCTATTCATCAAGAGAAAATAGACTAGTAGAGATTTTTTTTTTCTTTATTGTACAGAATTATTATTTTTATTTTCCTAATGTCTTATACAGTGACGGATTTTATTTTTTCCTTTCATATTCTATATGTGGTTTCTGTTGGGATATTTCATTTGTTAGCCACGGTCTAAATAAGAAAAACAAGAATGAATACTGCAATCAATAAAATTTTCATCACAGCATATCTGGATCACTTTTTTTGCAAGAAGGCAAATTTGACTACAAATGGCACTGACATGTAAGCTGCTCAGTCATTACTGTAGCTCAGTCATTAGGTACAATGACCAGTAATGCAGCACTGATTCACATTGAGTGCTGCATTTTGTATTTTGATGCCCCTTGTCTAATGACTGATTGGAAGCGCTTATGCACTTGTGTGCAAGTTGTGTTGTTTGAGGGCAAAATTTGCTTTTGGTTCATAGTTTAAATGTTTTAGCAGAGTTAGAGCATTTTGCAAGCAAAATGTGTCATTTTGACCATTGGTGCCACTGTTTAGGCCTCTGCGTTAACTGTTTTGAGAAATGTGGATTTTGAGTCGACTACTGTGTCAAAGCAATCAATAAAAACTGTAAATGATAGAAATATTAGTAAATTCCTCAAATTTAGTTTGGTTGTGTTCATTTCTATGAAACTTACGTATTATGTTAGTATTTAGTTTGAAAAGTTTAAAACAAATCATTTCTATGGCATCTGGGATCACAAATGGTAGTAAACATATGTTTAATTGGTGTGACGACTATGAGGGGGTCCTTGAAAAATTTTCTCCCTTGTAAGGCGTCTGTGGCCCCAAAAGGTTTGAGAACCCCTGCTCTAAAGAAACTATTTGAGAAATGCCAAGGGGACAGATTTTGTTCAGCGCCTGTGGTTGGTGATTGTGCAGGAGACTTGTCTCAACAACCATAAATTCACCTGGAGGTCACAGGTAGTCATGAAATGGGGTGCAGTAGGAAATTTGCTGCTTGTCTCGTCCATCTTGTATACAGACAATTCTTATGCTACGTTATCTGAAATATGTGAGACAATGCACATCAAGATATTCAGTGAAAGGCAGTTTTACGCCCTGCAGAAGGAAAACATGTACCCAACAGTGAACAAGATGCCACCAGGAACAAGTCCTCTCAGGTATGTAAGAGTATGCCTAAATTTAGATTAGGATGACAAATAAAGCTTATACTTATTGAGAATTTGTTGTGTGTTTATTGTTTTTAGGTTATCTTGGCAAACCTGATATTGTCGTAGCGAGAGATGGACGTTGTGATAGTTCGGGCCACACTGCAACCTTCGGTACATATTCCCTCATGGATGTGGAGACCAATCTTGTTCTGGCATCGAATTGGGTGAAAGTGACGGAAGTAAAGAATTTGTACAATATGGAGAATAAAGGACTGATCAGGAGTCTTAGTGATGTTGAGGTAAGACATTTCAAATACATGATTCTTATTCAGACTTCAGTGAACAATGTTTGTGGCTAAAACGAAAAAAATCACATCCTATTGAGGCATATCATGTCATTATTTGCAATTCTCAGTTAACATGAACAATAAAATTTAGATGATTACAACAGAATAGGCTGTATAACAGCTGCATGTCTCTGTGCATGCACACTGCATAGCCCATGACCATTGCTATATATATATATATATATATATATATATATATATATATATATAATTACCTTGTGTGTGCTTTTTTATGTGTTTATGTACCAGGCCGGCTTATGTCTGTTATGGGTGTGTTGTTTTCTTTGGGTCGGTCATGGTTTGCTCAGCCCTGCTGTGACCTAAAGCAAGGATGTACATCTACAGCTGGTCTCCGGGCGCCTTATGGCGACTTCTGCTCCTAACTGGCAATTAGGAAGGGTTAAATCAGGGGTGGGCAATCATGTGCCATGAAGGGCCGAAGCACTGCAGGTTTTACATGGGAAACAAGGTACCAGTAGATTCAGTAGATTCTCACAAATCCAACAAGACCAAGCATTCATGATATGTACACTCTTAAGGCTATGAAATTGGGCTATTAGTAAAAAAAGTAGAAAAGGGGGTGTTCACAATAATAGTAGTGTGGCATTCAGTCAGTGAGTTTGTCAATTTTGTGGAACAAACAGGTGAATCAGGTGTCCCCTATTTAAGGATGAAGCCAGCACCTGTTGAACATGCTTTTCTCTTTGAAAGCCTGAGAAAAATGGGACGTTCAAGACATTGTTCAGAA
Source organism: Thalassophryne amazonica (assembly GCF_902500255.1). Classification (NCBI taxonomy): domain Eukaryota; kingdom Metazoa; phylum Chordata; class Actinopteri; order Batrachoidiformes; family Batrachoididae; genus Thalassophryne; species Thalassophryne amazonica. The sequence goes on from NC_047122.1 coordinate 10,427,868, forward strand.
GAACAGCATAGTTTGATTAAAAAGTTTATTGGAGAGGGGAAAACTTATAAGCAGGTGCAAAAAAGTATAGGCTGTTCATCTACAATGATCTCCAATGCTTTAAAATGGACAAAAAAAGAAACCAGAGACACGTGGAAGAAAACAGAAAACAACCATCAAAATGGATAGAAGAATAACCAGAATGGCAAAAGCTCACCCATTGATTAGCTCCAGGATGATCAAAGACAGTCTGGAGTTACCTGTAAGTGCTGTGACAGTTAGAAGACGCCTGTGTGAAGCTAATTTATTTGCAAGAATCCCCCACAAAGTCCCTCTGTTAAATAAAAGACATGTGCAGAAGAGGTTACAATTTGCCAAAGAACACATCAACTGGCCTAAAGAGAAATGGAGGAATATTTTGTGGACTGATGAGAGTAAAATTGTTCTTTTTGGGTCCAAGGACTGCAGACAGTTTGTGAGACGACCCCCAAACTCTGAATTCAAGCCACAGTTCACAGTGAACATTACTTTGCCTCTACTGGTGGTTGGCTCTCACTGCGGTATTGTATCACTTCCTGTTCCGGAGCACAGCGGTGTTTTTCTGTATCTGTTAGCTGTTTAATCTGCGCAGTTAGATTGATCTAGTTATCTAGATTCCGATTTGTTTCCCAGTGTAATCTTCACGTGCCTTAACTAAAGCACTCCTTCTGCTGAATCACCTCTAAATTATTTACACATTATTCACTTTGCATGTTTTTAGGAATCCGCTAGCTTAGCGTAGCTACTAGCTCTTAGCCGATTTAGCATGGCGGCTTCTCCTGTCTCTCCCGCACTTTTCTGTTCTGGGTGTGAAATGTTTAGTTATTCCTCGGCCTCCTTTAGCAGTAATGGTACTTGTAATAAGTGTAGCTTATTCGTAGCTTTGGAGGCCAGGCTGGGCGAATTGGAGACTCGGCTCCGCACCGTGGAAAATTCTACAGCTAGCCAGGCCCCTGTAGTCGGTGCGGACCAAGGTAGCTTAGCCGCCGTTAGTTCCCCTCTGGCAGATCCCGAGCAGCCGGGAAAGCAGGCCGACTGGGTGACTGTGAGGAGGAAGCGTAGCCCTAAACAGAAGCCCCGTGTACACCGCCAACCCGTTCACATTTGTAACCGTTTTTCCCCACTCGGCGACACACCCGCCGAGGATCAAACTCTGGTTATTGGCGACTCTGTTTTGCGAAATGTGAAGTTAGCAACACCAGCAACCATAGTCAATTGTCTTCCGCGGGCCAGAGCAGGCGACATTGAAGGAAATTTGAAACTGCTGGCTAAGGCTAAGCGTAAATTTGGTAAGATTGTAATTCACGTCGGCAGTAATGACACCCGATTACGCCAATCGGAGGTCACTAAAATTAACATTAAATCGGTGTGTAACTTTGCAAAAACAATGTCGGACTCTGTAGTTTTCTCTGGGCCCCTCCCCAATCGGACCGGGAGTGACATGTTTAGCCGCATGTTCTCCTTGAATTGCTGGCTGTCTGAGTGGTGTCCAAAAAATGAGGTGGGCTTCATAGATAATTGGCAAAGCTTCTGGGGAAAACCTGGTCTTGTTAGGAGAGACGGCATCCATCCCACTTTGGATGGAGCAGCTCTCATTTCTAGAAATCTGGCCAATTTTCTTAAATCCTCCAAACCGTGACTATCCAGGGTTGGGACCAGGAAGCAGAGTTGTAGTCTTACACACCTCTCTGCAGCTTCTCTCCCCCTGCCATCCCCTCATTACCCCATCCCCGTAGAGACGGTGCCTGCTCCCAGACTACCAATAACCAGCAAAAATCTATTTAAGCATAAAAATTCAAAAAGAAAAAATAATATAGCACCTTCAACTGCACCACAGACTAAAACAGTTAAATGTGGTCTATTAAACATTAGGTCTCTCTCTTCTAAGTCCCTGTTGGTAAATGATATAATAATTGATCAACATATTGATTTATTCTGCCTTACAGAAACCTGGTTACAGCAGGATGAATATGTTAGTTTAAATGAGTCAACACCCCCGAGTCACACTAACTGTCAGAATGCTCGTAGCACGGGCCGGGGCGGAGGATTAGCAGCAATCTTCCATTCCAGCTTATTAATTAAACAAAAACCCAGACAGAGCTTTAATTCATTTGAAAGCTTGACTCTTAGTCTTGTCCATCCAAATTGGAAGTCCCAAAAACCAGTTTTATTTGTTATTATCTATCGTCCACCTGGTCGTTACTGTGAGTTTCTCTGTGAATTTTCAGACCTTTTGTCTGACTTAGTGCTTAGCTCAGATAAGATAATTATAGTGGGCGATTTTAACATCCACACAGATGCTGAGAATGACAGCCTCAACACTGCATTTAATCTATTATTAGACTCTATTGGCTTTGCTCAAAAAGTAAATGAGTCCACCCACCACTTTAATCATATCTTAGATCTTGTTCTGACTTATGGTATGGAAATAGAAGACTTAACAGTATTCCCTGAAAACTCCCTTCTGTCTGATCATTTCTTAATAACATTTACATTTACTCTGATGGACTACCCAGCAGTGGGGAATAAGTTTCATTACACTAGAAGTCTTTCAGAAAGCGCTGTAACTAGGTTTAAGGATATTATTCCTTCTTTATGTTCTCTAATGCCATATACCAACACAGTGCAGAGTAGCTACCTAAACTCTGTAAGTGAGATAGAGTATCTTGTCAATAGTTTTACATCCTCATTGAAGACAACTTTGGATGCTGTAGCTCCTCTAAAAAAGAGAGCTTTAAATCAGAAGTGCCTGACTCCGTGGTATAACTCACAAACTCGTAGCTTAAAGCAGATAACCCGTAAGTTGGAGAGGAAATGGCGTCTCACTAATTTAGAAGATCTTCACTTAGCCTGGAAAAAGAGTCTGTTGCTCTATAAAAAAGCCCTCCGTAAAGCTAGGACATCTTTCTACTCATCACTAACTGAAGAAAATAAGAACAACCCCAGGTTTCTTTTCAGCACTGTAGCCAGGCTGACAAAGAGTCAGAGCTCTATTGAGCTGAGTATTCCATTAACTTTAACTAGTAATGACTTCATGACTTTCTTTGCTAACAAAATTTTAACTATTAGAGAAAAAATTACTCATAACCATCCCAAAGACGTATCGTTATCTTTGGCTGCTTTCAGTGATGCCGGTATTTGGTTAGACTCTTTCTCTCCGATTGTTCTGTCTGAGTTATTTTCATTAGTTACTTCATCCAAACCATCAACATGTTTATTAGACCCCATTCCTACCAGGCTGCTCAAGGAAGCCCTACCATTATTTAATGCTTCGATCTTAAATATGATCAATCTATCTTTGTTAGTTGGCTATGTACCACAGGCTTTTAAGGTGGCAGTAATTAAACCATTACTTAAAAAGCCATCACTTGACCCAGCTATCTTAGCTAATTATAGGCCAATCTCCAACCTTCCTTTTCTCTCAAAAATTCTTGAAAGGGTAGTTGTAAAACAGCTAACTGATCATCTGCAGAGGAATGGTCTATTTGAAGAGTTTCAGTCAGGTTTTAGAATTCATCATAGTACAGAAACAGCATTAGTGAAGGTTACAAATGATCTTCTTATGGCCTCGGACAGTGGACTCATCTCTGTGCTTGTTCTGTTAGACCTCAGTGCTGCTTTTGATACTGTTGACCATAAAATTTTATTACAGAGATTAGAGCATGCCATAGGTATTAAAGGCACTGCGCTGCGGTGGTTTGAATCATATTTGTCTAATAGATTACAATTTGTTCATGTAAATGGGGAATCTTCTTCACAGACTAAAGTTAATTATGGAGTTCCACAAGGTTCTGTGCTAGGACCAATTTTATTCACTTTATACATGCTTCCCTTAGGCAGTATTATTAGACGGTATTGCTTAAATTTTCATTGTTACGCAGATGATACCCAGCTTTATCTATCCATGAAGCCAGAGGACACACACCAATTAGCTAAACTGCAGGATTGTCTTACAGACATAAAGACATGGATGACCTCTAATTTCCTGCTTTTAAACTCAGATAAAACTGAAGTTATTGTACTTGGCCCCAGAAATCTTAGAAACATGGTGTCTAACCAGATCCTTACTCTGGATGGCATTACCCTGACCTCTAGTAATACTGTGAGAAATCTTGGAGTCATTTTTGATCAGGATATGTCATTCAAAGCGCATATTAAACAAATATGTAGGACTGCTTTTTTGCATTTACGCAATATCTCTAAAATCAGAAAGGTCTTGTCTCAGAGTGATGCTGAAAAACTAATTCATGCATTTATTTCCTCTAGGCTGGACTATTGTAATTCATTATTATCAGGTTGTCCTAAAAGTTCCCTAAAAAGCCTTCAGTTAATTCAAAATGCTGCAGCTAGAGTACTGACGGGGACTAGAAGGAGAGAGCATATCTCACCCATATTGGCCTCTCTTCATTGGCTTCCTGTTAATTCTAGAATAGAATTTAAAATTCTTCTTCTTACTTATAAGGTTTTGAATAATCAGGTCCCATCTTATCTTAGGGACCTCATAGTACCATATCACCCCAATAGAGCGCTTCGCTCTCAGACTGCAGGCTTACTTGTAGTTCCTAGGGTTTGTAAGAGTAGAATGGGAGGCAGAGCCTTCAGCTTTCAGGCTCCTCTCCTGTGGAACCAGCTCCCAATTCAGATCAGGGAGACAGACACCCTCTCTACATTTAAGATTAGGCTTAAAACTTTCCTTTTTGCTAAAGCTTATAGTTAGGGCTGGATCAGGTGACCCTGAACCATCCCTTAGTTATGCTGCTATAGACGTAGACTGCTGGGGGTTCCCATGATGCACTGTTTCTTTCTCTTTTTGCTCTGTATGCACCACTCTGCATTTAATCATTAGTGATTGATCTCTGCTCCCCTCCACAGCATGTCTTTTTCCTGGTTCTCTCCCTCAGCCCCAACCAGTCCCAGCAGAAGACTGCCCCTCCCTGAGCCTGGTTCTGCTGGAGGTTTCTTCCTGTTACAAGGGAGTTTTTCCTTCCCACTGTAGCCAAGTGCTTGCTCACAGGGGGTCGTTTTGACCGTTGGGGTTTTACATAATTATTGTATGGCCTTGCCTTACAATATAAAGCGCCTTGGGGCAACTGTTTGTTGTGATTTGGCGCTATATAAAAAAATTGATTGAATTGATTGAAGACAGTGAAGCATGGTTGTGCAAGCATCATGATATGGGCATGTTCCTCCTACTATGGTGTTGGGCCTATATATCGCATACCAGGTATCATGGATCAGTTTGGATATGTCAAAATACTTGAAGAGGTCATGTTTCGTTATGCTGAGGAGGACATGCCCTTGAAATGGGTGTTTCAACAAGACAATGACCCCAAGCACACTAGTAAATGAGCAAAATCTTGGATCCAAACCAACAAAATTAATGTTTTGGAGTGGCCTGCCCAATCCCCAGACCTAAATCCAATTGAGAACTTGTGGGGTGACATCAAAGCTGTTTCTGAAGCAAAACCAAGAAATGTGAATGAATTGTGGAATGTTGTTAATCTTGGAGTGGAATAACAGCTGAAAGGTGCCACAAGTTGGTTGACTCCATGCCTCGCAGATGTGAAGAAATCATGAAAAACTGTGGTTATACAACTAAATGCTAGTTTAGTGATTCACAGGATTGCAAAAAAAAAAAGCAGTTTGAACATAATAGTTTTGAGTTTGTAGCGTCAACAGCAGATGCTACTATTATTGTGAACACCCCCTTTTCTACTTTTTTTTACTAATAGCCCAATTTCATAGCCTTAAGAGTGTGCATATCATGAATGCTTGGTCTTGTTGGTTTTGTGAGAATCTACTGAATCGACTGGTACCTTGTTTCCCATGTAACAATAAGAAATATACTCAAAACCTGGATTAATGTTTTTAGTCACATAGCACATAGCACTTCTATTATTCTGAACACTACTGTATATATATACACACACACAACCCCAATTCCAATGAAGTTGGGACGTTGTGAAAAATGTAAAAAAAAATGTTTTTGTGCAAATATTTGCTCATTTTGAAATGGATGCCTGCAACACGTTTCAAAAAAGCTGGGACAGTGGTATGTTTACCACTGTGTTACATCACCTTTCCTTCTAACAACACTCAATAAGCATTTGGGAACTGAGGACACTAATTGTTGAAGCTTTGTAGGCTGAATTCTTTCCCATTCTTGCTTGATGTATGACTTCAGTTGTTCAACAGTCCGGGGTCTCCCTTGTCGTATTTTCCGCCATTTTCCTACTATTTCTTTCAGACAGTTGTTCATAAAGTGGTGATCCTCGCCACATCTTTGCATGTGAATGGCTGAGCCTTTTGTGGATGCTCCTTTTATACCCAATCATGACACTCACGTGTTTCCAATTAGGTGTTCTTTGAGCATTCATCAACTTTCCCAGGCTTTTGTTGAACCGTCCCAACTTTTTTGAAACATGTTGCAGGCATCCATTTCAAAATAAGAAATTATTTGCACAAAAACAACAAAGTTTATCAGTTTGAACATTAAATATCTTGTCTTTGTGGTGTATTCAATTGAATATAGGTTGAAGAGGATTTGCAGATCATTGTATTCTGCTTTTATTTACATTTTACACGATGTCCCAACTTCATTGGAATTGGGTTAACTAATTGGTGTAGACCATTTATTTATCAGTCTAGCTGAGGACATGTTATAAATTTTATATGGTTAACAGGTGCATAATCACAGTCATAATACTAACAGCAATCATGGACAGAAAACTGTGAAAGTTCTACAAGGTTCATCGCAATATCTGATATTTATTTTTCTGTTGTGTGTGTTATTTTTCAGGATGCGGGTGCCAGTGTCTCCATCCTTGCCACAGACAAACATGCCCAGATCACCAAAAAGATGAGAACCAAGTATCCACACATCAGTCACCAGTATGATGTTTGGCATTTGGGAAAGAGCCTCGGGAAAAAGTTGACAAAAGCAGCCAACAGAAATGAATGTGTCAACTTGCAGCCTTGGGTCAAATCCATCAAACATCATCTCTGGTGGTGCACAGACACATGTGATGGAGATGCCACTCAGCTCAAGTTAGTAATTCTAGTATGATAACATTTAAAAAAAAATAACCATCTGCCTGCCTTCCTATGCATTAAAATTGATTTCCAATCTTCCAATGTTGTCTTATTTCAGGAAAGGTGGATGTCTGTTCTTCAGCATATTGACAGTAAGCAAGAATGGCATCTGGCAAATATGTATGGGTGATTCTTTAACTACGGGCACTATTGGCCTTGTAAATGTAATTTCCACCACACCACTGCCTTACAATATAAAGCGCTTTGGGGCAACTGTTTGTTGTGATTATATATACATATACTTTGATGTCACTGTTTATCTTCATAGAAACTACCCAAACAATCTTTCATACAAACTGTTTAAAGGGACATTACAGTGTTGTGGTGGAAATTACGGCAATAGTGTGGGACAACTACATTTTGTTTAAAAAAATCACAACAGTTGTATGACATTGAATACCCCAATTATGTTTTGATTATTTTACTGATATTTTATTCAGAGATATTTTAAAACATTAGAAAAAATGTTTCTTTACCATTCATTTTTATCATTGAAGATCAAAAGTCTGGGTGTGGGACAAGCACAAAACGGCAATATTTGCATATAATGATGCTGAAAAAAGGTGAAAAAGTCATCATAGACTACTAGAACAAATTTCGTAACACACTTTCATTGTAACGATAACTATAAAAGTGTGAAATTTCCCCTTTTTTCTGTTTTTCATACAATATGATCAAAGGACATAATAAGTGCCCGTAGTCTAAGAATCACCCGTATATGAAGTGTGCCCACAGAGAGCTGACTCCAGAAGAGGAACACAGTAAAGCTTTGCTGAAACCAGGGTCCCCTTCTCATAAAGGTCTACGGGCCATTGTTTGTGACAAGAGATTCATGAAGGACATTGAATTAGTCAGTAAAGACCAGAATTGATTTCACTAAAGCACATCAATGTGTAGGTTCAAATGGTCACTTTTTGTCCGAATGATAATTTTAGTGTATTGATGTCTGCAAGCCCATGCAATGTGCATGTGCATGTTAAAAATATATACTTTCTCTCTGAGTCAGAATTGCTTTGCAAAAAAATTAAAACAAGGGCATTGTAAAAATTGAATGAAACATTTTGTACTGTGAAACCACATGCTGAACTGACATGCACCTCTATTTGATTTTGCACTTTCATTTCCCTTTCACATCACTGAATTTCGCCACACTGGAGACATGGAGGTTTTCCATAATGTTCTACTCAAGTATGTGCCAAAGCGCCTCACCTTCAGCTACGACGGGACAGTACCTCAAACTCTGCTGGCAGAAATGGATAACAACATGAAGATTGGCAGGAAGCAGGTAGGTTCCAGTAGTGAAAACAGCTTTTATTTAAATGACTAATTTTTAGACTTTTTGGTGATACAATTTGATTCTTTGGTCTAAGAAAGATTTTTTTTTCTTGAACATTCTCCTCTCCCTTCATGGAGAATTCATGTGTACAGTCTTTATATTCACCATGTGACTGACATCGCGTTCATTCCAATCAGGTACAGGATGATACACACACCCTGGAAAATTGAAAACGTGCTGATGTCTCTTTTCCATGTCTCTTTTCATTTACAAATGCTGTTATTTATAGTTAGACATCAACCTGTACAAGGACTACAGGTGGAAATTAGTATTTTTTGCTATAACCTGGCAAAATGCATCTTTCCTGTTTTTTTTAGGTCAATGTATTATTGTGCACTGTCCCTGAGAAATAAAATCATACCATACCATACCATGTGTGTATGTCTATTATCAATAAAACAAGGAGATGAAATTGCTTGTCTGCTTTTACACTTTAGCTATTTTTATTCTTAATATTTCTTCTGTTTTGTAGGTGAAAAAATATTCAAAATTCAGTTGTAGTGAGGACTGTTAAAGACTCCAAGGATTTCACATTCAGGGGGAGCTGATGGAAGCCACTTTCAGCAGACTTGTCTATGGTAATGATATATTCCTGTCTTTCTCAGTTTTATGAACATATTGATTACTGATAATTCAGTATAATTACAAACACAGCATTGAAACACTTGCATTGCAGTTGTCAATGAGATATAAGGAAAACCATGGGCCCTTGTTTGCACTTGGAGTCGCCACAGTAAATGAGACGTTGATCTGCATGTTGATTTGGCACAAGTTTTATGCCAGATACAACTCCACAGTAAATCGATAAATGTGGCAGGGGTGGGCTTTGAATTGGAAACCTTCTGCACTGAAATCAATTACACTAGCCACCACCCCATATATACATATAAGCGTCATTTTGTTTTTTTGATATTATTCCCTTATGTTTGCCCAATCATGTGGCTCTTAGAATATATATATATATATATATATATATATATATACGAGGCCTGTTAGAAAAGTATCTGACCTTTTTATTTTTTTCAAAAACCATATGGATTTGAATCACGTGTGATTGCATCAGCCAAGCTTGAACCTTCATGCGCATGCGTGAGTTTTTTCACACCTGTCGGTTGCGTCATTCGCCTGTGAGCAGGCTTTGTGTGAGCAGTGGTCCACCCCTCTCGTCGGATTTTTATTGCAAATAAATGAACGATTTGGAGCTTTGCTGCATCAATTTTTTCCAGAAACTGTGAGAGACCTCCAGGTGGACACCATTCGGAAAATTCAGATGACTTTCAGGGACGATTTTATGGGGATTACACAGGTTAAGGAGTTCTCCAGCCAGTTTAAAGACCGCCCACAGTTGCTGAGAGCGCGCCGCACTCCGAGCGCCGATCGACAGGCTGAATCAACCAGATCATTTCCAGCGTGAAGGCTTTGTTGATTCAGGACGTCGTCTGACTTACACAAACATGGCAGGAGACGTGGACATCAGTACTTTTTCGGCACATTCCACTGTTACAGGAGTTTTTTTCATGGAAAGAGAAGTGGAGGGATGCGCCACCGTGCCGCTCATGGCGTAGCACAAAAGCACCTCCGTGTTGGTCTCACAGGACGGCTTTGAGATGGCTTACACGGCTTTCGGTGGTTTTTCAGTCGTGTGACTATCCGAGAAATTGTGGATGAGCCTGGACATGCCAGAACATGTCCTGTGAGGCTTCATCATGGCGTTGCTTTGCGCCATGCGGCACCGCCACGACACGCGGAATTCCTCCGCACGTCTGTCTCAATGTGCCGAAAAAGTGCTGATGTCCCTGTCTTCCGCAATGGCAATGCCTGTGCTAGTCAGACGACGTCCCGAATAAAACACAGCGTCCAGTGTGAAAATGAACGGCACATTCCATTGTTACAGGAGTTTTTGTCATGGAAAGAGGAGCGGAGGAATTCTGCGCATCGCGGCGGTGCCGCATTGCGCAAAGCAACGCCGTGATGTATATATGTATATATATGTATATATATATATATATACGAGGTCTGTGAGAAAAGAATCTGACCTTTTTATTTTATGCAAAAAATATATGGATTTGATTCATATGTTTTTACATCAGCCAAGCTTGAACCTTCGTGCGCATGCATGAGTTTTTCCACGCCTGTTGCTTGCATCATTCGCCTGTGGGCAGGCTTTGAGTGAGCACTGGTCCACCCCCCTCATCGTTGTTTCATTGCGAGGAAATGGCGGAATGATTTGGGCTTTTTTTCCATCAGAATTTTTTCAGAAACTGTTAGAGACAGGCAGCTGGAAACATTCGAAAAATTTATCTGGCTTTCGGTGAAAATTTTATGGGCTTCACAGAGAATAAGGAGTGTTACTACAGCTTTAAGGATTGCCCACAATGGCGCACGGTGCGCTGCGCTCCGAGCTGCCATCGAGAGGCAGAAACCACCACATCATTTCTAAACAGATCGCTGTGTGGAGCCGGAACCGTCGTGTGCAATTTCTCTGGTTATCACAAGAGCTGGACATCAGCCATTTTCCGGCAGATTTCACTTTTAACAAGAGATTTTGTCATGTAAAGCCGCACGGAGGCTTCGCGCATCACGACGGAGCCGCTGATGAAGCGAGACAAAGGAACACCTCCGTTTCGGAGTGTTAAAGGACAAGTTGGGACATGCCCAGCTCTCCACAATTTCTCTTATACTCACACGACGGTCCCGACTCCACACAGCCATCCGTTTAGAAATGATGTGGTGGTTTCTGCCTCTCGATGGCGGCTCGGAGCGCAGCGCACCGTGCGCCATTGTGGGCAATCCTTAAAGCTGTAGTAACACTCCTTATTCTCTGTGAAGCCCGTAAAATTTTCACCGAAAGCCAGATAAATTTTTCGAATGGTTTCCAGCTGCCTGTCTCTAACAGTTTCTGAAAAAATTCTGATGGAAAAAAGCCCAAATCATTCCGACATTTCCTCGCAATGAAACAACGACGAGAGGGGTGGACCAGTGCTCACTCAAAGCCTGCCCACAGGTGAATGACGCAAGCGCCCGAAGGTTCAAGCTTGGCTGATGTAAAAACATATGAATCAAATCCATATATTTTTTGCATAAAATAAAAAGGTCAGATACTTTTCTCACAGACCTCGTATATATATATATATATATATATATATATATATATGCTCATGCTCCCAAAAACCATTTTACTGAAAAAAGCCTGAAAGACTTAAATGACATGGTGAGATGCTAAAGAGCTTTGCTCATTCATGTCCGCAACATATACATATTAGAATTGTGGGGATGGACCAATTTTCTGCCAACTAAACTTAGGAGGTGGTTGCCATCCAAGACCCAGTGAGGTTCTGTGGTGTGGTGGATGCGGCAATTGCAGCACCTGCACATACTCCCAGACTTGATTGAATAAAGTGACATGGGGAATGCCTGTCCAAAGTGAAGGCAGCATGATGTACAATGGTTGCTTGTTGGTTATATTTATAGTTACTTATCATAAACTAGGGTTTACGATAAGGGCCGACTGAGCCCAAATGCCATCTGAATGAAAATTCGGCATCCATTCGGGCAAAGGCGAGGCACAATCGAACACCTCTGAGAGCTATCTGAGTGCATTCCAAACAGTTTGGCTCATTTGCGTGGCCAGCCTAAATGTTGAGCACATGCACCCAAACTGTTGAGGTGCATTTGAGGTGTAAAAAGCTTGAGTGCCATTCAAGGTTTCCTCTAACTGCATTCTGACTGCATTCTAAATGTTATCACAGTGTCAAAACAGCATTCATAACAGTCTGATTGCTCTCGAGACATTCGCCATGGTCAGGCATGTCATATCCATCTGGCATGTCCCAATTGTGCCATGGATGAGCCGTACGAATGAGCTGTAGATGCACCTCCAGTAGATCCCATTCAGGGTGTGCAAAGGAAATATTGTGTAGTCTGTGACATGCAATCAGTATGTGCACTACAAGTGAACATTGTGCAATCACACCAAAAACACAGTGTGTTACTGCGAGTCAATGCCTCTCAAAGTCACACTGCATTGTGCCATGGCTGTAAGGGCTGTTACATCCATAATAAGCATGACTTTACAGATACAATGACATCTGCACTAATGGGTTAGATAATGCATGTGAAATATCATGATTATCACAGCTGTAACACCACGTGCAGAAGCGCCACGTGCGCTGGCACCACATGGCAACTCAGTGCATTTCACAGGCTCGGTGCAGTGCACCATAGCACAGCTTAATGGGTCTCACAGTTGTAATATGCATATTATGCCATGTACACATCTACTCTTTAGGAGGGATGATGGTGTAACTGGTTCACCAAGCTGGTACAATATAAATAGGAATAAAAAGTCACCTTTGGAATGGTTCCAGATATATCACACAGGGCAGGGTTAACACCAGCCTTTGATAACCTCCCTGTGATCTTGGGCATACCCTGAGGTGGTCACATTAGCCAAGTGTCAAAGGTGAGAGCCCAGTCCACCACAAAATATAAATCCCATATGATACTCCATCCTGCATCCTCCCAATGTGCACCATCCAGCCAGACAGTGGAACACCCCACTGTGCTTCAGGGAATGTAACAAGCAATTGCAAAGTCCAGACGTTCCATCATGTGTAACATTAACTACTTGCCTGGACACACGCGTGAACCACAGTGTGGACAACTCATGGACCTAATATCCTGGAGAGACGAAAAGTGTGATGCTGGATCATCTGATCAACATGATGACCATACATGAGGCTGGATCATCTGGTGGCTCTACTGGCCATGCCTGAGGCTGGCTCATCTGATCACACATTGGCCGTGGGTGAGGGTGGATCATCTGATTACCGTGCTGGCCATGTGTGAGACTGGATCATCTGATCGCCACAATGGCCATGTGTGAGGCCGGATCACCACAATGGCCTTGCGTGAGTCTATTACCAGTGGCTGCAGGCAGTAATAACGGTTGTGGATGTGCACATCAGTGTTCCGATGGCTGTAATACTCTGAACACATGTGGTTACATGCACTGCAGTTATGCAATTGTCAGAGGACCCTGCTTTACATCTTTACAGTTCATAGGTTGGATATCATCTGACATCCAGCAGGAAGACATGACAGGTCCTCAAAAGATAGGGCTAGCTCTCTGATGCCCCTCCCCTTGCTTGCCTTCCACCCAGACTTCGGGGGCAATTGGACTGCACCCGCAGAGCATTCGAGTGCATTCTTGTTATTCTTACTGCATTGTGAGTATTCGTACTGTGTTCAAAGTACATTTGAACTGCTTTCATAAGCAGTCTGGATGTCTGTCCCTCCCGATTGCACCTCGAATTTGGCTTGGTTTCCCATTCTGGCTGACTTGGGTTGATTCTTGCTCATTTGTGCAAAGTGTTGCGGGCCTTATGAGTGCATGAGGACATTTAACAGGACAAGTTTGAATGAGGTTTGAACGGGCAGAAATATAGCAAAATAACAAACTGAGTTACAGGTGTGTGCATGTACGTGCATATTTTCTATGAACGCTGTGTTCCCTCTTGCACTTTTCTCAGCACTTATCACTCTCAAGTCAAAGTGACCTGAACACCATTAAATGGTCTTAAATGGTTTGAGGGCATAGGTTATGTACTCAATTAAAATATAATTGTTAATGTGTTTTAACAGAAAATTAGCCAAGGCATTAGCACTTCAGAAATGGGTCACTCTGACCCATCACAAAGATTCAAATGCTCTGACCGTAGATGCTCCAATGCTGCTGGTCCCCTATCTTGTGAAACATTTCTGAAGTACTTCTGTATGTTTTCTGTAGTGTCTACATACAAACATACAAATTATATCAGTCTGTCTTTCCTTGAAAAACACAAAGCTAAAATTCAGACTATCCACGTTTTCAAATAGTAAACTGCTTTCAGCAGACAGTCTGTTTATGAATTACAAAGATAAGAAAAATGTGATCTTTCCAGTTGTGTACTGAATAGTGTTAATTTTGTCACCCATTTTTATTTAGTTTTCATCTTTTGTCAAATGTCTTTTTTAGTTTTAGTTATATTTCGTCATTCACATACCATTTTTATTTAGTCATGATTTAGTCAATGAAAAGTCTACTATTTTTAATATAGTTTTAGTCACAAGAGAACTGGATGTATTTTAGTCTCATTTCAGTTTAGGCATTTTAATCTTTTTGATTAAAACACAAGATTATTTCTTATTTCCATTTCAATCAAGGTAGTGTTTCACACATCTCAAATAAGAAATGTTATCATTACCTGACAAAATACACTTGTTGAATGATTGAAGGTTTGTGGTGTTTTTCCACAATATTTTAAATCCACAAGGCTTCCCATCGGATGCAATAAGACATCCGGCTTTCTTGTAAATCCACAATGCTCTTGACTGCAGGTCTTTTGAAATGAAACATTTGTCGGCTCTCATTATTCTATTTGCATGTCCTGAACTGGCTGGAAATTTGTTGAATTAAAGCAGAATAAAATAAATATTTCAAGACTTATAATGTTTTTATCTATTGTATGAGCCATAACTTGAGTCGATTTAATTGAAATATGATGCACACTTCATATTTCATTTTTAAAAATATATGTCCTTTGTTACAAACTAGTCATAAGCAATGTGAAAAAAAAATTGATATTGGATGGATATAGCGTTTGCTGATGTGTGCAAAAATCTACATACAGTATCTTCAGTCTGAGCCTCAGAGAGCTGATCAGACACTTTAACACCGTGAGTCAAAATCAATCAATCAATCAATCAACTTTTTTCTTATATAGCGCCAAATCACAACAAACAGTTGCCCCAAGGCGCTCTATATTGTAAGGCAAGGCCATACAATAATTATGAAAAACCCCAACGGTCAAAACGACCCCCTATGAGCAAGCACTTGGCTACAGTGGGAAGGAAAAACTCCCTTTTAACAGGAAGAAACCTCCAGCAGAACCAGGCTCAGGGAGGGGCAGTCTTCTGCTGAGACTGGTTGGGGCTGAGGGAAAGAACCAGGAAAAAGACATGCTGTGAAGGGGGGCAGAGATCGATCACTAATGATTAAATGAAGAGTGATGCATACGGAGCAAAAAGAGAAAGAAACAGTGCATCATGGGAACCCCCCCACAGTCTACGTCTAAAGCAGCATAACCAAGGGATGGTCCAGGGTCACCTGATCCAGCCCTAACTATAAGCCTTAGCGAAAAGGAAAGTTTTAAGCCTAATCTTAAAAGTAGAGAGGGTATCTGTCTCCCTGATCTGAATTGGGAGCTGGTTCCACAGGAGAGGAGCCTGAAAGCTGAAGGCTCTGCCTCCCATTCTGCTCTTACAAACCCTAGGAACTACAAGTAAGCCTGCAGTCTGAGAGCGAAGCGCTCTAATGGGGTAATATGGTACTACGAGGTCCCTAAGATAAGATGGGACCTGATTATTCAAAACCTTATAAGTAAGAAGAAGAATTTTAAATTCTATTCTAGAATTAACAGGAAGCCAATGAAGAGAGGCCAACACGGGTGAGATATGCTCTCTCCTGCTAGTCCCCGTCAGTACTCTAGCTGCAGCATTCTGAACCAACTGAAGGCTTTTTAGGGAACTTTTAGGACAACCTGATAATAATGAATTACAATAGTCCAGCCTAGAGGAAATAAATGCATGAATTAATTTTTCAGCATCACTCTGAGACAAGACCTTTCTGATTTTAGAGATATTGCGTAAATGCAAAAAGGCAGTCCTACATATTTGTTTAATATGCGCTTTGAATGACATATCCTGATCAAAAATGACTCCAAGATTTCTCACAGTATTACTAGAGATCAGGGAAATGCCATCCAGAGTAACGATCTGGTTAGACACCATGCTTCTAAGATTTGTGGGGCCAAGTACAATAACTTCAGTTTTATCTGAGTTTAAAAGCAAGAAATTAGAGGTCATCCATGTCTTTATGTCTGTAAGACAATCCTGCAGTTTAGCTAATTGGTGTGTATCCTCTGGCTTCATGGATAGATATAGCTGGGTATCATCTGCGTAACAATGAAAATTTAAGCAATACCGTCTAATAATACTGCCTAAGGGAAGCATGTATAAAGTGAATAAAATTGGTCCTAGCACAGAACCTTGTGGAACTCCATAATTAACTTTAGTCTGTGAAGAAGATTCCCCATTTACATGAACAAACTGTAATCTATTAGACAAATATGATTCAAACCACCGCAGCGCAGTGCCTTTAATACCTATGACATGCTCTAATCTCTGTAATAAAATTTTATGGTCAACAGTATCAAAAGCAGCACTGAGGTCCAACAAAACAAGCACAGAGATAAGTCCACTGTCCGAAGCCATAAGAAGATCATTTGTAACCTTCACTAATGCTGTTTCTGTACTATGATGAATTCTAAAACCTGACTGAAACTCTTCAAATAGACCATTCCTCTGCAGGTGATCAGTTAGCTGTTTTACAACTACCCTCTCAAGAATCTTTGAGAGAAAAGGAAGGTTGGAGATTGGCCTATAATTAGCTAAGATAGCTGGGTCAAGTGATGGCTTTTTAAGTAATGGTTTAATTACTGCCACCTTAAAGGCCTGTGGTACATAACCAACTAACAAAGATAGATTGATCATATTTAAGATTGAAGCATTGAATAATGGTAGGACTTCCTTCAATCAATCAATCAATCAATCAACTTTTTTCTTGTATAGCGCCAAATCACAACAAACAGTTGCCCCAAGGCGCTCCACATTGCAAGGCAAGGCCATACAATAATTATGAAACACAGTCTACGTCTAAAGCAACATAACCAAGGGATGGTCCAGGGTCACCCGATCCAGCCCTAAATATAAGCCTTAGCGAAAAGGAAAGTTTTAAGCCTAATCTTAAAAGTAGAGAGGGTATCTGTCTCCCTGATCTGAATTGGGAGCTGGTTCCACAGGAGAGGAGCCTGAAAGCTGAAGGCTCTGCCTCCCATTCTACTCTTACAAACCCTAGGAACTACAAGTAAGCCCGCAGTCTGAGAGCGAAGCGCTCTAATGGGGTAATATGGTACTACAAGGTCCCTAAGATAAGATGGGACCTGATTATTCAAAACCTTATAAGTAAGAAGAAGAATTTTAAATTCTATTCTAGCATTAACAGGAAGCCAATGAAGGGAGGCCAACACGGGTGAGATATGCTCTCTCCTGCTAGTCCCCGTCAGTACTCTAGCTGCAGCATTCTGAACCAACTGAAGGCTTTTTAGGGAACTTTTAGGACAACCTGATAATAATGAATTACAATAGTCCAGCCTAGAGGAAATAAATGCATGAATTAGTTTTTCAGCATCACTCTGAGACAAGACCTTTCTGATTTTAGAGATATTGCGTAAATGCAAAAAGGCAGTCCTACATATTTGTTTAATATGCGCTTTGAATGACATATCCTGATCAAAAATAACTCCAAGATTTCTCACAGTATTACTAGAGATCAGGGAAATGCCATCCAGAGTAACGATCTGGTTAGACACCATGCTTCTAAGATTTGTGGGGCCAAGTACAATAACTTCAGTTTTATCTGAGTTTAAAAGCAAGAAATTAGAGGTCATCCATGTCTTTATGTCTGTAAGACAATCCTGCAGTTTAGCTAATTGGTGCGTATCCTCTGGCTTCATGGATAGATAAAGCTGGGTATCATCTGCGTAACAATGAAAATTTAAGCAATACCGTCTAATAATACTGCCCAAGGGAAGCATGTATAAAGTGAATAAAATTGGTCCTAGCACAGAACCTTGTGGAACTCCATAATTAACTTTAGTCTGTGAAGAAGATTCCCCATTTACATGAACAAACTGTAATCTATTAGACAAATATGATTCAAACCACCGCAGCGCAGTGTCTTTAATACCTATGGCATGCTCTAATCTCTGTAATAAAATTTTATGGTCAACAGTATCAAAAGCAGCACTGAGGTCCAACAGAACAAGCACAGAGATAAGTCCACTGTCCGAAGCCATAAGAAGATCATTTGTAACCTTCACTAATGCTGTTTCTGTACTATGATGAATTCTAAAACCTGACTGAAACTCTTCAAATAGACCATTCCTCTGCAGGTGATCAGTTAGCTGTTTTACAACTACCCTCTCAAGAATCTTTGAGAGAAAAGGAAGGTTGGAGATTGGCCTATAATTAGCTAAGATAGCTGGGTCAAGTGATGGCTTTTTAAGTAATGGTTTAATTACTGCCACCTTAAAGGCCTGTGGTACATAACCAACTAACAAAGATAGATTGATCATATTTAAGATTGAAGCATTAAATAATGGTAGGACTTCCTTGAGCAGCCTGGCAGGAATGGGGTCTAATAAGCATGTTGATGGTTTGGATGAAGTAACTAATGAAAGTAACTCAGACAGAACAATCGGAGAGAAAGAGTCTAACCAAATACCGGCATCACTGAAAGCAGCCAAAGATAACGATACATCTTTGGGATGGTTATGAGTAATTTTTTCTCTAATAGTCAAAATTTTGTTAGCAAAGAAAGTCATGAAGTCATTACTAGTTAAAGTTAATGGAATACTCAGCTCAATAGAGCTCTGACTAGCCTGGCTACAGTGCTGAAAAGAAACCTGGGGTTGTTCTTATTTTCTTCAATTAGTGATGAGTAGAAAGATGTCCTAGTTTTACGGAGGGCTTTTTTATAGAGCAACAAACTCTTTTTCCAGGCTAAGTGAAGATCTTCTAAATTAGTGAGACGCCATTTCCTCTCCAACTTACGGGTTATCTGCTTTAAGCTACGAGTTTGTGAGTTATACCACGGAGTCAGACACTTCTGATTTAAAGCTCTCTTTTTCAGAGGAGCTACAGCATCCAAGGTTGTCTTCAATGAGGATGTAAAACTATTGACGAGATACTCTAACTCCCTTACAGAGTTTAGGTAGCTACTCTGCTCTGTGTTGGTATATGACATTAGAGAACATAAAGAAGGAATCATATCCTTAAACCTAGTTACAGCGCTTTCTGAAAGACTTCTAGTGTAATTAAACTTATTCCCCACTGCTGGGTAGTCCATCAGGGTAAATGTAAATGTTATTAAAAAATGATCAGACAGAAGGGAGTTTTCAGGGAATACTGTTAAGTCTTCTATTTCCATACCATAAGTCAGAACAAGATCTAAGATATGATTAAAGTGGTGGGTGGACTCATTTACTTTTTGAGCAAAGCCAATAGAGTCTAATAATAGATTAAATGCAGTGTTGAGGCTGTCATTCTCAGCATCTGTGTGGATGTTAAAAATCGCCCACTATAATTATCTTATCTGAGCTAAGCACTAAGTCAGACAAATGGTCTGAAAATTCACAGAGAAACTCACAGTAACGACCAGGTGGACGATAGATAATAACAAATAAAACTGGTTTTTGAGCCTTCCAATTTGGATGGACAAGACTAAGAGTCAAGCTTTCAAATTAATTAAAGCTCTGTCTGGGTCTTTGATTAATTAATAAGCTGGAGTGGAAGATTGTTGCTAATCCTCCTCCTTGACCCGTGCTTCGAGCATTCTGACAGTTAGTGTGACTCGGTGGTGTTGACTCATTTAAACTAACATATTCATCCTGCTGTAACCAGGTTTCTGTAAGGCAGAATAAATTAATATGTTGATCAATTATTATATCATTTACTAACAGGGACTTAGAAGAGAGAGACCTAATGTTTAATAGACCACATTTAACTGTTTTAGTCTGTGGTGCAGTTGAAGGTGCTATATTATTTTTTCTTTTTGAATTTTTATGCTTAAATAGATTTTTACTGGTTATTGGTGGTGTAGGAGCAGGCATCGTCTCTACGGGGATGGGGTATTGGGGGGATGGCAGGCGGAGAGAAGCTGCAGAGAGGTGTATAAGACTATAACTCTGCTTCCTGGTCCCAACCCTGGATAGTCACGATTTGGACGGTTTAATAAAATTGGCCAGATTTCTAGAAATGAGAGCTGCTGCATCCAAAGTGGGATGGATGCCGTCTCTCCTAACAAGACCAGGTTTTGCCCAGAAGCTTTGCAAATTATCTATGAAGCCCACCTCATTTTTTGGACACCACTCAGACAGCCAGCAATTCAAGGAGAACATGCGGCTAAACATGTCACTCCCGGTCCGATTGGGGAAGGGCCCAGAGAAAACTATAGAGTCCGACATTGTTTTTGCAAAGTTACACACCGATTCAATATTAATTTTAGTGACCTCTGATTGGCATAACCGGGTGTCATTACTGCCGACGTGAATTATAATCTTACCAAATTTACGCTTAGCCTTAGCCAGCAGTTTCAAATTTCCTTTAATGTCGCCTCCGCTGGCCCCCGGAAGACATTTGACTATGGTTGCTGGTGTCTCTAACTTCACATTTCTGAAAACAGAGTCGCCAATAACCAGAGTTTGATCCTCGGTGGGTGTGTCGCTGAGTGGGGAAAAAAGGTTAGAGATGTTAACGGGTTGGTGGTGTACAGGGGGCTTCTGTTTAGAACTACGCTTCTTCCTCACAGTCACCCAGCCGGCCTGCTTTCCCGGCTGCTCGGGATCTGCTGGGGGACAGCTAATGGCGGCTAAGCTACCTTGGTCTGCACCAACTACAGGGGCCTGGCTAGCTGTAGGATTTTCCAAGGTGCGGAGCCGAGTCTCCAATTCACCCAGCCTGGCCTCCAAAGCTACGAACAAGCTACACTTATTACAAGTACCGTTACTGCTAAAGGAGGCCGAGGAATAACTAAACATTTCACACCCAGTGCAGAAAAGTGGGGGAGAGACAGGAGAAGCCACCATGCTAAACCAGCTAAGAGCTAATAGCTGCGCTAAGCTAGCGGATTCCTAGAAACACACAAAGTGAATAATGTGTGAATAATTTAGAGGTGATTCAGCAGAGAGAGTGCTTTAATTAACGCACATGAAGATTACACTGTGAAATAAATCGTTATGTAGTTATCTAGATCAATCTAACTATGCAGATTAAACAGCTAACAGATACAGCAAAACACCGCTGTGCTCCGGAATAGGAAGTGATACAATACTGCAGTGAGCACCAACCACCAGTAGAGGCCAGTCAAGCCAGTCAGTAGAAAAATGGGAGAAACAATTTTTTTCCTCAAAATTCTACACACAACACCCCATAATGACAATGGCAAAAACATTTTTTTTTCAGATTTTTGCAAATTTATAAAATTGAATTTGCAAAAATCTAAAAAAAAAGTCTAAACCTCTCCAGGAACCATCACCTTATTGTGGTGCAGTGGTTTGTGTGCTGCAATGAACCTGAGAGCTGTGTTGTCTGGAGCCTTTGAGCTCCTGGTAGGGTCTCCCATGGCAAATTGGTCTCAGACGAGAGGCCAGACTAAGAATGGTTCACAAGACACCATGAGAAAATGAGGCAGAGGAAATGTGACCTGGCCCAGAGGAAGCCTGGGGCCCCATCTGGATCCAGGCCTGGATGTAGGACCCATCAGTGAGTGTCTGGTGACTGGGTTTGCCACAGAGCCCAGCTGGACATAGCCGAAAAGGCAACGTGGACCTTCCATCTTCACTCTGTGGGCTCACCACCTGCAGGGGGAACCGCTGGTGTCGGGTGTACTGTCACATGGCAGTGGAAGTTGAGGGGCTCGGCGGACCAGACACGGGCAGCAGGGGCTAGCCCTGGGGGTGTGGAATGTCACCTCCCTGTGGGGGAAGGACCCAGAGCTTGTGCGGGAGGTGGAGCAATACCAGCTAGATCTGGTGGTCCTCACCTCCACGCACAACCTCGGCTCTGGAACCACTCTCCTTGATAGTGGTTGGACCTTATTCTTCTCTGGAGTTGGCCAGGGTGTGAGGCACCAGGCGGGTGTGTGGATACTCATGAGTCCCCAGCTGAGTGCTGCTATGTTGGAGTTTACCCCGTTAGATGAGAGGGTCGCTTCCCTGCACCAGGTGGTGGTGGTGGAGTGAGAACTCTGACTGTTGTTTGTGTGTATGCACCGAACAGCAGTTTGGAGTATTTGGCCTTCCCGGAGTCCCTGAATGGAGTCCTGTATGGGGCTTCAGTGGGAAACTCCTTTGTTGTGCTGGGGGGCTTCAGTGCACACATGGGCAATGACAGAGACACCTGGAGAGGCATGATTGGGAGGAACAGCCTCCCTGATCTAAACCCAAATGGTCGTTTGTCATTGGACTTCTGTGCGAGTCACGTACTGTCTATAACCAACACCATGTTTGAACATAAGGATGCTCATAAGTGTAAATGGTACCAGAGCACCCTAGGCCAAAGCTCAATGATCGATTTTGTGATCGTATCATCTGATCTGAGGCCGGATGTTCTGGACATTCAGGTGAGGAGATGGGCAGAGCTGTGAACCTGATCACCATCTAGTGGTGAGTTGGATCAGAGCATTGGGGAGGACTTTGGACAGACCTGGTAAGCCCACACAGATAGTACGGGTGAAATGGGAAAGTCTGGAGGAGCCCACAGTCCGACAGATCTTCAACTCACACCTCCTACGGCTTTTCTAGCATCCCTGTGGATGTTGGGGGCATTGAACACAAAATGGGCAATGTCGAAAGCTTCCATTGCTGAAGCTGCAGTGGGGAGCTGTGGCCTGAAGGTCTTAGGTGCCTCAAGGGGCAGCAACCCTTGAACACCATGGTGGACACTGGTGGTCAAGGAAGCCGTCCAACTGAAGAAGGAGTCCTTCCGGGATTTGTTATCTCAGAGGGCTCTGGAGGCAGTTGCAAGGTACTGACAGGCCCGAAGGGCAGCAGCCTCTGATGTGGGGAGGCAAAGCAGTGGGTGTGGGAGGAGTTCGGAGCAACCATGGAGAAGGACTTTTGGTCGGCACCAAGGTGCTCCTGGTGGACTGTGAGGCACCTCAGGAGGGGAAAACGGGGAACCATCCAAGCTGTCTACAGTAACGATGGGATTCTGTTGACCTCATCTGAGGATGTAATCTGGCACTGGAAGAAACACTTTGAGGAACTCCTGCATCAGACCAGAACGCCCTCTATAGTAGGGGCAGAGTTGGAAGCTGATGGAGGATTTTTATGAATTTCCCTGGTGGAAGTCACTGAGGTAGTCAAACAACTCTGCAGTGGCAAGGTCCCGGGGGTTGGTGAGATCTGTCCAGAAATGCTGAAGGCTCTGGGTGTGGCGGGACTGTCTTGGATGAGATGTGTCTTCAACGTTGTCTGGAAGTTTGGGTGAGTACCACGAGGGGCTTTCACACCGGAGGCATCATCCCCGGCAGAGACATTGCGAATCAGTCTAAAAAGCATTATTTTCAATGACACGAGTTGCTTTTTTGACGCGGCAAAAGCATTGCATCAAAACCCGAGCTAAAGCGACGCTTCTGCCACGAACATTGCCACTTGTCGACAGGTCAAAGTTCAACCCAATCCAACTTTTGCTGCTCTGCGGTTTGATGTAGCTTCACGCTGTCCAATAGAAATAAAGAAACAAGGAATCAGGCCAAAACACAGAAGACTGCAGTGCAGAAGCCACTGATCTGTATAAAACACAGTGTTTTATACAGATCAGTGGCAGAAATGTTTCACAGAACTGCTCTTTTATACACAGCAGTTTTCTGAAGAAAATCCTTGTAAATGTTTTTTTTTAATCCTCAAAATTAACTTCTGATTACTGTAAAAAAAAAAAGAGCTTAGAACACTTGTAATTAAAATAGTAAAAAAAAAAAAGATTCTATAGAAACATTGCTTCATCTGTAAATTAAAACCATAACTTACCTCTTATTTCAGATTAGATGATTTCTTAACATAAAGAACCTATTGAACATAAAGAAGAATTTATTTTTAGACAAATAAAAGATTATTCATATCTCATTTCAACGAGATATAACAATGACTGCACTGTGTTTGTAAAGTAGGATTTTTGTGACATAAACTTCATGATGAAATCATTTTTTTATTCATTTCAAGTCATTTCAACTTGTAACTACATCAAAATATGTGATTGCCTTTAATGTTGTGATCAAGACAGATTAATTTCTAAAATATGAATTTGACTAGTGATTGTAAATGTTTTAAAATTGCGTTTGCAATAGGGGCAGTGCTTCTAACTGTGCAAATGTCTTTTGACTTAACTTTGATTTTGTGGACATTTTTAATCACATTTATTATTAAAATATGAAATGAAACAGCTTTTTAAAAAATAATAAAATAGTTGCTGTTTAAAGAGCTTTTTATTTAAAAGCAGGTGTTGGTTTCCTGGATTCTCAGGACATTTAACCAGATGAAGGTCTCTTCTGCACCTTTGACCTCTGGTGGACTTTTTGAAGACGCTTTTGTCTCATTTTGAACAGCAGAGATGTTTTCTTCTGACTGGACTTCATGGTGTTCAGCTCATCACCGGAGGTTTTTGAAGTGCATCTGTATTTAGGTTGCCAGGAAAAAAGTTATTTAAAGTTGAGCTTTTTGTGGTCTCAGCAGTAACAACAAAAATCTGTAGCTTTATTTAGAAATAATTAACTTATTAAAACTCATTAAAACTTCAGTGAAGTAAATGTCACGTTTTCTTTTAAAATTATTCTCACCTCGAGTAAGTTGCAGAACTAAGCTGAGTTGGTCAAACTGGGTGTTTGTATATTTTCAATAGAATAGAATAGAATTTTGGATTTAGTGGGTCTGCTCCAGCATCCTGGCTGCCTGCCTTGCCTGCCTGGGGATGAGACCTGAACTCCGTGCAGGTCTGCCCGCTGTCGCGGGTCGATCGATACCCGACCAAGTCACTAGTCCTCCCTCGGCTCAGCATCACTCAGAAAAGTAGCTGAAATAAACCTTCTCCCAGCAGGGTGATAGGTGATTTTTTGTGGTTTTACAAACACAAATCCAAGATGGCAGTTGGTCAGCTTTCTCTGGAAAAAATCAGAGTGAAAATCTCCTCCCCCTTGCTGCATCCGACGTGACGTCACTGAAGCCTTGGGAGGCGTTGATGCGTCAAGCTGATGCCTCCGGTGTGAAAGGCCCATAAAGAATAGCAAACTGGGGTGTTGGTCCCCATATTTAAAAAAGGGGACCAGAGAGTGTGTGCCAACT
The DNA here is from genome assembly GCF_902500255.1 of Thalassophryne amazonica. Taxonomy (NCBI): domain Eukaryota; kingdom Metazoa; phylum Chordata; class Actinopteri; order Batrachoidiformes; family Batrachoididae; genus Thalassophryne; species Thalassophryne amazonica. The sequence continues at coordinate 10,453,311 of NC_047122.1, forward strand.
ACAATGGCATCACACTACTCAGCCACCCTGGTAAAGTCTACTCCAGGGTGCTGGAAAGGAGGGTTCGACAGATAGTCGAACCTCTGACTGCAGATGAACAATGCGGGTTCTGTCCTGTTCGTAGAACAACCAACCAGTTCTTCACTCTCACAAGGATCCTGGAGGGTGCCTGGGAGCATGCCCATCCAGTCTACATGTGTTTTATGTACTCGGAGAAGGCATATGATTGGGTACTCCGGGAGATACTGTAGGTTGTGCTGCAGGAGGATGGAGTGAGGGGGTCCCTTCTCAGGGCCATCCAATCAATGTACTCACAAAGTGAGAGCTGTGTTTGGGTGCTCGGCAGTAAATTGGACTTGTTTCTGGTGGGGGTTGGCCTCCGCCAGGGCTGCGCCTTGTCACCAATCCTGTTTGTGATGTTCATGGACAGGATATCAATCAATCAATCAATCATTTTTTTATATAGTGCCAAATCACAACAAACAGTTGCCCCAAGGCGCTGATCAAAAATGACTCCAAGATTTCTCACAGTATTACTAGAGGTCAGGGTAATGCCATCCAGAGTAAACATCTGGTTAGACACCATGTTTCTAAGATTTGTGGGGCCAAGTACAATAACTTCAGTTTTATCTGAGTTTAAAAGCAGGAAATTAGAGGTCATCCATGTCTTTATGTCTGTAAGACAATCCTGCAGTTTAGCTAATTGGTGTGTGTCCTCTGGCTTCATGGATAGATAAAGCTGGGTATCATCTGCGTAACAATGAAAATTTAAGCAATACCGTCTAATAATAGGGAGGGAAGCATGTATAAAGTGAATAAAATTGGTCCTAGCACAGAACCTTGTGGAACTCCATAATTAACTTTAGTCTGTGAAGAAGATTCCCCATTTACATGAACAAATTGTAATCTATTAGACAAATATGATTCAAACCACCGCAGCGCAGTGCCTTTAATACCTATGGCATGCTCTAATCTCTGTAATAAAATTTTATGGTCAACAGTATCAAAAGCAGCACTGAGGTCTAACAGAACAAGCACAGAGATGAGTCCACTGTCCGAGGCCATAAGAAGATCATTTGTAACCTTCACTAATGCTGTTTCTGTACTAGGATATCGAGGCGTAGTCCGGGGCAAGGGGGCTTCCAGTTTGCTGGGCTCAGGGTCTTATCACTGCTTTTTGCAGATGATGTGGTCCTGTTGGATTCATCAACCGGTAACCTCCAACACTCACTGGATCGGTTCACAGCTGAGTGTGAAGCAGCTGGGATGAGGATCAGCACCTCTAAATCTGAGGCCATGGTTCTCAGCAGGAAACCGATGGATATCCTACTACACGTAGGGAATGCGGTCTTGCCCCAAGTGAAGGAGTTCAATACCTCGGGGTCTTGTTCACGAGTGGGGGACAATGGAGCGTGAGATTGGCTGGAGAATCAGCGCCGCAGGGGTGGTGTTGCATTTGCTCTACAGTACTATTGTGACGAAAAGGGAGCTGAGCCGAAAGGCGAAGCTCTCGATCTACTGGTCATTCTTCATTCCTACTCTTACCTATGGTCATGAGAGTTGGGTCATTATGGAAAGAACTTGATCGCGGGTACAAGCAGCTGAAATGGGCTTCCTTAGGAGGGTGGCCAGTGTCTCCATTAGAGATAGGGTGAGAAGTTCGGTCATCCATGGGGAGCTCGGAGTAGAGCCGCTGCTCCTTCGCATTGAAAGGAGCCAGCTGAGGTGGTTTGGGCATCTGGTAAGGATGCCTCCTGCGCACCTCCCTAAGGAGGTGTTACAAGCACATTCATCTGGGAGGAGACCCAGGACTAGGTGGAGAGATTATATCTCCACAATGATCTGGGAACGCCTCGGGATCCCCCAGTGAGTGGTGGTCATTGTGGCATGGAAAAGGGAAGTCTGGGGTCCCCTGTTAGAGCTGTTGCCCCCTGTAACCTGATCCCGGATAAGCTGTTGAAGATGAGTGATGAGCAAATTTATAAAAAAAAAAAGATAAAGAAAAAAATCAAATGTACATACGTATTCACACTCACTGCCATGAAACTCAAAATTGAGCTCAGGTGCATCCTGTTTCCATTGATCACCCTTGAGATGTTTCTACAACTTAAATGGAGTCAACCTGTGGTAAATTTAGTTGATTGGGTATGATTTGGAAAGCCACACACCTGTCTACATATAAGGTCCTACAGTTGACAGTGTTTGTCAGAGCAGAAACCAAGCATGAAGCCAAAGGAATTGTCTGTAGAGCTCAGAGACAGGATTGTCTCGAGAGACAAATCTGGGGAAGGGTACAGAAACATTTCAGCTATGTTGAAGGTTCTAGGGCAGCACGGTGGCTTAGTGGTTAGCACTGCTGCCTCACAGTGAGAAGGTCATGGGTTCAATTCCCGCCTGTGGCCTTTCTGTGTGGAGTTTGCATGTTCTCCCCATGTTTGCGCAGGTTTCCTGCGGGTGCTCCGGATTCCTCCCACATCCAAAGACATGCGGGTTAGGTGGATTGGAATGATTAAATTGTAAGTAGGTGTGCGAGTGGGTGTGAATGTGTTTGTTTGTCTGTTTGTGGCCCTGCGACAGACTGGCGTCCTGTCCTGGTTGTACCCCGTCTCACGCTCTATGACTGCTCGGATAGGATCCAGCCCCCCGCGACCCTTACTTGGACTAAGCGGTTGAAGATGAGTGTGTGAGTGTATGTGAAGGTTCCAGTGAACACAGTGAACTCCGTTATCTGTAAATCAAAGAAGTTTTGATCCATCAGGACTCCTCCTGGAGCTGGCTACCCATCTAAACTGAGTACTTCGGAAAGACGGGCCTTAGTCAGGGAGGTGACCAAGAACCCGATGGTCACTGTCAGAGATCCAGCATTCCTCTGTGGAGAGACGAGAACCTTCCAGAAAGACAACCATCTCTGCAGCAATCCACCAATCAGGCCTGTATGATAAAGTGACAACTCCTTAGTAAAAGGCACATGGCAGCCCACGTGATGAGACAAAGATTGAACTCTTTGGTGTGAATACATGGTGTCATGTTTGGAGGAAACCAGGCATCATCCGTACAGTGAAGCATGGTGGTGGCAGCATCATGCTGTGGGGATGTTTTTCAGTGGCAGTAACTGGGAGACCTGTCAGGATTGAGGCAAAGATGAATGCAGCAACATACAGAGACATCCCTGCTCCAGAGCACTCTTGACCCTAAGCACACAGCCAAGATATGAAAGGAGTGGCTTCAGGACAATTATGTGAATGTCCTTGAGTGGCTCAGCCAGAGCCCAGACCTGAATCTGATTGCACCGTCACTCCCCATCCAACCTGATGGAGCTTGGGAGGTTCTGCAAAGAGGAATTGGCAGAATTGCCCAAAGATAGGTGCGCCAAGCTTGTGGCACCATATTAAAGAAAGAATTGCTGCCAAACGCGCATCAACAAAGTATTGACCAAAGGGTGTGAATACGTATGTACACATGATTTCTTAGAGTTTTCTTTATTTGAATAAATTTGCAAAAATAAAAAAAGAAATTGAGGGAAAAGATTTGAGAGAACAATAAATTTAGTCCATTATGGAATAACAAAATTTTAAAAATGTGAAGCTCTGTGAATACTTTCCGGATGCACTGCAAATGTAAACTAACATAGAGTATCTTTAATCTGAGCCTAAGAGAGCTCATCAGACACTTTCACACTGTCAGACAGGGTGTAAATGTAAACGAACATACAGTAACTTTCATCTGAGCCTCAGAGAGCCGATCAGACACTTTAACACTGTGAGACAGTGTAAATGTCAACTAACACAAAGTAATGTTAATCTGAACCTCAAAGCACCCATCAGACACTTTAACACCATGAGACAGTTCACTGATATTCTCCCAGTGGCCCTGTCATTATTCCACAGACAATAGCCACATCACCTATGTGACAAATCTGCTTCAGAGTGACGCGTTGGCTAGGGTACCGGCTCTTTGGAGCAATAACTCACCGCTGCATAACCCTCTGGGGTCCGAGGGTATTTTTTGGACAGTTCACTCACCTGGCATAAATGTTTTATTATTGCTGTTAACAGCTCTCCCTGCATCCCATAATCAAGGTTTATCTCTCTTTTTTTCAGGACAACCTGTTCTTTCATAATATACAACCCCTGGCAAAAATTATGGAATCACCGGCCTTGGAGGATGTTCAATCAGTTGTGTAATTTTGTAGAAAAAAAGCAGATCACAGCCATGACACAAAACTAAAGTCATTTCAAATGGCAACTTTCTGGCTTTAAGAAACACTATAAGAAATCAGGAAAAAAAATTGTGGCAGTCAGTAACGGTTACTTTTTTAGACCAAGCAGAGGGAAAAAAAATATGGAATCACTCAATTCTGAGGAAAAAATTATGGAATCATGAAAAACAAAAGAACTGTTGTGTGGGCCGCTGAAGAGGAGGTACTGCTGGCCCACTACCAAAGGGCGCCCTGCCTGAAGTGCGGGCTTCAGGCACAAGAGGGCGCTGCCGCCTCACAGGAACAGCCGAAGTGACAGCTGTCACTCATCAACTATGACAGCTGTCACCAATCACCAGGTCATCACCCACACACACAAAAGCTGGACGACATCTCCACCTCGTCGCCGAGATATTGTCTACCTCTGTGATATTGTTTCAGGAGTCTACTCACTGTTGTCGTCTGTCGGAGTACGGAGTGTGACGAAGTGAAGGGCGTTCTCTTGTCACACCGAACTACAGAGACAACCGGAGTTGAACTGTGTTGGAGGTGGAGGCTGGAAAGAAACACTTGCTGACTGTTTACTGGGTGTGTTTTCACACACTCATTACCTCTGTTCTTCTGCTTCCTGCCAGCAGTACCAGATCCGACTGTCGGAGACAGTGACCACCTGGGGACTCAGGACTTGGCGGCTCCAGTATCCTTCGGGTTCGGTGGCAGCGGAAATCGTGTGGGATCCGGTTCTACTCGGGACGGAGGTCTCCTATCCTTGAGCCTACCAACACATCACCTTGTATATTTTGATTGTGATCCAAATTCTATGTTTGTCTGTATTCTCGTTGTGCACATTTCACAACAGTAAAGTGTTGTATTTTTGGCTCATCTATTGTCCGTTCATTTACGCCCCCTGTTGTGGGTCCGTGTCACTACACTTTCCCAACAAGAACGCTCCAACACATCACTAGTATTTTGTTGCACCACCTCTGGCTTTTATAACAGCTTGCAGTCTCTGAGGCATGGACTTAATGAGTGACAAACAGTACTCTTCATCAATCTGGCTCCAACTTTCTCTGATTGCTGTTGCCAGATCAGCTTTGCAGGTTGGAGCCTTGTCATGGACCATTTTCTTCAACTTCCACCAAAGATTTTCAATTGGAGTAAGATCCGGACTATTTGCAGGTCATGACATTGACCCTATGTGTCTTTTTGCAAGGAATGTTTTCACAGTTTTTGCTCTATGGCAAGATGCATTATCATCTTGAAAAATGATTTCATCATCCTCAAACATCCTTTCAATTGATGGGATAAGAAAAGTGTCCAAAATATCAACGTAAACTTGTGCATTTATTGATGATGTAATGACAGCCATCTCCCCAGTGCCTTTACCTGACATGCAGCCCCATATCATCAATGACTGTGGAAATTTACATGTTCTCTTCAGGCAGTCATCTTTGTCATCTCATTGGAACGGTACCAAACAAAAGTTCCAGCATCATCACCTTGCCCAATGCAGATTCGAGATTCATCACTGAATATGACTTTCATCCAGTCATCCACCACGATTGCTTTTCCTTAGCCCATTGTAACCTTGTTTTTTCTGTTTAGGTGTTAATGATGGCTTTCGTTTAGCTTTTCTGTATGTAAATCCCATTTCCTTTAGGCGGTTTCTTACAGTTCGGTCACAGACGTTGACTCCAGTTTCCTCCCATTCATTCCTCATTTGTTTTATTGTGCATTTTCGATTTTTGAGACATATTGCTTTAAGTTTTTCTGTCTTGATGCTTTAATGTCTTCCTTAGTCTACCAGTATGTTTGCCTTTAACAACCTTCCCATGTTGTTTGTATTTGGTCCAGAGTTTAGACACAGCTGACTGTGAACAACCAACATCATTTGCAACATTGCGTGATGATTTACTCTCTTTTAAGAGTTTGATAATCCTCTCCTTTGTTTCAACTGACATCTCTCGTGTTGGAGCCATGATTCATGTCAGTCCACTTGGTGCAACAGCTCTCCAAGGTGTGATCACTCCTTTTTAGATGCAGACTAACAAGCAGATCTGATTTGATGCAGGTGTTAGTTTTGGGGATGTAAATTTACAGGGTGATTCCATAATTTATTTCTCAGAAATGAGTAAGTCCATATTTTTTTCCCTCTGCTTGGTCTAAAAATGTAACCGTTACTGACTGCCAAAATGTTTTTTTTCCTGATTTCTTATAGTGTTTCTTAAAGCCAGAAAGTTGCCATTTGAAATGACTTTAGTTTTGTGTCATGTCTGTGATCTGCTTTTTTTTCTACAAAATTAAACAACTGAATGAACATCCTCCGAGGCCGGTGATTCCATAATTATTGCCAGGGGTTGTATATGCTTTTGTTGTGTTTTATAAGTGTAATAAAGGTTTACAATCAGAAATAACAAAGGAAAAAGTAAAGCGGAAAATAATTTTCCACACACATTTATTCAAAACACACAGCAAACTATAATAAACAACTGTTTTGACACTTTAGAAAGGTAATTTGAGGTCTTGTGTGAAAGACTGTACAACAGAAAGTTCAAACAATAAACACAAATGCACATTTTGAACATTATATACAAAATGCTCTATGCATTTTTTTATTTTTTTTGTCTTCAACTCAAAGCAATTTCTGTCTGCTATTACACAAAGGTCACATCACAAATTTCTATTTCTACTGTTTTTTGGGGTCTTCTGTCTGACTCTGCAAGCAGCTTTCATTTCACACTTTGGCTCCTTACAGTCTGAGGAGTGGCCCCTCTCCCTCACCTCATTGATATGGTAAACAATGCTTTACGCCAGAGGGAGAGAGCCACAGAGTAATCCAGTAACATTCAAATGCAAACTAGTGGAGCAATGCTGATAGTCTACGGATACTCTTTGTTTGAGCATGTGAGATTGTCATGCGAGGCTCTCCATCTGCTTTCACTTTCGCTGTGCGTAATTGTGCAGGGCACATTGGAGGAGCAACTAGTAAGAATATCACTCCTGAAAATGATCTTTGGTTTATCACATGAGGTAGATCTGCCCTACGATTGGATTTTGGAAAATCATGTGATGGTGAACCAATTCCGATTGGACACTCACATTCCACATGTCATCAGACAGCTTCTATGAGGAGTACAAAGATGGCCGCCTGTGGATCGAAGTTCCGCTGAGTTAAGTTTTCAGCAAATAAAAAAGCAAGTTTTTATCTCATATCATTAGAAAGTTATTTATAATTTAGTAAAGCTTGGTCCCAGCCATTGTATATGACGGTGTCGGCCCCAGAGGGTTAATTCTTTCTTCATTTCTCCCGTGAATTCCGGCTCGTGTTCGGTCTTCCAACAAAGACACATTCCACCGCTCAGGGGCTGCTCAACCTTAAACAGGGGCATTAGATCGCTGCAGAGTTTTCTGTCGACTTCCGCATTTTTGCAGCGGAGGCCAGTTGGAATACCGCAGCACTGTGAAGTGTTTTTGTTGAGGGCCTTAACGATTCACTTAAGGATGAACTCGCAGTCTGGGATGAACCGGAGGATCTAGATGGGTTGATTTCCCTGTAGATCCATTTGGATGATTGTTTGAGGGAGCACTGGTGCGAGAGAGGCCGGGGAACAGACCAGGTCGTCTCATCTTGGGGTCCTCCCCGGCAAAGATTAGGGCCGCCTCTCCTGAGTTCCATTACTGGTTACTGTCATGGTCTGGTTTGTCTGTCTGCCCTGTCTGGCCTGTGTTCTCTTTATTTCCCATCAGGTGGCGCGCAAGTGGAGCTGAGCACCTTGAAACCTCACCTGCAGCTCATTTCCACCCGATCAGGAGCTGCTGTATTTAAAGCATGGTGATGCAGCTTATCTATAAGACTTAAACGGATTAACCTAAACTACCTTCTGCTTCTGGTCAGCCATCAGACAGCATGCTTCTCAAGGTAAACCAGGTCTTCTATTTTCTGCAGTAGAGCCTTTGACTTTCACGTTCCCTTGCGCCTCCCTGTGTGAGCTTCTATGCCAGATTGTATGATCAGCTTTTACCTGCAGCTTTCCTCTGGAGCTATCACCACTCCGCACCTGCCAGTTATGTTTGTGATCATAAACTCAGCCTGGAAGTATTCTGCTGTCTAATCTGACCTTTAACATTCCTAAAATAACTGTCTGTGTTGCAAAGTGCTTGCTCCGTGGCGGCCACCTGGCACCGGCTACTCTCAGGTCCAATCCTCGCTGTAACTTCCTGGTTCCACCGCCTGGAGCGGGCCGTGTCCTCCACTCAACAGACCACCTGATTATTATTATTCTGTTGCTTTGGGTTAAGCATGAATAAATCTTTAGTTATTCATTCTTTTTTCCTTTCTGCTTCCTTGCGTTTCAGTCCAGTACAAATCCTAGTTCGGCCTAACTCCCAACCCAAATATAACAGTAAAGGACCTTTCACATTGAATACGTCAGGCCAATCCGTCAACAGCTTTCAATCCGTCAGATGCATTTCCAACATGTCTGACGCATCCGACGCGTGACGTCAGACGCGTCGCTTCGGAAACGGCAAGGGGGCGGAGATTGCTACGTCACACTCTGGCTGCTACCACAACCTGAAAAAAGTTCAGCGATCGCCATCTTGAATTTGGGTTACCTGAACCACAAAAAAGCTTTAAAATACAGCAGTGGAAAGATTTTCCCATCACCCTGCTAGGAGAAGCTACTTTTCGGAGTGACGCCGACCGAGGGAGGACTGACGACTTGGTGGGATATCGATCGAACCGTGACAGCGGGCCGACCCGCACGGAGAAGCTGACCTTCAGGCATCATTCCTGGGCAGTCCGAGGCAGGCAGCCGGGGTGATGGAGCAAACCCACTCAGTCCGAAATCTCCCACTTTTTGGATATATGCGAAGTCCCAGTTTGCCCAACGGAGTTTAGTTCTGCAGCTTTATCAAGGTGAGAATAAAATAAAAGCAAAATGTGACATTTCTGCACTGCTGTGAAGGTTTATTGATCGGCTAATGTTAGCTTAGCTTTTTAGCACAGTTGATCTGAGTGAACGCTTTAATTTGTAAATGGTTCAATCTTTCTTATTTTTAACGAATAAAGCTACAGCTTTTTTCAGAGACCACAAATTTCAACTTTAAATAACTTTTTTTCGGGCATTCTTTCCCATCGTTTTTTTTCCGTTTTTTTTTTTCTTTTTTTTTAAACTGTTTAGTGTTTCTTTATATTTAAAGAAATGTTTTTATTTGTCCCAATCAGAAACATTTGCTGTGCAGACAACCACACTTCCATTGATGAGCTGAACACCACGAAGTCCAGTCGAAAGAAAACATCTCTGCTCTTCAAAATAGGAGAAAAGTGTCTTCAACAACACCACCAGTTCAAAGCTGCAGAAGAGACCTTCATCTGGTCCCGAGAATCCAACATAACATCACCTGCTTCTAAATAAAAGGCTCTTTCAACAGCAACTATTTTATTATATATTTTTTAAAAAGCTGTTTCATTTTATATTTTAACAATAAATGAACGGATCATTAAAAATGTCCACGAATCAAAGTCAAAAGACATTTGCACAAGTAGAAGCTCTCCACTTATTGTGTTCAAATTCATATTTTAGAAATGACTCTGTCCTGATAACAACATTAAAGGAAATTACATATTTTGGCGAAATTACAAGTTGAAATGACTATAAAAAAATTCATCATGAGGTTTATGTCACAGAAATCCTACTTTACAATCACACTGCAGTCATTGTTAAATTATTTCCTGTTGCATTTATAATAAACATTTGTATTTATTTACAGTGTCTATTTTTCTGGTTGAAATGAGATATAAATAATCTACCAGACTTAAAAATAAATGTACAGATTTCCATGTTATTTTGTCTAAAAATAGATGTCCGAGGTTCCTTATGTTAAATAAGAAATTATCTAATCTGAAATAACAGGTGGATTTAATTTACAGATGAAAGGTTTCTAAAGAACCATTTATTGATTTATGTAGCTATTTTAAAGTGTTCTAAACTTTTTTTTAACAGTAATCAGAAATTCTGAGGTAACAAACAACAACAAAAAACATTTCCAAGGATTTTTCTTCAGAAAACTGCTCTATAAATGAGCAGTCCTGTGACACGTTTGTTTTGTACAGATCAGTGGTTTCTGCACCAATCCATTTTGTATAGATCAGTGGTTTCTGCCACTAGTCTTCCGTATTTTGGCCCGACGTGTCGTTCCTATTGGACAGCATGAAGGTACGTCACAGCTCAGAGTGTTGAAAGTTGGAATGGATTGAACTTTGACCGCGTCAGCCTGCCGACAAGCGGCAATGCGCGCTCCCGTCAGAAGCGTCGGTTTAACTCGGCTTTTGACGCAACACTTCTGACGCATTTAAAAAGCAACCAGTCTCATTGAAAATAATGCTTTTTAGACCGATTTTTGACTCATTGGACGCGTCTGACGTACGAGGTCTGTGAGAAAAGTATCGGACCTTTTTATTTTTTTCAAAAACCATATGGATTTGAATCACGTGTGATTGCATCAGACAAGCTTGAACCTTCGTGCGCATGCGTGAGTTTTTTCACGCCTGTCGGTTGCGTCATTCGCCTGTGAACAGGCTTTGTGTGAGCAGTGGTCCACCCCTCTCATCGGATTTTTATTGCGAATAAATGTCTGAACGATTTGGAGCTTTGCTGCATCAATTTTTTTCCGGTTGTTTTTCAGTCGTGTGATTATCCGATTGTGATTGTGCATGAGCTGGACATGCCCGAACATGTCCTGGAAGGCTTCATCACGGCGTTGCTTTACGCCATGCGGCTCCACCACGACGCGCAGAACTCCTCAGCACGTCTGTCTTAAAGTGCTGATGTCCACGTCTTCAAAGCAACCGGAATCCATCTGAAATCCACCTGAAAGCCGTCCTGTGAGACCAACACGGAGGTGGTTTTGTGCCGCGTAATGAACGGCTCCGTGGCGCGTCACTCCACTTTTCTTTCCAAGAAAAAAACTCCTGTAACAGTGGAATGTGCCGAAAAAGTGCTGATGTCCACATCTCCTGCCTTTTTGTGAAAGTCAGACGAGGTCCCGGATCAACAAAGCCTTCACGTTGGAAATGATCTGGTTGTTTGAGCATGTCGATCGTCGCTGGGAGCGTGCTGCGCTCTCAGCAGTCCTTAAAGCTGCAGTAACACTCCTTAATCTGTATAATCCCCATAAAATCGTCCCTGAAAGCCATATTAATTTTCCGAACGGTGTCCACCTGGAGGTCTCTCACAGTTTCTGGAAAAAAAACTGATGCAGCAAAGCTCGAAATCATTCAGACATTTATTCACAATAAAAATCCGATGAGAGGGGTGGACCAGTGCTCACACAAAGCCTGCTCACAGGCGAATGACGCAACCGACAGGCGTGAAAAAACTCACGCATGCGCACGAAGGTTCAAGCTTGTCTGATGCAATCACATGTGACTCAAATCCATATGGTTTTTGAAAAAAAATAAAAAGGTCCGATACTTTTCTCACAGACCTCGTATTTAGTGTGAAAGGCCCAATAGAGCTTGTTGTTGAAAATAGAGATATTTTATTTCAATTTTTATTTCATGCAAAACATTTTAGTCAAATCTTTTTTTGTTGACATTAATGCATGTTACTTTCATCTTAGTCAGCATTTTGGAACACAGACATAATATCGTTAGTGTCACGTCTGAGCCATAAAATAAATGGTTGTTGATGGACATCTCATCTCGTCTGATGAAATGAGCACTATCACTGAAACAATCCTTTAGGACTTTAGGACAGACACTTGTGTGAGAAACAGTAGAGAGGACAAAAGCATTGACCATCTTACGCGAGAGACGTGCTGGTCAGTGAAGTTTCCAGCAGGCTTAAGGTCACTGGGAGTTGAAGTAACCTTTCTCTTCAGGAAGACCTTAGAAATTAACTTCAGTAACAAGTTTAACAGAATAATAAGACCAGTCATAATGTCACATGAAAGAAGCTGAGAAGTAAGGAATCACAGTCGAGCTGCAGTGCCAATAGTGCAGCAAATAACTGAAACAATACTTCACATGGTGATACAAGCACCAAATCCAGCACAAATTCTCTGATTATGGAATCTTTACAATCAGACAAATAATCTGGTATAATTTTCAATATGACTGGAGCATTTTTATATTTTGATCCCTATGTAATTCTTCAATTGACCCCTACGTGGCCGCCTATTGAAAATTCAAGTGGCCTGTCGGTTTTTTTAAAAGAGTAATATCTAAGGTGTACTTTTGCCAAATTTGGTACTTGTATCACCATTTTAAGGATTCCTCTGTAAATATTCTGTTATCTGCTGCACTACAAGGAAGAATTCAGCATAAGAATAAATACTGTCTTTACAATTTAAAGGAGACTTCAGCATAGTGATGAATACAATCTTTACATACACATACAAACAACAGAGCAGCAAAAATGCAAAAAAGAAAGAAAGAAAAATTAACTAAGTCCCTTCAGCTTCTCCCATGTTTTCACTTGGTGTCACCACAGCAGATCCAAGGTGGATCTCCATGTTGATTTGAACCAAGAACCTCTGGGTTCCAAGAGAATGGTCTAGTCACTGAGGTGAGTTGACTGAGTGGAACAGCAACTTGACTGTAGTTTCTGATGAACTGGCGTTCGAAGTTTGCAAAACCCAGGAATCGTTGAACTTTTTTGTGTGATGTTGGAAATTGCCAATTCACAACTGCTGAGATTTTGTTGGGGTCTGCTCTGACTTGTCCTGCCTCCAAGATGTAACCCAAGAACTTAACAGTTTATGTGGAATTCACACTTCTCTGCCTTTATAAACAAGTTGTTTTCCACATGTAGGCTGGCTTACATGCAGGCAGTGGTGGGCACAGTTCCGCTAATCAGCTAACCGCTAAGTAACAAAGCTAACTTTTTTGTTAGTGGATTAGCTTTTCAGCTAACTTCAAAAACCATCAGTGGACCAGTTAGTCTGCTAATATTTTTTTGCTGGCATAGTAAGTAAAACTAAACAGTCAAAAATGTTTGTAAACCCTAAAATCACACGTTAATTCATGTCTGTTATATGTTTTGCAGCAGTCAGGTAGCTGTGAGGAGCTGAGCTCAACCCAACCATAGAAGAACGGGCCTGGCTGCCCGGCTGCTACAAAGAAAAAAAAAGTAATTTACATTCACCAAAGTGTCCCAGATGTGTTGCAAAAGGCATAAAAAGCAAAGCAGGTTTGACTTATGGTTTGATTTAAAACCTAACTAATTCCAGCTGTTTTATTGATTTTAATGTCAACTCTTGTCATTTTTACAAACTGAAAATATCACGAATATCTTTTAGTTTTAAATTAATTAATGCACTACTTGTGAAGGTTTGAGCATTAAAACTCAAAGATGCCAAAAGGCATTATGAGCAAATGAGCCTCCTCATCACTGGTTGGTTGGTTTATTTGTAAAAAAAAAAAACAACAACAAAAAAAACAAATAATGTATATTGTAAATATGTCATTTGTTTTTCATTTGTAAAAAAAAAAGGCATTTGCAAAACTGAAAATTCTGTTTGTTATGTGTGATTCAGCACACCAGATGCAGCCGTGTGACAGTTGGATACTATTTACACTCCTATCCAGTACATGGCAGTGTTGTTCTATGAATTTTGACCTAAAATGCATGGAACATCGCCATGCAACTGGCGGAGCAATGACACGGAAATGGATTAATTTAAGACATCATACGAAAGTATCGATGTGCTCACAGAATTTCCAGTTTGGCATGAAGATGTTGTTGCCATGGTAAGCTGTGACAAGCTGACTACACCCTTTCACTGCGTAACATTTTTAGCAAACTATATTATTACGCGAAATAAGATGTAGCCTTCAGTGGTGGACACGAGTCTGCAAATGTTGGAATTGGATAAGAATGAGAATAACCTCCTTGTGTCTGATGATTTGTGGACGTTAATGCTGGATTACAGTCGTAAATAGCTGTTTAAACTCAATTTGCAACCGTAAAGTCCAGCATTAACGTCCGCAAATCATCAGACACAATAGGGTTATTGCCTAATTTTTCCCCACAAATACAGGATAAATCATCTATTTGCCCCGACCTTTTGTTATTTATTAAATGTGTTCCTTGTCAGCTGATGTCTGGCATAGCAAAAAATAAATAAATAAATAAGTGACATGACTTCCAGTGTGAGTTTTCAATATTAACCATACAGACAATAATTTACTTCACTGGAACATTTTGCATAGTGTTTAACTTAAAACAGAAAACTGTAGCTCTCATGGAAGCTTCAAAAAGTTCCTACCTATTTAAATCCAGGTTACTCTGCAGTTAAATAATCATTTGTTGTTGTCTGTGATTCCTGCTCGTTAAGACAAAAATTCATAATTTTCCTGTCAGCCTCTCACTAAAAACAGTGGAACATCCAGTCTGCTGCTGACCATCCACACATGAAGTCAATTTTTTCCTGTTCATTTTTTTTCTGTTCATTTAAAGAAGTCTTGTGTGTTTGTCACTGTGTCCCACTCTCTCACACTCAAAACAGCAGCAGGAAAGATCTCTGTCTGAACTCCCATCAAAGTTTTGAACATGGACAAAACTTTCTGACAAACTTTTTGAACATCAGCTGACAAGGAACTCATTTTGCTAGATGGATAAAGGACTTTTGTTAGACAAAAAAGAACACAAACTGATCTCTTCTTCACTGTGTGACTGGGGCTTGTACAAAGGTAGCCAAATTGTCACATAACACTTCCTATTTCTTGCACAAGAGTCTTTCACAATAAGAGCACAGGACAAACAATGAAATCACAAATCAAACATGGAAGAGAAGAAAAACATCTTTTTTTTCTTTTCACAATCTAAATAACAAGATTGTCCCAGTTTCACCATTACATTATGGGAAGATTTTTCCAGGTAAGAGATGCTTCTAGAGGTGAGAGAACTTGTCGGAGGAGCCGCTGAGCATCTGCTTCATTTTTTCAGTTTCAAACACAAGACGGTATTTAGCAACCAAGAATTTATTGAAGGTGGCAAGGGTGACTTCACAAAAGCAAATTTCTTAAATGAGCAAGCAAAGGATTGGATTTGTTTTCAGTTCATTTTATTTATATAGCGCCAAATAAAAACAAAGCTGCCTCAAGGTGCTTCACATGGGGAAGGTCAAATCTTACCAACCTCCCTGAGTAAGCTCATAGACATCAGTGGTAAGGAAAAACTTCCTCTGGTGTGTTGAGGAAGAAACCTCAAGCAGACCATCCTCAGAGGGGTGACCCACTGATTACACTATTTTAACAGTTACAGAGTTGCATGCAGTTACAGCAGAAATATTGCATGATAGTTCAAAGTCCAAGTAAGGCCAAGCCAAAAGGGATCACAAATTCGTCCCATATCTCTGCCACCAGCAATGGCACGTCTGGCTGTCATTGTGGAATGCAGTGTGTTGGGTTGATAGAGCCAGTGACACTCTGTTGTGTCACAGAAACTTTAGTATCCTCATGACAGATCTTCAAATCAATAATCTTTGAGCTTGTATCAAAAATGTATGCCAGTCAGACAATTTCAGACACAACCAAAACATGTGGGTCAAGTCACAGGGGGTACTTGAACATCTAGGACATCCCTCATCTATTTTGCAAGTGTAGAGCTTGGCAGGTCTGGCCTTACTATAATGAATTCTGTGTAGTATTTTGAATTTTATGAAGCTGAGTCTGGCACAACTGGATGAGGAATGGACAGCATGCAGGACTTTTTTCCAGAAGTCATTTGATATGGTAATCTGCAGTTCATTATCCCAGTCAGTGTTGCCAAAATAACTTAGAAAAAGTACTTTATTAGTTACGTCATTACGTCATTCAGTGACATTTTAAACTTACTTCATACAGTTACTTCATTAGCAGCTGTGGATAACTTATCGGCAGCAGCTGAATGTAACTAATAAAGTAACTAGTAATCTAACTTGGTTATTTTTAAAATTAAGTACCCCGGTACTCAGAAAAGTAACAGTTAATTACTTTGCTGATTAGTTGCTTTGCTGATTACTCAATGTTAAGAGTGATCAAGTTAGATTACTAGTTACCTTATTAGTTGCATTACTTATTACAGTGGCTTGTAAAAGTATTCGACCCCTTGGTATTTCACACATTTTAAATTGTTTATGGCATTTCAAATACAAAAAGGAAATCAGGCTTCTCAATATCAAAATGTCTAAAATTATCATCCTTAGATTCAAACTGAAAGTAAATCTCTACAACTTGATATAAATTAATTAAAAATATGAAAGCCAGGATGGTGGGTTGCATATGTAATCAGGCCCTTTAGTATAATACCTGTAAATAATCAGTTTAATTGCCACTTTTCTTGAGACAAGTCAGGGGATGGATACATGAACATTTCCAAGTCACTGAATATGTCTTGAACTTTACATCAGATATGAAGAAATACAAATGGCACTCTATGGTAAATCTGTGTGGAGTAGACAGTTCTCAAAAACTGAGTGACTGTGCAAGAAGGAGAAGAGTGAGGAAAGCCACCAAGACACCCAGACAACCCAGAAGAAGTTATAGGCTTCTCTGGCTGTGATTGGAGAAATTGTGCACAGTGCATGTTTTGCATTTTGTATCCCCAGTTATACAGCTTCATTATGACGTGGTGCAGAGGAGGGATTCTTTCACCAAAACATTAAATCTAGGCTTGCATCTCAGATGTACCTTCTGGCAAACTGTAGCTGAACTTTCAGGTCTTTTTTTTAATAAAGTCCACCTCTGTACCACCTCTGATTTACCATAGAGTGTCATACTGTTTGTATAACTGTCTGCAGCTTTGATAAAGTAATTGCATAAAGCCGCTAATGAAGTATATGTATAAAGTAATTGTATAAAGTAACTAAAAAAGTAACTAATAAGTAAACTTTTCAAAGTAACGGGTAACACTGCTCACAGTTGACCCTTATTTTGTTAATGACTGGTTCAGATGATGAAGAAAAAAGGTCATAAAATAATGTGTCCTTTCGATAAAGGCTCAGCATTTAGGATTACGTCTACTCCACATGTGGGAGGAAATAAAAGAAAAGAAAAGAACAGTGAGTCCTCACATTCACATACCTGACAATACCTGAGCAAATCGGAACCCTTTAGACTGAAGTGAGTGCTCAATTTTCCAAAACTAGGAAATACCTCAAACACATATCTTTCAAAGAGTGAAGGTTGCTTTTCTGAAAGGACTTAAATCAAGGGTCAAGTTTACCCGGCAAGAATAAATGGTTGTTACAAATTGGAGTTGTCTGAAGGAGAGTGAACCAGCTGAGGTGGCATCTAAGTTGTGCCCAGATTTTCAACAAGAAGCAGACATTTAATAAAGTTGTTTGAAATACAACCTTCCTGAAGGTGAAATAAATATGCATTGTTTTTGCTTCATTATTCAAACAGAGATCATAAGGAAAATGTTCAGAGTCTCGTTCACTCACTCTGACTGTGGACTGTTACAAAATGACAGACATCTGTGGCCGAGCCGAACATTACTCTGCTCCTCGATCTGACAGCTCTTAATTCCAGTTCCGATTAAGGGTTTCTAGCTTGCCAAACGCTAATGGGTCCTGTGACATATCATTAGGACACCTGCCTGCTTTCCCATGAACGCCCCCTGTTAACCCCCAAAACATGAATCAGCTGCAAATCATGAATTATCCACAATCCGTTAATTGCAAAACATGACTACTGAAAAAATATCTCCCAGAACGTGAACACGGGTCTCACAAAACATGAACGCAGGTCTCGCAAGAAGTGAATGTCATTCATTTTATATATATATATAGTGAAGAAAATAAGTATTTGAACACCCTGCGATTTTGCAAGTTCTCCCACTTAGAAATCATGGAGGGGTCTGAAATTTTCATCTTAGGTGCATGTCTACTGTGAGAGACATAATCTAAATAAAAAATCCAGAAATCACAATGTATGATTTTTTTAACAATTTATTTGTATTTTACTGCTGCAAATAAGTATTTGAACACCTGTGAAAAACAATGTTAATATTTGGTACAGTAGCCTTTGTTTTCAATTACAGAGGTCAAACGTTTCCTGTAGTTCTTGACCAAGTTTTCACACACTGCAGCAGGGATTTTGGTCCATTCCTCCATACAGATCTTCTCCAAATATTTCAGGTTTGGAGTTTCAGCTCCCTCCAAAGATTTTCTATTGAGTTCAGGTCTGGAGACTGGCCAGGCCACTCCAGGACCTTCAAATGCTTCTTACGGAGCCCCTCCTTAGTTGCCCTGGCTGTGTGTTTGGGTCATTGTCATGCTGGAAGACCCAGCCATGACCCATCTTCAATGCTCTTACTGAGGGAAGGAGGTTGTTTGCCAAAATCTCGCAATACATGACCCCATCCATCCTCCCTTCAATACGGGGCAGTTGTCCTGTCCCCTTTGCAGAAGAGCACCCCCAGAGTATGATTTTTCCACCCCCATGCTTCATGGTTGGGATGGTTTTCTTGGGGTTGTTCTCATCCTCTAAACATGGTAAGTGAAGTTGATTCCAAAAACCTCTATTCTGGTCTCATCTGACCACATGACCTTCTCCCATGCCTCCTCTGGATGATCCAATTGGTCACTGGTGAACTTCAAATGGGCCTGGACATGTGCTGGCTTGAGCAGGGGGACCTTGCTGCCCTGCAGGATTTTAAACCATGACAGCATCATGTGTTACTAATGTAATCTTTGTGACTGTGGTCCCAGCTCTCTTCAGGTCATTGACCAGGTCCTCCTGTGTAGTTCTGAGCTTTCTCAGAATCATCCTTACCCCACAAAGTGAGATCTTGCGTGGAATCCCAGACCAAGGGAGATTGACAGTCATCTTGTGTTTCTTCCACTTTTTAATGAATAATCATAACAGTTGTTGTCTTCTACCAAGCCGCTTGCCTGTTGTCCTGTAGTCCATCCCAGCCTTGTGCAGGTCTACAGTTTTGTCCCTGGTGTCTTTAGACAGCTCTTTGATACTGGGTATGGTGGACAGGTTGGAGTGTGATTGATTGAGTGTGTGAACAGGTGTCTTTTATACAGGTAACAAGTTCAAACAGGTGCAATTAATACAGGTAAAGAGTGCAGAATAAGAGGACTTCTTAAAGAAAAATTAACAGGTCTGTGTGAGCCAGAATTATTGCTGGTTGGTAGGTGTTGAAATACTTATCTGCAGCAGTAACATACAAATAAATTATTAAAAAATCATACATTGTGATTTTCGGATTATGTCTGTCACAGTGGACATGCACCTAAGATGAAAATTTCTTCTTCTTCTTTGTCTTTCGGCTGTTCCCGTTAGGGGTCGCCACAGCATATCAATCGTTTCCATCTCACCCTGTCCTCTGTATCTTCCTCTGTCACACCAACCACCTGCATGTCCTCTCTCAGCACATCCATGAACCTCCTCTTTGGTCTCCCTCTTCTCCTCCTGCCTGGTGGATCCATCCTCGGCATCCTTCTCCCTATATACCCTGGGTCCCTCCTCTGCACATGTCCAAACCATCTCAATCTCACCTCTCTGACTTTGTCTCCAAACCATCCCACCTGAGCTGTCCCTCTGATATGTTCATTCCTAATCTTGTCCATTCTTGTCACTCCCAAAGAGAATCTCAACATCTTCAGCTCTGCCACCTCCAGCTCTGCCTCCTGTCTTTTTGTTAGTGCCACTGTCTCTAAGCCATACAGCATAGCTGGTCTCACTACTGTTTTGTAAACTTTCCCCTTCACTCTTGCTGATACTCTTTGGTCACAAATCACTCCTGCCACCTTTCTCCACCCATTCCACCCTGCCTGCACTCTCTTCTTCACCTCTCTACCACACTCTCCATTACTTTGAACAGTTGGCCCCAAATATTTAAACTCCTACTTTCACCACTTCTACTCCTTGTAACTTGCACTATTCCACTGGGCTCCCTCTCATTCACACACATGTAATCAGTCTTGCTTCTACTGACTTTCATTCTCATTCTCTCCAAAGCATATCTCCACTTATCCAGACTAGACTCAACTTGCTCTCTACTCTCACTACAGATCACAATGTCATCTGCAAACATCATAGTCCATGGGGACTCCTGTCTGATCTCATCCATTAACCTGTCCATCACCACTGCAAACAAGAAAGGACTCAGAGCTGATCCTTGGTGTAATCCCACCTCCACCTTGAATGATTCTGTCATTCCGACTGCGCATCTCACCGCTGTCACACTATTCTTGTACATGTCCTGCACTACCCTAACATACTTCTCTGCCGCTCCAGACTTCCTCATACAATACCACAAATCTTCTCTTGGCACCCTATCATAAGCTTTTTCTAAGTCCACAAACACACAATGTAACTCTTTCTGTCCTTCTCTGTACTTCTCCAACAGTATTCTCAGAGCAAACATTGCATCTGTAGTGCTCTTTCTCGGCATGAAACCATATTGCTGCTCACAGATCTTCACCTGTTTTCTAAGCCTAGCTTCTACTACTCTTTCCCATAACTTCATGCTGTGGCTGATCAGCTTTATGCCTCTGTAGTTACTGCAGCTCTGCACATCACCCTTGTTCTTGAAAATAGGAACCAGCACACTTCGTCTCCACTCTTCAGGCATCCTCTCACTTTCCAAGATTTTATTAAACAATCTGGTTAGAAACTCTACTGCCATCTCTCCTAGACATTTCCATGTCTCCACTATATATATATATATATATATATATATATATATATTTTTTTTTTTTTTTTTTTTTTTTTTTTTTTCAGGTTAAGTAGTTTCTGGATTTCAGTTTATGGATCAGTGACTGCAGGAAATCTTGGTTGCAAACCCTATCACCACAAAAATAATTTCTTTTGGGGGTTTTTTGCGGGGTGACTACAGCCTGAGGAGGTGATCTGAGCAGCTCTCGCTTCTGATGTCCGTCCACGCTAGGGGGTGTCCCACTGTGGGGACAGTGTCGGGTGAGGAGTCTAAGTGAGACAGTCCACCTGTCAAACTAACAAAGGCATCAAACTCAGAGAGGACAGAAAGGTCCCCCTCCGGTAAATGGCTCAATAATCTTAAGAGAAACGTTGTAGAAAAACAACACTAGTTTCTAAACTCAGGC
This sequence comes from Thalassophryne amazonica, assembly GCF_902500255.1. Classification (NCBI taxonomy): domain Eukaryota; kingdom Metazoa; phylum Chordata; class Actinopteri; order Batrachoidiformes; family Batrachoididae; genus Thalassophryne; species Thalassophryne amazonica. The sequence goes on from NC_047122.1 coordinate 10,474,576, forward strand.
AGGTAGACAACGAGCTACAACCTTATTTTATCCATATGAACTCTCCTCTGAGCTGGAAAAATAATACTGACCCGAACGAGCAGGCAGTGGAAAAATGGAATTGTAGGGACCGTCTACAATGTGCAAAAACAAGACACCAGAAAAATATTCAATAAATTCAGATGTGGTGTCACCAAATTCACTGCACACATCAGTGGGGTCCTGCTGGTGATACGACAGCACTCAGTTTGAAAAAATGTGCAAAAATGTAATTTTTGTGATTTTTTTAATCATTAAAATAAGTCATAAAATGAGCAATAAAAAAGTATGTTTTGCAATGAACGGTTTGTGGATAATTCATGATTTGCAACTGATTCACGTTTTGGTGGTTAACAAACCTCTTGGTGTTGACATCTGATCATGCACAGAGTCCCGTGCTTGTTGTAGATCAGTAGGTAATTTAGCCTTCAGGGAAGAAACTGACAGGCATTTTTTTTTTTTTTTTGGCTATATTTACAGGCCAATTGAATTACTGGACTACATTTCCATATTTAATTGTGTCATTATGACACCAGCAATAGATGCACTCTAAGCTGACTGAACTAATTTATTTTTGTGTTGTTTATTGAGCAGTTTAAGCTGGTCAAAGGGGATTTCCTACAGAAGGTTCCAAATGCAGATCGGTGGCATGTAGCTGTGCCAAACTGATCTCAGAGGCTTTGTCTTCAGCCTTGTTGAACCACTGGAAGACCAGGCGCGCGACTGACGATGATGGGTTGTCTGCTGTTGCAGTTCACCCTGTCACAAGCTTTTAAAAGGGAGTTTACAATAAGCAACTGGCTTAGAACTATCTGTTTGTGGCTGGCATGTTCAGACAGTCCCAGGACACGTCTCCTGGCGATACGCACTGTGAAACACTCCTCACCACGTAGGAAGAGCTGCATTTAGCATAATGAAATGTAGGAAGCAATCAGTGGGAACACTGACAGAATGCAGCCTGGCACCCGGGATATTTCCTGCTTGGAGAGAAGTCTAATATGGTTTATACTCACATCCAGTCTCATAACAGCATAAATAGAGGTAGGATGGCTATGCAGATGCTACCTATTCAAGCTCATGCTTCACTTCATTGGCTGCTCTGATATGCATCTGTGCACACACACACACACACACACACACACAAGCTTTATTTACATTTTCAAGGTGCACAGTGACACATCCACAAATGCATTTGTGTTGCTCATCCTTTGTGTTTTTTTGGTATTCTTCTGTGCTTGTTTTATGTCTGTTTTAAATATAATGCAATGCTAAAATTCCCTCAGCGGTGTGAGGCATAAAAATCGAAAACAGAATGTGACCTTTTGACTTCTTAAAATGGGGCAAGGTTCGCCATCTTTGAACTTGTCCAATGTGTGTATCCCAAGAATGTTCACTGTGAATTTGAAGTAAACAGGCAGTGGACTTATGCTGAGCACAGACTGACGGACGGACAGACAGACGGCCGGGCGGACTTATGCAAGGCCTCTGCAATACCTGATTGCCATATTTTGTTCTTGGGTAAAAAGGAATAATGGATATTAGAGCAGTAGTTTGACTAAGAGGTTGTTTTATTGATAAAATCCTTGGTTTTTATAGTTATTCAGGCAATATTAGTGTTCTGTGAAAACATACTGTGCAAATTGATAGGGTCCCTTCACACATAACACGGTACAGGCAGAATGGCCCACGGAGGAGGATTCAAATAGCACTCGTGGGAAATCAGAGCCGCACTAGAATGCCTCATACAGCAGTCACCACATCCAGTCGGACACGGCACATGCACTCTATATTCACGTGGCGGTCGTGTGCTGCCTTGGTTCCTGCTCGTCTGGCCTCTCTCTCCCTTCTCTGTCTTCCAGGTGGTGTGCCTTTATGGAGCTGATGAACACACCTGTCAGTAATCAACCTTCCTGTATTTAAGTCTTGATTCAACACCCCAACTTGGGACTCTGACAAGGACAGTCGCACTCCTCTCCTCTCCTCTCCTCTCCTCTCCTCTCCTCCTTTCTCTTCTCTATCTCTGTGCCGACCTTCAAAGTCCCAGCTTCACCAGACTGTGAATTCTTCAAATTAAGATTTGGATTAACCATTGAATTGATCAGCTGGTCTCTCAACGCTATTGACAACATATTTTTCAACAAGGAAATCAGGGCTGGGGGGACCCTGCATGCCCTGATGGATCCTACCCAGCGGGCTATGCTCTCGACGCCTGAGAGAATGGAGTGTGATATGCTTGGCTCCACTCTCTGTGGAAGACGTTGAGGATTTATTTCTATTCGCTTTTATGGTGGGAGGTTTGGCACTGATTGGTTTGTGCGCTGCCCTGACCCACAGGAATATTAGCAAGATGGCTGCTTCCAGAATTTCATCCCCTCATCTGCCCATCATGATTAATGAGTTGGGCAATGCTGTGCAATATAAGACTGTGTGAACTCTTGAACTCAAATGCAAAATGGATACCATCTTGGAGCATATCACTGCATTGCAAAGGAATGTGCTGCTGAGGACCGGAGAATATTCTTCATAAATTTGGCCTCTAGATGATCAGAGGTGCCGTAAATGGAATTCTGTATCTCTCCACCTAACATCAATATCCCAAAGGCCAAATACCCTGCTCTTCCACCAGAAGGATCTACGACCTTGGTGAAGGAATTCGGCTCTCCCTTCTCATCTATCTAAACACCCACACCCACCCCCCGCCCCAGCCTGCTGTTGCCTAGCAATGTCAGACTTTACACACACATGGACAGAAACTGACAGAAACTTAACTAATCTGCACACGACGCATGTCTCCCTCCCTCCATCCCTATTACCCCCCCCCCCCCGTGTCTCTCCACTCCCCTCACCCTGCCACCTTGAAGGCAACGCGGTTTTTACTGCTGCAGCCTTCAACTCCCCAAGCTGGGTGGCGCGGGCTCCTCCTGCTGAAGCCTTCACCCACTTTGCCTCAATTCGGATGATGGACTGCTTCAAGTTTAGTGCACATAAACAATGTTGAATGTATATGTGTTGTTTTTAATTCTTATGTGTGCCATTATTACGGTAAACAAGTAATAATTGTAGATTAATTGCTGTTCTTGTCTGAGGTAATTGGAGTGTAAACGTAATTTTGTTGTTGTTGCACTCGTCTAATGACAATGACAATAAATCTCATCTCTCATCTCTCTCATCTCTCCCATCAGCGCCATTAACCCTGTCTTCACAGCCTGGTAACCTGGCCTCTCTATCTCTGTGTAGAGCTATTCTGTCTGCATTCCATCGCATTGATTTTGACTGGCTGTTTGTCTTGCATTTTTGCTGTTTTTACGCCCTGCAACTACCTGCTATTTTTTTCTAGTTACTGAGTGAACTGTGAGCTTGGGCATTCCTAAACCTGCACTCAACCTGTCTCTCAACCTCTGTCTCTCAACGTCTCTCTCAACCTGTGACCTTCCCTCCGTCAGTTCCACAAGGAGCCACCTGGTCCCAGACTTATCACCACCTCATCTCCACTCCTGGTCTGATCTCCCACCTGCACACCTGGTCTTGTCGGGCTGCAGCTTAATGTTTCCACCGCAGCGTGGGCTGGGTCTCCTCTCTTCAGACCTCCTCATCGTCATTCACAATTCTGCTGCCTTTTTCCTTTGTACTCTTTTCTGTACAATAAATCTGGATTCATTCATCTGTTCAGCCTCCTAACCCATTTGAACGGCGGGCAAGGTGAGGTCACACTGCCATCTGATTGTGTTTGCAGCATTTGGACATATGGTGTATGTCCAGGAGGAGGATAGTTCTTGTATTGTCCCCTCTTTATAACTGGAATTAAATATTAAAAAGTGTAGTTGTCTGACATGACATGACTGTCTTACATTTAAACAGTATATTCATTGTTCTTATTCAGTTCTGTGCACTCACATTATTTTGAGCTTTACACATTTCCATTGATTTCTGCACAGCATAAATAATATGTTCAGCATGTAATCACTGCTGCTGCTGTCTGAGCGCGATGTACATCCCCGCACTGTGTTCATGCATGTGCACACAAGAAAACAGAATAGAATACACACACACACACACACACACACACACTCATCTTCAACCGCTTAGTCCAATCAAGGGTCGCGGGGGCTGGAGCCTATCCCAGCAGTCGAATAGAAGTAGAATAGAATAGAATATCTTTATTGACATTACAATACATGATTGCACAGTGCAGTGAGATGAGCTTTGCAGCTCTGTTTAGATCTCTGAAAAATTGCAAAACAGAGAAGTTCAATGTATAAAAAGCTATGCAATATGATAAAAGAACAGTAAAATCCTTCATTACCTCAGCAGAGTGAAGTGTAGAAAGTGAAAGCTGTGTCTAAATTCCCAGTCCTTCCCCGTGTGTGAGCCTGCACACACAGTCATCATGTACAAAGGTGGCTGAATTGGATTTTGCATGTTTCCCCTCAGTGCTCTTTCTCAGTCCTTACAAAGGTAACAATTTGTGACACAGTTGCTGATTTTGTGAGGTGAATGGAGCATCTGTCCAAGGAAGTGTCAGCAAGCAGCTCAAAGAGCCGGTGCTGCCACGGATAGTCCGTCTGTGTCGCTGTCACTGCATGGAGCCAAAGCAGACTCCACTGGCAGGAAGATGGCACAACTGTGGCGCCGGAGCTGTCAGTCAAAACTCCGGGGAAGCAGAACAGAAAGGGCGTCTCACGTAGCCTGCAATTTTCTTGAGCCATTAAACCCACCCTTTATAATTCCCCTTCCAATGCTGTTCTCACTGTGAAGTGTTTTTTTTTTCCATCCAGCTTCCCATTCAAAGTTAAGAGACAGAAATATATGCACTTTGCAGAATAATGCTGAAACATGTGCTAATTTTTCAAACTATAAGGACGTGATGGAAGACTTTCATCCATTCAGAGTTCTGAAGACACTCATTCAGCTGAATTGATTTTTACACACACACACCACACACACACATGCATATGTTCTGAAGTGTCTGAAGGAGAGGAATCACAGACTCTGCAATCTGCACTGCTCCCAGTAAGTGTATATATTTACTGATGTATATCCCAGGTCAACAAACTATGCAATACTTTTGTTAAATCTGCCTCACTATATATTATTTCTTTGTTTTTCATTCTCCTGATTTGCCATGGCTCAGTATTTGGATTTGCCTCCTACAGTATTTGCGCATTAACTCTGTCCTGCTGTTGAACTGTTACCACTGCTGCTGTCATATTTCAGATTTCTCCATGCAGAACTAATACAGGAATATCCTATCTTAATTCATGTAACTTTTGTCACTTAAGTTTCACTGGTCTTAACGGAGATGCAGTGAAGCTCAGTGGACAAGTGTCAGAATACCGGTGCTGAATCACATGGTCATATGTCTTACTTTTGTTTAGCTAAGCTAAACCCCATTATTAAAAAAAAAATATTGAAGTTGTCTGATTGACATACTGTAAAAATTGAAGATTCAATTGGGCAATATTATTTTCAGAATTTTCTTCAGGGGTTGGTGATTTTATTTAAAAAGTGATGTTTACACAACAAAATATATTTATTCTCCTGACCTATGTGACACTGACAACATGTATTAAATTGCAATTATAAATATACTGTCAGGATTTTAATTCTGTTTTGGTTATCTGGTTTTATTTTCTAGTCCGTTTTGTTATTCTCTGCTTCTTTTGTTTTCTGTGGGTTTATTCTCTTGTGGGGTTTTTCTGCATGGGTCTTTGCTGTCTCTATCTCTCTTGTCTGTCTCTTGGTTCTTGGTGGTAAGTGTTTCTCTCTCCCTGGCCACGCCCTTGTTCTGGTGTCTTCCATACACACCTGTTTCTGATTTGCTGCTCATCACCTGGGGTTATATAAGATCACTGGGTGTGTTAGTCCCTTGCCAGATTGTTGTGCCTTGTGCCTCTTTCCAGCTCTGTTCCTGTGTTCCATAGTCCTGCCTGCCTCTAGTGATCCTGACCTCCTGCCTGTTGCTTCGACCACGCCTCAAGCCTGATTATTGTAGTGCTGCTTTTCCCTGACTGCCTTTGTGTGTACCAACCATTGCTATCCATCCGAGTAAAGCCTTTTTACAACCAGAGCTGTCTGTTTGATCCGTGCATTTGTGTCCAGACGTTTCTGACCATCCAGCCTGATAGAACAATCTGGTCAACCATGGACACAGCTGGCTCTGATCCATTCTCACTGCCCTCACTTCCAGGTTTAGCAAACTCGCTAAATGCCAGGACTTGTTTATGGCTTTGGTGAGCACCCAGATGGGACAAATACTGTCTAAGTTGAATCTTCAGGCTAACTCCGATACAGCCACTGGCAGCTCCAGTGATCCTACGCGGGGGCCATCAGCGGCCTCACCGGCTTCTGTATCTGAACCTGTTTCCTGCAACCACCTGTCTCAGCCTGAACACTTCTCAGGCGAGTCTCGTGACGTCAGTCATTCATAACTCAGTGTGAGTTGCATTTTCAGCTCATGTCATCAATGATCCCATCTGATGGGATGAAGATAGCATTCATGATAACCTGACTGGTTGTGCTGCAGCGTGGGCAATAGCAGAAAGGGGTTATCAATCCGATACCTGTGTTTCTCTTCTGGCTTTCGCAGCTGCTCTGCAACAGGTGTTCCAGCACACATCCCCGGGGTGTGACGCTGCACATTCCCTGATGAGGCTTAAGCAGAGCGGCCGCAGAGTCAATGACTACGCAATTGATTTGTGCATTCTGGCGGCTAAAAACGAATGGAACCCAGTGGCGCTCCAAGACGTCTTCCTCCAGGGGCTGTCAGACAACATCCAGCACTAGCTCATAGCCATAGAACTCCCCGCTGACCTGGACGAGCTCATTGCACTGGCCATTCAGATCAACCGGCATCTACAGGATGGTCCTCGCCGAGCAGATCGGGGATCCGACCGATGCTCCACCACTCCACCTCATTGTTCGTCCTCCTCCAGTCATGTCACAGCTGAATCTCCACATCGCTGCGCCAAGGAGCCCATGCAACTGTGTCACACCCATCTGTTGTCAGCCGAGAGATGCCACCACAGAGTGGACGGACACTGCTTCTACTGTGGACACTCTGGAGACACTTGATTACCAATTGTCAGGCCAGAGGTGCCACCATGCAGCCAAAATCTGAATTACGGGTGAGTCAAAACTGCATTATTCCATCCTCAGCACAAACCTTAATTCTGGCTAAATTAATCTCTGATTATTCATCAGTTTCCATGTCAGCTTTTGTTGATTCCAGTTCTGATACTAACTTGATTCTGTCCTCTCTTGCCAGGTCCCTGTGCCTTAGGCTATTTAAGCTCTCGTGCCCTCTGGTGGTGCGTGCTGTGGATGGTCATGAATTGGGCTGCATTACTCATCGCACTCAGTCTGTCAGAATAATTGTATCAGGAAACCACTCGGAATCTATCAGTTTTCATGTATTTGATAATATGACTCACCTGACAATTTTGGGGCGCCCCTGGTTGCAACAACTCGGTCCCAATTTTAATTGGTCTAAAGGTGAAATTGTTTCTTGGGGACCCGCCTGTAACGATTCCTGTCTGTCAGAACCTGTTCATTCTCAGCCAGATTCTAACCTGGATCTCGCGGGGGTGCTGCCGTGCTTGCATGATTTGGCACCCATCTTTCGCAAAAGCAAAACTGAATTGTTACTGCCTCACTGGGAATATGATTGCGCCATCAAGCTCCTTCCTGGGGCAAGCCCACCTCGGGGAAAGCTCTTTTCACTGTCGGCACCTGAACACAGTGCCATGAATGAGTACATACAAGAATCATTAGAGGCAGGTTTGATTCACCCTCGGGGGGCAGGGTTCTTTTTCGTCAAGAAGAAGGTCAATTCACTTCTTCAATGCATAGATTATTGTGGGCTTAATGATATTACAGTTAAGAACCGTTATCCACTGCCGCTCATCTCCTCAGCATTTGAGTTATTAGAAGGAGCCAAAATATTCACCAAACTCGATCTTCACAACACTTACCATTTAGTCAGGATTAAACAAGGAGATGAAAGGAAAACCACTTTTAACACCCCTTCAGGACACTACGTGTACTTAGTTATGCTATTCGGCCTCACCAGTGCCCCGGCAGTTTTCCAAAATTTAGTGAATGACATTTTGTGAGAATACCTTAATAAATTTGTCTTTGTGTACCTGTATGACATCCTTATCTTCTCTCCTGACATAGAAACGCACACTGGCCACGTTCGCACCATTCTACAGACCTCTGTTGCACTATAACCTTTTTGTAAAAGCTGAAAAATGTGAGTTTCACAAGCTTACAGTTTCGTTTCTGGGATTTGTGATAGCAGAGGGAGGGATAAAGATGGACCCTGATAAGTTTGCGGCCATGCGTGACAGGATGGTTCCTTCCTCGTGGAAGGAGGTTCAGAGATTCTTGGGCTTCGCCAGTTTCAATTGTAAATTCATACGCAACTTCAGTACGATCACAGCTACATTACATGAGGTCACGTCATCCCTCCGGCCGTTTGTCTGGACGCCAGGGTGCAACGAGGCTTTTAGGTTATCCTAAAGAAGTGCTTTACTGCGGCCCCTGTGCTGCTCCTCCCCAACCCCACTTGACAGTTCATGGTTGAGGCTGATCCTTCTGATATTGGTGTGGGCATGGTCCTCTCACAACGTAACCCTTCTGACAGTAGGCTGCATCCATGTGCCTATCTGTAAAAAAAAAGTTGACTGCAGCAGAGCGGCATTACAGCATCGAGGACCAAGAACTGTTGGCGGTCAAAGTGGCCTTGGAGGAGTGGCGCCACTTGTTGGATGGGGCACAAATGCCATTTCTGGTATACACGGACCACAAAAATCTGAGTATCTGCTAACTGCCAAATGTCTCAATGCTTGTCAGGCTAGGTGGGCTATCTTTTTCAGCCATTTCAATTTTGTGCTCTCATATCGGCTGGGCTCCAAAAATGGCAAACTGGACGTGTTATCCCATCAGGGCGATCTGGTTAGCACTCAGCCTGATCAGGGAACAATTCTGCCAGCATCCTGTTGTTTCTGCTTTAACTTTGGAAAAAGAGTCAAAGGTCCAGTCTGCTACAGGTGATGTTCTGGTTACTCCTGGTTGTCCTAACTGCAAGCTTTTTGTCTTTTTCTCTTGCCACCCAGATATTAAAAAAACTATGTTTGTAATTCAGCAAAGATTTTGGTGGCCTGGATTGTCAAAAGATATAACTGAGTATATCAGTGCTTGTCAAAGATGTGCTACTCACAAGTCATCTAACCATCCGCCTGCAGGTCATTTAATGCCATTGCCTGTACCAACTCATCCTTGGTCTCGCATTCCGTTGGATTTTGTAACTGGGTTTCCGCCCTCCAAGGGCAATACTGTCGTATTAACTGTTGTAGATAGATTGTCAAGGATGGCTCACTTTGTTCCTCTACCTAAACTGCCCTCAGCAAAAGAAACAGCCGAGGTAATGTTCTCCCAGTTTTTTAAACTTCATGGTTTCCCCAGAATATCATGTCTGACCGGGGTCCCCAGCTTGTTTGTAATTTCTGGAGGGAGTTCTGCCACCTCCTCTGGGTCACTGCCACCTTAACCTCAGGCTACCATCCACAAGCCAATTGTCAAACAGAACACCTCAATCCAGAACTCAAAAAAGGACTCCATATTCTCCTGTTGCAGCATCGTGCCTCATGGTAATCACAACTGCCTTGGATTGAACTTGGACATAACCACCTACCATCTGCATCCACTGGTTTTTCTCCTTTTCATGTTGTTTTTGGTTATCAACCTTCTTTGTTTCCACCCACAGTTACCAGCAATCCAGTTCCATCCATGACTCATTCTCCACTGCAGATGAACCTGGAAGCAGGCAAGAAGAGCTCTGCTATGATCCTTGCTGGCCTTTAAATCCACTGCTGACTGGAAGAGGTCTTCTGCACCACCGTATGAGACCGGTCAGAGGGTTTGGCTCTCAAGTCGCCACCTCCCACTGATAGGACTGCCTAGGAAACTAGCTTCCAGGTTCGTTGGTCCATTCCAGTTTCCAAAATCATTAACCTAGTGTCTGTTCGCCACCGTCTCCCAAGGTCTATGTGCATCCATCCTACCTTCCATGTCAGCCATGTCAAACCTGTCAGATCCAGCCCGCTTTTCCCTCCGACCATTCCCCCGCCCTACGCCCGATTTGTAGAAGGTAGCCTGGTTTTTACTGTTCGGCGGCTCCTGGACTCTCACTGCCGTGTATGTGGGATCCAGTATCTCATGGACTGGAAGGGTTATGGGCCCGAGGAGCGGTCGTGAATTCCCTTCTGCTTGATTTTGGACCTGCTCTTGTCCGTGAGTTTTACACATCTCATCCTGGTTCTGCTGGGCTGTCTGGGCTCAGTTGTAGGGGGGTACGGGGTTCCGGTACTGTCAGGGTTTGAATTCTGTTTTGGTTATCTGATTTTATTTTCTACAACCCCTGGCAAAAATTATGGAATCACCGGCCTCGGAGGATGTTCATTCAGTTGTTTAATTTTGTAGAAAAAAAAGCAGATCACAGACATGACACAAAACTAAAGTCATTTCAAATGGCAACTTTCTGGCTTTAAGAAACACCATAAGAAATCAGGAGAAAAAATTGTGGCAGTCAGTAAGGGTTACTTTTTTAGACCAAGCAGAGGGAAAAAAATATGGAATCACTCAATTCTGAGGAAAAAATTATGGAATCATGAAAAACAAAAGAATGCTCCAACACATCACTAGTATTTTGTTGCACCACCTCTGGCTTTTATAACAGCTTGCAGTCTCTGAGGCATGGACTTAATGAGTGACAAACAGTGCTCTTCATCAATCTGGCTCCAACTTTCTCTGATTGCTGTTGCCAGATCAGCTTTGCAGGTTGGAGCCTTGTCATGGACCATTTTCTTCAACTTCCACCAAAGATTTTCAATTGGATTAAGATCCAGACTATTTGCAGGCCATGACATTGACCCTATGTGTCTTTTTGCAAGGAATGTTTTCACAGTTTTTGCTCTACGGCAAGATGCATTATCATCTTGAAAAATGATTTCATCATCCCCAAACATCCTTTCAATTGATGGGATAAGAAAAGTGTCCAAAATATCAACGTAAACTTGTGCATTTATTGATGATGTAATGACAGCCATCTCCCCAGTGCCTTTACCTGACATGCAGCCCCATATCATCAATGACTGTGGAAATTTACATGTTCTCTTCAGGCAGTCATCTTTATAAATCTCACTGGAACAGCACCAAACAAAAGTTCCAGAATCATCACCTTGCCCAATGCAGATTCGAGATTCATCACTGAATATGACTTTCATCCAGTCATCCACAGTCCACGATTGCTTTTCCTTAGCCCATTGTAACCTTGTTTTTTTCTGTTTAGTTGTTAATGATGGCTTTCGTTTAGCTTTTCTGTATGTAAATCCCATTTCCTTTAGGCGGTTTCTTACAGTTCGGTCACAGACGTTGACTCCAGTTTCCTCCCATTCATTCCTCATTTGTTTTATTGTGCATTTTCGATTTTTGAGACATATTGCTTTAAGTTTTCTGTCTTGATGCTTTGATGTCTTCCTTGGTCTACCAGTATGTTTGCCTTTAACAACCTTCCCATGTTGTTTGTATTTGGTCCAGAGTTTAGACACAGCTGACTGTGAACAACCAACATCTTTTGCAACATTGCGTGATGATTTACCCTCTTTTAAGAGTTTGATAATCCTCTCCTTTGTTTCAATTGGCATCTCTCGTGTTGGAGTCATGATTCATGTCAGTCCACTTGGTGCAACAGCTCTCCAAGGTGTGATCACTACTTTTTAGATGCAGACTAACGAGCAGATCTGATTTGATCAATCAATCAATCAATTTTTTTATATAGCGCCAAATCACAACAAACAGTTGCCCCAAGCCCCGTCTCTCCCGCACTTTTCTGCTCTGGGTGTGAAATGTTTAGTTATTCCTCGGCCTCCTTTAGCAGTAATGGTACTTGTAATAAGTGTAGCTTATTCGTAGCTTTGGAGGCCAGGCTGGGTGAATTGGAGACTCGGCTCCGCACCGTGGAAAATTCTACAGCTAGCCAGGCCCCTGTAGTCGGTGCGGACCAAGGTAGCTTAGCCGCCGTTAGTTTCCCTCTGGCAGATCCCGAACAGCCGGAAAAGCAGGCCAACTGGGTGACTGTGAGGAGGAAGCGTAGTCCTAAACAGAAGCCCCGTGTACACCGCCAACCATTTCACATCTCTAACCGTTTTTCCCCACTCAGCGACACACCCGCCGAGGATCAAACTCTGGTTATTGGCGACTCTGTTTTGAGAAATGTGAAGTTAGCGACACCAGCAACCATAGTCAATTGTCTTCCGGGGGCCAGAGCAGGCGACATTGAAGGAAATTTGAAACTGCTGGCTAAGGCTAAGCGTAAATTTGGTAAGATTGTAATTCATGTCGGCAGTAATGACACCCGGTTACGCCAATCGGAGGTCACTAAAATTAACATTGAATCAATCAATCAATTCAAAATTTTTTTTTTATATAGCGCCAAATCACAACAAACAGTTGCCCCAAGGCGCCTTATATTGTAAGGCAAGGCCATACAATAATAATTATGTAAAACCCCAACGGTCAAAACGACCCCCTGTGAGCAAGCACTTGGCTACAGTGGGAAGGAAAACTCCCTTTTAACAAGAAGAAACCTCCAGCAGAACCGGGCTCAGGGAGGGGCAGTCTTCTGCTGGGACTGGTTGGGGCTGAGGGAGAGAACCAGGAAAAAGACATGCTGTGGAGGGGAGCAGAGATCGATCACTAATGATTAAATGCAGAGTGGTGCATACAGAGCAAAAAGAGAAAGAAACAGTGCATCATCGGAAGCCCCCAGCAGTCTACGTCTATAGCAGCATAACTAAGGGATGGTTCAGGGTCACCTGATCCAGCCCTAACTATAAGCTTTAGCAAAAAGGAAAGTTTTAAGCCTAATCTTAAAAGTAGAGAGGGTGTCTGTCTCCCTGATCTGAATTGGGAGCTGGTTCCACAGGAGAGGAGCCTGATAGCTGAAGGCTCTGCCTCCCATTCTACTCTTACAAACCCTAGGAACTACAAGTAAGCCTGCAGTCTGAGAGCGAAGCACTCTATTGGGGTGATATGGTACTACGAGGTCCCTAAGATAAGATGGGACCTGATTATTCAAAACCTTATAAGTAAGAAGAATAATTTTAAATTCTATTCTAGAATTAACAGGAAGCCAATGAAGAGAGGCCAATATGGGTGAGATATGCTCTCTCCTTCTAGTCCCTGTTAGTACTCTAGCTGCAGCATTTTGAATTAACTGAAGGCTTTTTAGGGAACTTTTAGGACAACCTGATAATAATGAATTACAATAGTCCAGCCTAGAGGAAATAAATGCATGAATTAGTTTTTTCAGCATCACTCTGAGACAAGACCTTTCTAATTTTAGAGATATTGCGTAAATGCAAAAAAGCAGTCCTACATATTTGTTTAATATGCGCTTTGAATGACATATCCTGATCAAAAATGACTCCAAGATTTCTCACAGTATTACTAGAGGTCAGGGTAATGCCATCCAGAGTAAGGATCTGGTTAGACACCATGTTTCTAAGATTTGTGGGGCCAAGTACAATAACTTCAGTTTTATCTGAGTTTAAAAGCAGGAAATTAGAGGTCATCCATGTCTTTATGTCTGTAAGACAATCCTGCAGTTTAGCTAGTTGGTGTGTGTCCTCTGGCTTCATGGATAGATAAAGCTGGGTATCATCTGCGTAACAATGAAAATTTAAGCAATACCGTCTAATAGTACTGCCTAAGGGAAGCATGTATAAAGTGAATAAAATTGGTCCTAGCACAGAACCTTGTGGAACTCCATAATTAACTTTAGTCTGTGAAGAAGATTCCCCATTTACATGAACAAATTGTAATCTATTAGACAAATATGATTCAAACCACCGCAGCGCAGTGCCTTTAATACCTATGGCATGCTCTAATCTCTGTAATAAAGTTTTATGGTCAACAGTATCAAAAGCAGCACTGAGGTCTAACAGAACAAGCACAGAGATGAGTCCACTGTCCGAGGCCATAAGAAGATCATTTGTAACCTTCACTAATACTGTTTCTGTACTATGATGAATTCTAAAACCTGACTGAAACTCTTCAAACAGACCATTCCTCTGCAGATGATCAGTTAGCTGTTTTACAACTACCCTTTCAAGAATTTTTGAGAGGAAAAGGAAGGTTGGAGATTGGCCTATAATTAGCTAAGATAGCTGGGTCAAGTGATGGCTTTTTAAGTAATGGTTTAATTACTGCCACCTTAAAAGCCTGTGGTACATAGCCAACTAACAAAGATAGATTGATCATATTTAAGATCGAAGCATTAAATAATGGTAGGGCTTCCTTGAGCAGCCTGGTAGGAATGGGGTCTAATAAACATGTTGATGGTTTGGATGAAGTAACTAATGAAAATAACTCAGACAGAACAATCGGAGAGAAAGAGTCTAACCAAATACCGGCATCACTGAAAGCAGCCAAAGATAACGATATGTCTTTGGGATGGTTATGAGTAATTTTTTCTCTAATAGTTAAAATTTTGTTAGCAAAGAAAGTCATGAAGTCATTACTAGTTAAAGTTAATGGAATACGCAGCTCAATAGAGCTCTGACTCTTTGTCAGCCTGGCTACAGTGCTGAAAAGAAACCTGGGGTTGTTCTTATTTTCTTCAATTAGTGATGAGTAGAAAGATGTCCTAGCTTTACGGAGGCTTTTTTATAGAGCAACAGACTCTTTTTCCAGGCTAAGTGAAGATCTACTAAATTAGTGAGATGCCATTTCCTGTCCAACGTACGGGTTATCTGCTTTAAGCTACGAGTTTGTGAGTTATACCACGGAGTCAGGCACTTCTGATTTAAAGCTCTCTTTTTTTAGAGGAGCTACAGCATCCAAAGTTGTCTTCAATGAGGATGTAAAACTATTGACGAGATACTCTATCTCACTTACAGAGTTTAGGTAGCTACTCTGCACTGTGTTGGTATATGGCATTAGAGAACATAAAGAAGGAATCATATCCTTAAACCTAGTTACAGCGCTTTCTGAAAGACTTCTAGTGTAATGAAACTTATTCCCCAGTGCTGGGTAGTCCATCAGAGTAAATGTAAATGTTATTAAGAAATGATCAGACAGAAGGGAGTTTTCAGGGAATACTGTTAAGTCTTCTATTTCCATACCATAAGTCAGAACAAGATCTAAGATATGATTAAAGTGGTGGGTGGACTCATTTACTTTTTGAGCAAAGCCAATAGAGTCTAATAATAGAGTAAATGCAGTGTTGAGGCTGTCATTCTCAGCATCTGTGTGGATGTTAAAATCGCCCACTATAATTATCTTATCTGAGCTAAGCACTAAGTCAGACAAAAGGTCTGAAAATTCACAGAGAAACTCATAGTAACGACCAGGTGGATGATAGATAATAACAAATAAAACTGTTTTTTGGGACTTCCAATTTGGATGGACAAGACTAAGAGTCAAGCTTTCAAATGAATTAACGCTCTGTCTGGGTTTTTGATTAATTAATAAGCTGGAATGGAAGATTGCTGCTAATCCTCCGCCCCGGCCCGTGCTACGAGCATTCTGACAGTTAGTGTGACTCGGGGGTGTTGACTCATTTAAACTAACATATTCATCCTGCTGTAACCAGGTTTCTGTAAGGCAGAATAAATCAATATGTTGATCAATTATTATATCATTTACCAACAGGGACTTAGAAGAGAGAGACCTAATGTTTAATAGACCACATTTAACTGTTTTAGTCTGTGATGCAGTTGAAGGTGCTATATTATTTTTTCTTTTTGAATTTTTATGCTTAAATAGATTTTTGCTGGTTATTGGTGGTCTGGGAGCAGGCACCGTCTCTACGGGGATGGGGTAATGAGGGGATGGCAGGGGGAGAGAAGCTGCAGAGAGGTGTGTAAGACTACAACTCTGCTTCCTGGTCCCAACCCTGGATAGTCACGGTTTGGAGGATTTAAGAAAATTGGCCAGATTTCTAGAAATGAGAGCTGCTCCATCCAAAGTGGGATGGATGCCGTCTCTCCTAACAAGACCAGGTTTTCCCCAGAAGCTTTGCCAATTATCTGTGAAGCCCACCTCATTTTTTGGACACCACTCACACAGCCAGCAATTCAAGGAGAACATGCGGCTAAACATGTCACTCCCGGTCTGATTGGGGAGGGGCCCAGAGAAAACTACAGAGTCCGACATTGTTTTTGCAAAGTTACACACCGATTTAATGTTAATTTTAGTGACCTCCGATTGGCATAACCGGGTGTCATTACTGCCGACGTGAATTACAATCTTACCAAATTTACGCTTAGCCTTAGCCAGCAGTTTCAAATTTCCTTCAGTGTCGCCTGCTCTGGCCCCCGGAAGACAATTGACTATGGTTGCTGGTGTCGCTAACTTCACATTTCGCAAAACAGAGTCGCCAATAACCAGAGTTTGATCCTCGGCGGGTGTGTCGCCGAGTGGGGAAAAAATGGTTAGAAATGTGAACGGGTTGGCGGTGTACACGGGGCTTCTGTTTAGGGCTACGCTTCCTCCTCACAGTCACCCAGTCAGCCTGCTTTCCGGCTGCTCGGGATCTGCCAGGGGGTAACTAACGGCGGCTAAGCTACCTTGGTCCGCACCGACTACAGGGGCCTGGCTAGCTGTAGAATTTTCCACGGTGCGGAGCCGAGTCTCCAATTCGCCCAGCCTGGCCTCCAAAGCTACGAATAAGCTACACTTATTACAAGTACCATTACTGCTAAAGGAGGCCGAGGAATAACTAAACATTTCACACCCAGAGCAGAAAAGTGCGGGAGAGACAGGAGAAGCCGCCATGCTAAACCAGCTAGTAGCTACGCTAAGCTAGCGGATTCCTAAAAACACGCAAAGTGAATAATGTGTAAATAATTTAGAGGTGATTCAGCAGAAGGAGTGCTTTAGTTAAGGCACGTAAAGATTACACTGGGAAACAAATCGTAATCTAGATAACTAGATCAATCTAACTGCGCAGATTAAACAGCTAACAGATACAGAAAAACACCGCTGTGCTCCGGAACAGGAAGTGATACAATACCGCAGTGAGAGCCAACCACCAGTAGAGGCAAGCCATTTGATGCAGGTGTTAGTTTTGGGGATGAACATCTACAGGGTGATTCCATAATTTATTCCTCAGAATGAGTGATTCCATATTTTTTTCCTCTGCTTGGTCTAAAAAAGTAACCGTTACTGACTGCCACAATTTTTTTTCCTGATTTCTTATAGTGTTTCTTAAAGCCAGAAAGTTGCCATTTGAAATGACTTTAGTTTTGTGTCATGTTTGTGATCCGCTTTTTTCTACAAAATTAAACAACTGAATGAACATCGTCCGAGGCCGGTGATTCCATAATTTTTGCCAGGGCTTGTAGTCCGTTTTGTTATTTTCTGTTTCTTTGGTTTGTTTTCTGTGTGTTTATTCTCTTGTGGGGTTTTTCTGCTTGGGTCTTTGCTCTCTCTATCTCTCTTGTCTGTCTCTTGATTCTTGGTGGTGGGTGTTTCTCTCTCCCTGCCCATGCCCTTGTTAAGGCGTCTTCCATGCACACCTGTTTTGATTTGCTGCTTATCACCTGGGGTTATACGTATAAGCTCACTGGGTGTGTTAGTCCCCCGCAAGATTGTTGTGCCTTGTGTCACTTTCCAGCTCTGTTCCTGCGTTCCATAGTCCTGCTTGCCTCTAGTGATCCTGACCTCCAATCTGATGATTATTGTAATGCTGCTTTTCCTTGACTGTCTTCTTGTGTACCGACCATTGCTATCCACCCAAGTAAAGCCTTTTTACAACCAGAGCTGTCTGTTCGAGCCGTGCATTTGTGTTTCTGTCCATCCAGCCTGATATATACTGGGAGATATTTAATGACAATATCACGAAACAACATTTAATTCAATGAAACTATCAACCTGGTCTCACGGCAAGTCGTGATTCAGCAGCACAAAATATACATTAATCTATTGGTTTGTGATGTTGTGACGAAAAGCGGCTCATTTTCATCACGGCAGCACAAATTCATTCAAATTCATTCCATGACGGCTGCACAAAATTAAAAGTGAAGTGGGAGGGTCAGGGGTGGTTATGGTTAGGGTGGGGGGAAGGAGTAGGATTAGGTTATGGTTAAGGCTAGGGTTGGGGTACAGGAGTAGGGTTAGTATTAGTGATTTAAAAAAAAAAACATCACGAAAGTTTGAGTCATTTTGTGATGGGAGCACGAAACAGAAACGTGAGACTGGGCTGAAACTAGATACTTATGCTATGTGCAATGTACAAATATTCATTACAGGACCTCTAATTATAAATAAGCAACAAATTAGTAACAGTTCACAGTGTTCCTATTTATAAAATTATAGTACCTGCCATTATGAATAAGCAAAAGATTATTAACAGTTCATATTATTTCTCTATATATTATAGATATTTCATTCTTCAAGGTCTGTAAATCAATGTCACAACAATATATATTATTAAAGCCAAATTCACAAATTTCATTATAAATAACTACCACTGAGCACTTTTTAAGAAGCTGATACATTATAGTCAGATTTCAGGTGGATTTGTGGGATATTTCAACACTAAGAAGATGTATGCAACACATGAATAGATAACTAACAGGGCGTTATAATTGACTTTCAGATAAAAACATTACTAACCTGAGTGTCGTTCAGAGGGTAGTTTCATTATTATTCCGTTGCCTTTTAATTATTACGCAAACGGCTCATTAATAGCCTGATAATGTTTCTACTTTGTTTACAAAGTCTGGAAGTGGCTTGTCATAGAATGGGGCCTACGTGGTCCAACTACTGACTTTAGAAATGTTTTCATACTGTTTTAATGTTTGGTGTTATTTTCTGTAAATTCTTTCAGCTCTTTAAGCTGCTATGTTGCTTCAAAAACATTGTCTTCTTACGCGCGTGAACAGCGTCTGCAGCGTGTTTGTATGCACTGTCCTGTGAACTGAAAGCGTTAGCTAGCTCACTGCACATGTGCACTGAGAAACTCAAAACTGGCGTATTCATTTTTCAGAACTACTTTGTTGACTGAAGCTATAGAGGTACAGTGGTAATGCGGCTCACTCAGTGTATTCCTACGCCAGGCTTTTGCTGGTGTCCAGCGTGATGATGTAACACCGTTTCTACGCGTTTCTGGGAATAAGTTCTCTCGTCATGCTTCTTTTGTAGTTCCTGTGTACTTCCTGTTTGAACTTCCTGTTTGTGGTGACAAAAGTGTACTTCTGGTTTGCGGTCATGGCGGAATCTGAGCTGGACAACTTGACGTCCCAAACAAATGTAATGTCAGGTTGTCATGACAAAGACAACTTCTGGTCATGTCACTTTGATGAATGTCAAGTTGTCATAAACAAGACAACCCAAAAAATGTCAATTTGTCATTACAAAAACTGAATGAGACTTAATGACAGCAGTCATAAGATGATACCTTCAAGTAAAGTGATACCAGAAACCTTCAGTATGGAGGCGCTCAGTCGTTAAAGGGGAACTATGCAACATTTTTACCTTAATTTTACAGTTTGGGTGTAATTGTATATCGCTAAATGATTTGTTTGGGGAGAGTGGATACTCTCTCTCCCCCACCAAGCATCTCAAAGTGGAAAACTAGCCTTCCAACTTCAAGGATGCGAACTGGTGTCCTTTGAACAAAAGTCTCGGGTCCTGCAAGAGAAACAAATTGGTTTACGGCACTACGGCAACACAAACACGCCCCTCTATCGAGGCACCATCGAGGAAGCAGCTATAAGAACAAGCCAAAGCAAAGACAAGTGATGTCAGAGAAAGCAAGAAAGAGAAAAAGGCATATGACTGACTGACGGGTCTGAAGAATATATTGTTTTATTTGAATGTGTTTTGAGATATGCATTAAGCATTTGTGCTTCTCTATTTAGAATCAGCTTATTGTTTTATTCTTTACTTTCTTTTGAATGTGTTCAAATGTTTCAAAGTGATCAGTTACATTTTAATAGAGCTTCTTACTATAGAAATATACATTATTCATAGGCCCACAATGATTAACAAATGTTAGTGCTCATTAAACATGTAATCAATAGCTAAGGTTAATCACACAATATCCAAATGTCTAAACAGTTTTTGAGTCATATGTTTAAATGCTGTGGAATCATGTATTGTGTCAACCAAAATAAAGGTATGTTATGTTTATGATTACATTTGCTTTTGTTCTAAGATTTGCTTATGCTTAAATATTAGTTTAGTTTCTAAGCAAGCTGTTATGAAGATATGTTACTTATATAATCATTTTCAAAAGTGCTGTAAATGTGATGTGCCCCCTGTTTGGAAAGGCCCTGTGGAGGTATTGAGAAATATCTGTATGTTACAACCAGCATATGGAACAGGATGCCAAGCCTGACCACAAACCATTAGAGAAAGAGATTAAACTTGATGCATGCGTATGATTAGTCCTGTTTGTCAGACGGTTCTGTAATTTTGGACATGGACAAATAGTTGTGGTAAGGCCGCGTGATGTGACTTGCTGATAGTTTTGCACTTAGCTGTTGGTGCCCAAAAACAATTTCTTATCAGTTCAAAAACAGGTGTCACTTGAGGAGAAAAGAAGAAGAAAAGAAGACTTCACTGTGCATGTGGGCAGGACCATGCCATGAAATAGAGGGTTCAAGACCACTCAGATGAAGGACAACGCCTAAGATTAGCACAGAAGCATTGTATTAGCATAGGGTATATAATACAAGCCCAGCCCACTTCCTGCTTGCTGTCAGCTTGCTGGGACACCAGACAGCTGGTTTTGAAGCTTACAACTCCTGGAACCTCAGAAGTTCTGGGTATGGTTTTGTTTATCTCACTCATTCTAGAAAACTCAAATTTTTGTCAAATTCTGTGACATTTAAATTCTGTTCAGTAAATCTCTGGGTGGTGGTCTTGCCCTCAGAGTAATTGTGATCAAATTCAAATAGCTGGTCATAACCTTCTTTCAAATCAAGGATGTGCGGGATGAGGACAGGGGACAGCGAGGTCACTGGAGACCCCTGATTTATCCCAAGAGTCACATTCGGTCAACCTTGGTCGGACTTTCTTGGAATATTGAGAGCTGAAAGATAAAGAAGCATGTAAACAGATGCAGACCTGATGTTCTGCTGCTATACGTGCAAGTATATGGAGATAAGCCCTTGGTCTTTGTGTATTTCAGTGTACTGTCACTTTCATGGCACGGCTCCACGGATTACATTCTCTGGCTCTGTTGAATACAAATGAACATGGAGAGTGGGGAAGAGGGGAAGGGGATGGGCCAACAGTGAGTTTTTAAAGACAGTTTTGTGACCTATGTGCACCCAAGCACCAAACAAACAAATGACAAACAAAACAGTGAAAAACTGACCAGAATTGCATAGTGCCTCTTTAACTGTGGCAACGTCCTTCATAGAAACTCCAGGATCGCTATCTGATTGTAATTAAAATTTGAAATTGCCAAATGCATAAAATATTTATGTTAATAAGAACTTCAAATGCAAGTAAGGTATGTGTAGAGAATTGTGGCACAGTCATCAAACAAACTTTTTTGACTTTGTATGACTAAATATTTAGTTGGGGCCTGTATATCTTAGCAGATGCTTGAAATAGAACAAACAAGTCTGCCGCTCAGCCCCGACCAACACACAGGTAACGTACGCTGAATAAATGACTTGTTAAACTCCTGAAATGCAGCTTAGCTTTTATTCTCTGCCTCTCTCTCCACATAAGTGTGCCGTACTCAATTTCCAGCTTCAGTGAGAATGAAGAAAGATAGGGGGAGAAAATTGGAAGTTTGGTTTAAAATGCAGACAGCCCTGGCTTTCTGCTTGACGGCCTGTGACATCTCCCGTACCACACTTTGCATGGCAGAATAGGGGCTTGTAATAGAATTTTCCCCACGAGGAGGTTAATACATCCCCCCCCACACCACCCCCCCACCCCCACCAACTGCCCCCCTCCCCCCAACCTCAGTGAAAAATCAAATCAAATCAAAATGCGCCACATCGCCTGTAAGCTTCTGTGACAGTTGCAAATCCCTGTTGCCATCTTACCTTTAAGATTTAATTCCTGGTTAATGTCTGTCACCGTGTCGCATTATAACAAGACCCTCAGGGGACCATCAGGGACCTTCAGCCAAAATGACTGGCAGGACAGCTTCTAGCAAGGAGGCAAGAAACGGGGGAAGCGGGCTGTCTGTCACTGTTGTGTGAAGAGTGGTCATCATCTAACATGACTGAGACGGTTTGGAAAACGCTGAGGCTTGAATTTATCATAACGCACACTTCAAGGGACGGCTGACAGTGTATAGATCACAGCCACAAAACAAACCTCCCCTCTGGTTTTATCCAGAATGTCTGTGATCACGGCCTGTGGTCAGGATGAAACAGCATCAAAGCTGCATTCCATCGGCCACCTCAGATTCTGGAGCCCTTCTGTGGGCAGGATATTTCATCGTCACACCAAAAGGTGCACCACATTTCAAGTTTGCTCATGCAAAGCAGATTTTTTTTCCTCTTTTTAATGGTTATGAAATAAATTTGTGGGAGGTTTTGGTCGACATGCTGGTTGGTGATGAAATAATCATGTTACCAAAAACATACAAGTGCAGAAAAGACATTAACAGAAGAAAGAGAAAATAAATGATATGTAACACAAACAATCAAATGTAGAACACAGGATTTCACTCTTAATCCTTTGGAGCCTTCGAGTTGCCACAGTCCACCACATGCTTCTGTCACAAAAGAGGCAAAATGAACTCCATGATGTAGGACGCAAGCACACAGAAAATAAGCTGAAAGACAGTCATTTATTACCAGTTTTTCATAAGGCAATAATAATAATACTAATACATTTATTTACATAGCACTTTACAGAAAACATACAAAGTAGGGATGTGAATCTTACAACAACTCACGATTCAATTCGATTCCGATTCTTGGGGTGACGATTCGATTCAGAATCGATTTTCGATTCAGAGAGCTCTGTGAAATAGTTATATTACTTAAAAATGTTTATGTTTAAGAAAACGCAGCTTTACAAGGTTAATCAAGTGATTCCAGATATAAATTTAATTATCTGCTTTGCTCATTCAGAGTTGGCTGGCAGTTTAGTGAAGCGCTGGTCAGTAGTCGGCAGATACCGCTGCTCCGCTTCTTTTACTCCATGTGATGGCGTAGCATGTGGGCTTGCGGATTTGAAGCGTTTCCGAAGTACTTGACTTTCATTTTGCAGATTTTGCACACTGCATAAGTCATGTCAAGCTCTTTCTTACGCAGCAAATAATAAAATCCAAAACGCTCCCAAACATTTGCCTTCAGCAAAGACAGTGCTGGCTGAATTAGCTCTTCGTCCGCCATGCTAAGCTGCAGCTCATGAATGTTTGAAGCACGCCGGACCCTCCCCTTGTGGGGACGCTGTAGTATGGAGGCCGTTGCCTGACAAACAGTACACGCAGCGAGTAAGTAAGAAAATGTTTTAAAAATGCTTTTTAAAATTGATTCTTTGACATTTTGGAACGATTCAGAATCGTAATAAATAAGAATCGCGATTTGGACGTGAATCGATTTTTTCCGGCACCCCTAATACAAAGTGCTTAATATAATAAAATATATACTAAAAAGTTCATAGAATTGAAAACATGCAGGGCAAGGCAAAGTCAGCAACAAAATGCTGTGAGATAAATCACCATAACTGGGTGCAGGAGAGAAAACAAGACAAGGTGCTGCTGTGTGCAGTACAAGGTGAAAAGGTAAAAGGTGCAGACCCATAGGGAGAAACTCACTTCAAAGAACCAAAAACACACAGTTTCCTGTATATTGTGAGAATGACCAAGACAAGTGCACAAAAACTAAAATAACTAAAGTTTGAATTAACAGCATCACTACACAAACCATGAAAACTACAAACATTTAACAAACTACGAGGTCTGTCCATAAAGTAACGGTCGTTTTTATTTTTTCCAAAAACCATATGGATTTCATGTTGTTCATGATGTTTTTACGTCAGACACGCTTGAACCCTCGTGTGCATGCGTGAGTTTTTCCACGCCTGGCGGTGACGTCATTCACCTGTGAGCACGCATTGTGGAAGGAGTGGTCCCGCCCCCTCGTCGGATTTTCATTGTCTGGAAATGGCGGAATGAAAAGGACTTTTTTTCCATCAGAATTTTTTCAGAAGCTGTTAGAGACTGGCACCTGGAAACCATTCGATAAAATTTATCTGGCTTTCGATGAAAATTTTACGGGCTTCACAGAGAATAAGGACTTTAACTACAGCTTTAAGGACCCCTTTAAGGACGGTCGGTGCGCCGCGCTCCGAGCTACGACGTCGCGGCACAAACCACTGGATCATTTCTAAGCTGATGGCTCTGTGGATACGAGACCGTCGTGTGCTCTTTCTCTGGTTATCACAAGAGCTGGACATCAGTCATTTTCTGGCAGATTTCACTTTTAACAAGAGATTTTGTCATGGAAAGCCGCACGGAGGCTTTGCGCGTCACGACCGATTCGCTGATGAAGCGAGACAAAGGAACACCTCCGTTTCGGCGTGTCAGAGGACAAGTTTGGACATGCCTATCTCGGCTTTCAGTGCTTACCAGTCGAGTGAGTATAAGAGAACTTGGACAGACCTCGTAGACACCTGTCAAAGACAAGGAACGGACCATAACAGTACCCCTTCCTCAAGGGACAGCCCTGGATGACCCACAAAACCAAACAGAACGCAATGACTGGAGACACAAGACCAAGGAAGGCGCGTGCTAAGGGAGGAGGAGTGAGCAAAAGCAAAGAAAAGAAAAAGGAAGCCTAAAACTAAGCCAGGGTGACTAGAGAGTGGTGACAGCTACTGGTTTGAAGCCATATTGTTTCCAAGCTTGATCTATTGCACACTGCATTTACTGTGTTCATGCAACTCCATGGTCATACCTTATCACACAACATGATTTAGTTATTTCAAGAAAACACATCTGAAAACATAAAGAACTTGACATTTAAGTTGGGAAAATATGGCATTTGCTAGTTCCTTTATTATTTAAGCATGTGAATAACAATTCTGTGTATCACTGCATCACCTGCTCCTATATCTGCTCCTTGAACATTAAAATCCGATGGGAAAACTGTTGGGAAGGTGTCGTAACACGGACCCGCAACAGGGGGCGCAAATGAACGGACAATGGATAAGACAAGAGTAACAATTAATGTTGTGAAACGCACAACTGGATACAGACAAAATATATAATGCCAATTAAACACAAGGTGACGTGCGGGCAGGCTCGAAGATAGGAGACCTCTGACGATCGAAGAGCCGGGACCCACACAGCTTCCACCACCAACGGCCTGAAGAACACCGGAGCCGCCAAGTCCTGAGTCCCCAGGTGGTCACCGTCTTCTGTTGCAGACCCTGGTACTGCTGGCAGAAGATGAAAACAGTTAATGGTGAGTGTGTATCCACACACCCAGTAATCCTTCACCCACAGGTCTTCAGGGAGGGAAAACCTCCACCTCCGATACAGAATCACCCGTGCAGCTCCTGACAGTTGCTCCTTGGATGGAGTGAGAGGCGAAGACGTCGCAGACTCTCACTGCATGCCAATCCAATTATTACAGACTTCAGGAATACGGCTGCACACAGAACAATAATTAGTCTCAGAAAGTATGAATTGCAGAGAATTACCTTAACAGTAGCTGATTTCTCGGCGAGGAGGTGGAGTAATAATCCGGCTTTTGTAGGGAAGGTGGTGATTGGTGACAGCTGGTGTAAATGAGTGACAGCTGTCACTCTCTGTTGTCTCGGCACCCTCTCATGCTTGAAGCCCGCACTCCAAGCAGGGCGCCGACTGGTGGTGGTGGGCCAGCAGTACCTCCTCTTCAGCGGCCCACACAACAGGACCCCCCCCTCAACGGGCGCCTCCTGGCGCCCGACCAGGCTTGTCCGGGTGTCGGCGGTAGAAATCGGCCAGGAGGGCCGGGTCCAAGATGAAGCTCCTCTTCACCCAGGAGCGTTCTTCGGGTTCGTACCCCTCCCAGTCCACCAGGTATTGAAAACCCCGGCCCTTCCGACGGACGTCCAGGAGCCGACGAACAGTCCATGCCGGCTCCCCTTCGATGATACGGGCAGGAGGTGGTATGGGTCCAGGGGTGCAGAGTGGTGAGGCGTGGTATGGTTTCAATCTGAAGACGTGAAACACTGGGTGAATCCGCAGTGAAGCTGGGAGTTTCAGCTTCACCGCGGCCGGGCTGAGGATCTTGACTATGGAAAAAGGTCCGATGAACCGGTCTTTGAGTTTCTGCGATTCAACCTGAAGTGGGATGTCCTTAGTTGATAACCACACCTCCTGCCCAGGCTGGTATGTAGGGGCCGGGGATCGCCGGTGATCTGCATGGGCCTTAGCCCTCGTCCGGGCCCGCAACAGGGCAGAACGGGCGGTCCGCCACACCCGGCGGCACCTCCGCAGGTGGGCCTGGACCGAGGGGACCCCGACCTCTCCCTCCACAAGTGGGAACAATGGGGGCTGATACCCCAAACACGCCTCAAAAGGGGAGAGGCCGGTAGCTGATGAGACTTGGCTATTGTGGGCGTACTCGATCCAGGCCAGATGGTCACTCCAGGCCGCCGGATGCGTGGAGGCTACGCAGCGGAGGGCCTGCTCCAACTCCTGGTTCACCCGCTCTGCCTGGCCGTTCGTCTGTGGGTGATACCCGGACGAGAGACTCACGGTGGCCCCCAGTTCCTTACAAAAACTCCTCCAGACCTGCAAGGAGAACTGGGGACCACGATCCGAAACGATGTCCGATGGTATCCCATGCAGACGCACGACGTGGTGGACCAGGAGGCCTGCTGTCTCCTGGGCCGTCGGGAGCTTCGGGAGGGCCACGAAGTGGGCCACCTTGGAGAACCGGTCCACAGTCGTGAGGATGACGGTGTTGCCCTGGGATGGCGGGAGGCCCGTGACGAATCCAGGCCGATGTGAGACCAGGGGCGATGAGGCACAGGCAGGGGCTGGAGGAGGCCCCTGATCTTATGGTGATCCACCTTGCCCCTAGCACAGGTGGTACAGGCCTGGACATAGTCCAGGACGTCGGCTTCCAGTGATGCCCACCAGAAGCGCTGCTGGACCACTGCCACGGTCCTACGCACTCCGGGATGACAGGAGAACTTGGATCCGTGGCAGAAGTCCAAGACGGCAGCCCTGGCCTCTGGTGGGACGTAGAGTCTGTTCTTAGGACCGTTCCCCGGGTCCGGGTTCCTTACCAGGGCCTCCCGGACGGTCTTCTCCATGTCCCAGGTGAGGGTGGCCACGACAGTGGACTCGGGAACGATGGTCTCGATGGGGTCTGACAACTCGGCCTTGGCTTCCTCTTCGTGCACCTGGGACAGTGCGTCGGATCGTTGGTTCCTAGTCCCGGGACGGTAGGTGATCCGGAAGTCAAAGCGTCCGAAGAACAGGGACGAAAACCAGCGTTTCAACTCCCTAAACGCGGCTTCGCACTGATTCGACCAGGTGAAAGGGACTTTAGTGGAGGTCAGGGCAGTCAGGGGGCTAACAACCTGACTGTAACCTTTAATGATCTGTTGGGTATTTTCTCCTCCAAACATTTTTAAAACCTTTAACAAGACAAACAGAGTGAAGAAACACCAGTGAGACAGAAAGTCAAATTTTACGTGCGGAGTGCAGTCAGGCTGTACACCAAGGCTACACTAAAGTCTGGCCTGCTTTTCCGCTCTTTTTATTAAGAGACGCCCTCATCACATAAACAAAAAACTTGTCCTAAGGGTGGGGGTGATGACGCAAGACAAGTTTCTTCCCGTAACATAAACGCATACGTCAATAAGTGCAGCTGTAAGAAGAACACTTTCTTTTACACAGGTCAGCACATCTCGTTCGTCTGTTGCAGTTATCAGCTGTTCTGCATCTGCCTGAAGTGTCCTGTCCTTCACACTCCTTCACACTAAGCACCACATCACAACAGTCAAAACGTTCTCTTACTCCCAGTCGTTAGAGGCTGCGAAAACAAAGTTATATTATAATAATAAGTACATCCAGCCCTTCATTCCCAGCTCAGATTGACCCCAGAGTGCTAAAACAAAATTGAATTCTCAGGATTGCGTTAAGACAGGTGCAAAACAGCACAACACCGTTCTCATGAGAAAGAAGACAAAGCTAAAACAAGGTTGAATAACACGTACATTCTCAGGGTGAAGTGCAAAACAGCACAACACCATTCTCATGAGAAAGAAGACAAATGTACAAATGTTTAACAGTGATAACATATATACAAAATCTTTAACATTCCCCTCCTGTTATCGCCTGTTAAACATACAGTAGGCATCACTCAGCTTAGCACTTCTTTTGAGATTTTCACTAAGAGGTTCATCATGGTATGTTCTCTCTATAGGCTTACACCCCAGAGGTGATGTCATCATTGTCACCATCATCGGTGTCTAGGTCATCATACTTCCATTGGTCTGGGTACAGGTCAGGAGAGCCATCGTCCTCCTCCTTGTCGTCTGTCCCCAGAAGTGGATATGATGCCGGACCCCCTCCTGGTCCTGGACTTATTGCTGTGGTTATCATTCTATTTACAAGGCCTCGGAGACATGGAATACAACAACATCCACACAATGTTAGAATGCAGCAAATACTGCTATAGACACTAATAGTGAAGAAATCAAAGACCTCCATTTTCCCATCCCTTCCAGCCACCAATCCCAGCCTTCGGTGTTTACTCCACTGTGCTCTTTCATCTTCCTGTTCAACGTCCTCAGCCCGTCAATGGCTTGAGTGAGACTGCCGTCTGCAGCCGTGTTGTTGGGAATGAATGTGCAGCATTGTTCTCCGAACATGGCACAAACACCTCCTTTCTCTGCCAACAACATATCCAGAGCAATACGATTCTGGAAGGCCATAAGGGACGTGGCTTCTAACTGTGAATGGACAGCCTTAAATCCTTCCTCAGTCCAATTTCCTAATTTCTGTACATTGTAGTGGATGTAGTTTATTCTGTCCACGTTTTTATTAATTGAACACCACCAACAGATGGAAGATTCGAATCCAGCTGCTATTTGATCAACCAGTTTATACTCGTCAGGCACTCCCCTGGGGACTCCTATTGCGTCAATATATGTTGGATTTCCCACTCCTTTCCAATCTCTTTTTACTCTATGTCTGGCTATGCCTTTCTGCCAATCTTCAGGAATAAGAGAGGCTGCATATGTCGTAACGTCTTCAGGGGTCATGGGTATGGCTTCAACTGGTAACAATAATGATATTAATGCACAATAACCTGACACATTTCGTGGCAGTCTGTCAAAGATTCTGTTATCCCCACACCACCACCATACGTCACTCCTCCCGACAGGTTTGAATGTGGGAGTACTATGGACCACATTCTTACACCAGGCGGTGTGGTTTAAGCTACCCAAAGTCTTACTTGTCCCTGTCAAGTGTACACATGTATGGTTAGCATGCCCAACTTTGCTTGAGAATAAAGGTTTAATCTTAGTCAATTTGGTCACTGGATAGATCTTGTCCCACTTAGAACATTGTTGTTTGCCGCAATGTATGTCTGTGTCATAGCAGTCAGTAGACAGTCTTTGGGTAATGCTGCCGGTATTACCTGTAATATAGGTCTGGGTCCCATACATACAACACAGTCCTTCTTTGCTGCTAGTCCTGCTTGTTCTGCCATTAAAAGCCAATTGTTATTTTGTCCACTAATTCCTGTAGTTACTAGGAACCAGTCATCTGCCTTCATGTCTTTGTGCCTTGTACGGACACCCCCTTTGCTTGTATGGGCACCCCCTTTGCTTGTATGGACACCCCCTTTGACGTACTTAATTCGGTCAATATTGGTTGCTGTACTCTATCTGTTTCACAGAGGAAGAAATGGAAATACGGATCTTTTCCTTGTTTGTATACCCAAAGGAGGAACAACCAACAGTCTCCCTCTATATCAGGTGGGAATATGGTTCCTTTTTCTGTGGTATTCACCACTATAGACAGCTTATCATCTGTTTGATACATTTTGAGAATTTGACTCTGGTACTTAGCCCACTCGGTTTGTGCCCATCTTGGTGTCCATCTACTCCATTCATCGGCTACCAACGTTTCCCATCTCCTATCTTGTTGATCGTTGGTCATATACCATGAGAAACTATTTCCGTAATTAGTCCCTCTGTCACCATCCGGCATTCCATGGGTAAGAGCACTATATGGTACAGAGATGATCACAGAAGTATTTCTAGGAATGCAGGCTTGTACACCAAATCGGTACGCATTATTCCCATCACAGCTATGTACTGTGGCATTTATTATCGGACTGGGGTCTTCGTTACTTCTTTTTGGTCTCTGCAATCTGCGGATGTGATCCTTATTATCATGTCCCGTGCTCATGGCTTTTAATATAATCCCAATTCAAAAAAAGAAAAGTAGCATAACAAGGACTGTCCGTGGGGTCCAGAAACCCTCGTTCTTTTATTTTTTTCTTTCGCCATTTCTGCACACTACAGCACACCTATGTTCAGAACAGTGGCTTCTTAATGTCTTCTGCTAGCTTTCGTGTCTAACCTGGATCTTAACACCAAGCTCACACACTATTACTAGTGTTGTCCTACTGTTCTTACTGTTTGTCTGTGTCTGCAGAAATGACTTTCTTACAGTGAGTTAAATGAATCCATGTACTTCTTTCCCCAATTTTCAAAGCTGTGGGTGTTGTGAGTAGTACTTGATAGGGCCCTTCCCATTTAGGTGAATGCCAGTGTTTCTCTTGATGCTTCTTATCAACACCCAGTCTCCAGGTACCACTTTAGGGTCCTCCTGTGGAGAAATGGGATCATCAGTGTTTGGAACTCTCCCTCGTTGTCCTTCTAACATTTTTCTCATGTAATCCGCCAAATTGGCTTCCTCAGGTACATCCCAAATTTGTCCATAATATGGCAATCGATATTTTCTGCCAAACAATGTTTCATACGGTGTCAACCCCATGGTACTAGTTATGTTTATATACATTTTTACCAAATCTACACAATGCGTCCATGGTCTGCCTGTTTCCTCCATTGTCTTTCTAAGTCTGTTTTTTACTGTTCCATTCATCCTTTCCACTAATCCGGCGCTTTGTGGATGATAAGCACAATGATTTTTGAGATTAACCTGTAGTGCTTCTCCTACGTATTGCACTATTGTATTAACAAAATGCGCTCCATTATCTGAATAGACTGTTCTGGTATTCCAAATCGTGGGATGATGTCTTTGCATAATGCTTTAGCCACTGTAAGTGAATCTGCATGTTTGTAGGGAACAATTCTACCCATTTGAGAAGGCATCAATTATGACTAAACAAAATTCCTTCCCTTCATGTTTACTCAGCTGTATATAATCCATATGAATCACTTGAAAGGGATATTGTTGGTGTTGGAAATTTACCTCTTTGGGGTCTCAAATTGCCTTGTGAGTTGTGTTTTGCACATATCATGCATGCTCTACAATGCTGTTTTGCATATGCATCGAACCCATAAAGACAAAAAATAGATTGCAATTGCGATATCATACCCCCTGATGAGACATGCGTCACGCCATGGCTCATAATAGCTGCCCATTTAAACATATTTTTTGGCAATATGGGTTTCTTTTGTGGTCATACGTACAAGTCATTTGCATACGTAGCTCCTTTAGCTATCCACATTTGTTTTTCTCTGTCAGTTGCCTGCTGTTGCATGTCAGCAAGCAGTGTATGACGTAAATGCAAATCTGGAGTAGTTTCCTGTACAACAAAAATAGAAGAAGCTGCTGCTGCCTCGTTTGCTGCTCTGTCAGCAAAATCATTTCCTTTTGAAACACTGTCAGAGCCTTTGGTGTGAGCCGCACAGTTGCATATAGCAATTTGTTGAGGCAACTTCACAGCTTGCAGTAGGGCAGTTAGGAGAGTGGCATGAGTCACTGGCTTTCCAGATGATGTCACCATTCCACGCTCCTCCCACAGTTTTGCAAACACATGCACTGTGCTGAAAGCGTACTGGCTGTCTGTATAAATTGATACGGCCGTACCTCGAAACAGATAGCAAGCTGCAGTTAAAGCAACTAATTCAGCTGCTTGTGCTGAAAATGACGATGGCAATGAAGCAGAATCTAATACTTCTGAATTTGTGACGACAGCATATCCAGATTGCGTTTGTCCATAAGCATTTTAGTGGAAGAACCATCCACATACACGATTGTACTGTTTGGGATGGGTGTGTCCCGGAGGTCTGGGCGTGCTTTCGTACAGACTGTTGCTACATCAAGACAATTGTGCGGCTCACCATCCTCAGGTAAAGGTATCAATGTGGAGGGATTCAATGTTGTACATCGCTCTACCGTAAGGTGTGGCTGTGATAATAGCAAGGACATGCACGAAAGATGTCTTGCTGGGGACAAAAGGCTCATGTTCGTCTGCAACAGAAGTGCAGAGACTGCATGTGGAACTTTCAATGTCAGCTGATGGAATAGAACAACATTACTGCTACTTTGAACAGCCATAGAGGCTGCAACAACAGCCTGTACGCATGGTGTAAAGCACTTGCTACTGCATCCAATTTAGATGAGTAGTAGGCAACTGGCCTCAATTTTGAGCCATACACTTGAACCCAAAACCTAGTCATGAACTTATTCTTACAATCAACTGTTGAATGAATGGTTTACTATAATCTGGTAGTGCCAAAACTGTGGATGACACTAATGTTTGTTTACTTTTACAAAGGCTTCCTCAGCATCTTTGTTCCATTCCAACACGGTTTGACATTGAAATATCATCTTTGTACATCAAATCAGAAAGTGGACTAGTCACTCTGCATAGCAAGGACTCCATGCCCTGCAGTAATTAGTCAGTCCCAGAATGACATCATCTGCTTTTTGGTTGTGGTTTTGGAGCGTGCAAAATTGCTTCCTTCGTGTCAGACAGGATCGTGCGCCCAGTGGCTGATAACTCATGTCCTAAATATTTTACTTTATCCCTACACAACTGAACTTTGTTTCTACTCACTCTGTGGCCATTGTCAAATAAGAAACATAATAATGCTACTGTGTCAGTCTATGCAGTTTTCTCGTGTGTCAGAGGCAATCAAAATGTCATCAACATACACTAATAGTTGGCTATCTGCCGGTGGAACGAAATTGGCTAAACATGCCGACATGACTTGAGAATAAATAGTTGGGCTCTCTGCGTAACCCTGCGGTAATCTGGTGAATGTATATCATTGTCCTTTAAGGTAAAAGCAAACCAGAATTGACTATCTGGATGTACTGGCACAGAGAAAAATGCATTACTTATGGTCAATTACTGAGAACTATTAGAAACTATTATCCCTTGTATAATTTGGACTTCAGACGGGGGCACACCTAGGGTGTTCTAAATCTGAAGTTTTCACACTTTCTTTGGACGTGACAATTAATTTGCCGTCGTGTGGTTGATTCCTTTCACCTCCCCGTAGGAAGCGGAATCACTTGCCTCTGGCTTCCACACGCACGGTTTGTCACTACGTTGTCCAAAGTATTACACTTTCACACAGTTATTTACACTTACACAAAACACTATGTACACATAGAAAACACTTTTAATAATCGTACGCGTATTCTTATGCCAGGGGAGCTCGCCCTCCCGTGAAATTTAACTAATGTCCTGCATTAGGGGACTCCGCCGTCCCTGCCAATTTAACTGCTTTTTTACAGTGCACGTATTTCTACCCGGGATTTCCTTTACGTATTAAAACAGAGGAGTCCGTATCCTCCTTCCGAATTTAACTACGTGCGTCCTCGGCAACCGTAGAGGAGTCCGCCCCTCATACAGAGTTTAACTGTGTTTCATTAACAGACGATTCTGTATCATCGCTTACTGAGTTTAACTGTTTTATGTGATCACTTTTATCCCCTACCGGTACGCGTATATAAACAGAGGAGTCCGCACCTCCTTACAGAGTTTAACTGCTTTGCATTAACAGACGATTCTGTTATCATCGCAGCGGAATTTAACTGTTTTATGCGATCTGATCACCACTCACTCAGTACTGTTTACAAAGAAATTTTACTCACTGACTCGACTTCCTGTCTGTCTTCTTCGGGAAAATCTCGTCAACCAGACGATGCCAACGGTGGTCGACAATTGCAGATCACGATCAATCGATCGATCGGACCTTGGCCAAGGATTTACGTCTGGACTTGACGACCTCCGCCGGACACCTCCGGTGTTGTTGAGATCCCGGACGAGCCCCCAGTCAATGTTGGGTATTTTCTCCTCCAAACATTTTTAAAACCTTTAACAAGACAAACAGAGTCAAGAAACACCAGTGAGACAGAAAGTCAAATTTTACGCGCGGAGTGCAGTCAGGCTGTACACCAAGGCTACACTAAAGTCTGGCCTGCTTTTCCGCTCTTTTATTAGAGACGCCCTCATCACATAAACAAAAACTTGTCCTAAGGGTGGGGGGGGTGATGACGCAAGACAAGTTTCTTCCCGTAACATAAACGCATACGTCAATAAGTGCAGCTGTAAGGAAGAACACTTTCTTTTACACAGGTCAGCACATCTCGTTCGTCTGTTGCAGATCAGCTGTTCTGCATCTGCCTGAAGTGTCCTGTCCTTCACACTCCTTCACACTAAGCACCACATCACAACAGTCAAAACATTCTCTTACTCCCAGTCGTTAGAGGCTGCGAAAACAAAGTTATATTATAATAATAAGTACATCCAGCCCTTCATTCCCCAGCTCAGATTGACCCCAGAGTGCTAAAACAAAATTGAATTCTCAGGATTGCGTTAAGACAGGTGCAAAACAGCACAACACCGTTTCTCATGAGAAAGAAGACAAAGCTAAAACAAGGTGAATAACACGTACATTCTCAGGGTGAAGTGCAAAACAGCACAACACCGTTCTCATGAGAAAGAAGACAAATGTACAAATGTTTAAACAGTGATAACATATATACAAAATCTTTAACATGATCCTCCGGTAGAAATTTGCAAAGCCGAGGGAACTGTTGCAGCTTCCTACTGGCTTGTTGGTTGGGGCCAATCTCTCACCGCCGCCAACCTTCGCTGGATCCGGGGCGATGGAGTTGGAGGAGATTATGAACCCAGGAAGGACAAAGACGTGCGGTGGAACTCACACTTCTCGCCCTTCACAAACAACCGGTTCTCTAGTAACCGCTGCAGGACCTGACGTACATGCTGGACATGAGTCTCAGGGTCCGGAGAAAAAATGAGTATATCATCCAGATATACGAAGACCAAACCGGTGCAGGAAGTCCCGCAAGACGTCATTAACCAATGCTTGGAACGTCGCGGGGGCATTAGTGAGGCCGAACGGCATGACCAGGTACTCAAAGTGACCTAACGGGGTGTTAAATGCCGTTCTTCCATTCGTCTCCCTTCCGTATCCGAACAGGTGGTACGCATTCCTAAGATCTAGTTTGGTGAATATTTTGGCTCCATGCAGGGGCGTGAACACCGAATCCAACAGGGGCAACGGGTATCGATTGCAAACCGTAATCTCGTTCAGCCCTCTGTAGTCAATGCATGGACGGAGTCCGCCGTCTTTTTTACCCACAAAAAAGAAACCCGCACCCATTGGGGAGGTGGAGTTCCGAATCAACCCAGCGGCTAAGGAGTCCCGGATGTAGGTCTCCATCGATTCGCGTTCCGGACGTGAGAGGTTGTACAATCTACTGGACGGGTACTCAGCGCCCGAGATCAAATCGATGGCACAATCGTACGGTCGGTGCGGGGGAAGAGTGAGTGCCAGATCTTTGCTGAAGACGTCAGCAAGATCGTGGTACTCCTCGGGCACCGCCGTCAGATTGGGGGGGACTTTAACCTCCTCTTTAGCTGTGATTCCGGGTGGAACCGAGGATCCAAGACACTCCCGGTGGCAGGTTTCGCTCCACTGCGTCACCACCCCAGACGGCCAATCAATCCGGGATTGTGCTTCACCATCCATGGAAATCCCAAAATCACTCGGGAGGTAGAAGGTGTCACAAAAAACACGATCTCCTCCCTGTGATTCCCA
This sequence comes from Thalassophryne amazonica, assembly GCF_902500255.1. Lineage (NCBI taxonomy): Eukaryota > Metazoa > Chordata > Actinopteri > Batrachoidiformes > Batrachoididae > Thalassophryne > Thalassophryne amazonica. The sequence continues at coordinate 10,510,651 of NC_047122.1, forward strand.
GACACAACCAAGGTCACGGGCTGTGTCTGATGTGTAATTACGGGAGTAGAGTGCCATCTAGTGCTCGCACCTTCAATGGTGAAGGCAGAGCCACCAGAGGGAGCCCTACTTCCCTTGCCCATCTGCTATCCAGCAGATTCCCTTCTGACCCCGTGTCTACCAGTGCTGGGGCGTGAAGGGTAAATCCCCACTCAGGATTGTTACTGGGATTCGTGTTATGTGTCGGACGCAGCTCGGAGAACCGACCAGCGTTTGAAGGACCCAGTATGAAATAAGCAGAGCACGGTACAAAGGCTAACTGAATTTAATACATAACAGTGAAAATGTAATAACAGAAAGGTGCGGCCTGGCGTGGTGCGCTCCCAGCAGCGCTAACGGTCCGGAGCCAGAAGCTGTTTCGGACCCAAGGACCCCGCCGACACCCCCCAGGTGGCCGCAACAACCGAGTCTGTGAAAGAAGGAACCATTATGTGAGTCCACACTCTACACACAGAACACTTAAAGGTGTACAAACAGCAAACACTTCCTGGCTTGATTACTGATCAGCTTCCCAACCTGCAGGCATGGAACATCCCGTTCACAAAACTCCACCGCAGTGGAAGCTGATACATGACTAACATACAGCTCAATACAATAAGGTGTGAGGGACACCACATTTACTGACTGTATAACTGTTAGTCACAAAATCCAACGTACCTCAGGAAGTGTGCTGACGAGCGTGAGACCTCACCCCCTCCTCTTTCACAGACCGTGCATCAAACCTGGACATTCTCAGCGTCCGCTGCTGATGAGATGGCTCCCAAGACGACAATCTCACCCGTCTGGTCACAAGGTCGAGTCTCTGGCAAATACACACTGCACTCCAGTCTTAAATGCCAACATGCTCCAATCCATCCAGATGCACCTCAGCTGTGAGTCCTGACGAGTCGCAGGTGATCAGGGTGAGGTCCTGACAGCCTCAGCAACACAGCCACTCAGTCCCAAATGCACGCCACCTGGAGGAAAACAAAAAGACAAACAAACCGGCAGCCAGGCCCCCCCAGCCATATAACAGTACCCCACCCTCACGGGAAGCCTCCCGGCGACCACACACACCTGGCCCAGGAGAAACACCCCCCTCCAGGGACCATGGCTGGAAACCGCGTCTGCGTTCGTCCTCCAACAGACTGGTTGAACTGGCTGCATCTTTGCCCTTGTTTGACAGTCTCAGCATAGGTGTGGCCAGGAGTTCCTACACCTGTGCGGTCAGCCTTTAACCAAACATGTTGATTAGTCATAACACAAAACAACCAAAACACCCCCCCCCGCCCCAGGGGACCGGTCCCATCAAACCCCAGGGAAGGGAAAAAGGAAAAAACAACCCAAACCCAAGCCTACAACAAAAATACTAAACCACCCCCCCCCCCCCCCCCCCCCCCCCCCCTCCCCCCCCACCCCCCCCCCCGAGGACCGTTCCATCAAACCCCAGGGAAGGGGAGAAAAGAAAAACAACCCACATGTAAGCTCACAAACAAAAATGCCAAAATACCCCCCCTCCCCCCCCCCAAACGACACGCAGGGACCAACACCCCCCAGAGGGCCACCCGCCAGCTCCAGGAGTAATAACCACGGCCGAGGTCCCTCTGGGATCCACCGTCACCCACGGGGACTACCAGCGCCCCCCAGAGGACCACTCGTCAACCCCAGGAGACGCCTCCCCTCACGACCAATGGACCCAGCCCCGGCCGTCCACGGCTAGATGGACCCAACGCCTTTTCCCCCCAGAGGACACCACAGTCAAACCCTGAGGGCGGAAACTGGGGGAGGGAAAAAAAAAAAAAAAAAAACCCCAAAACCCCCCCCCCCCCTCCCCTCCCGGGTGCAGAGGCCACCTGGGAAATGCCCAGCACAACCTAACTGCACCCTCCAGCAATGCCGACACTACGGCACACCCGGCTGGAGTCAGAGGAGAAGAGAGGGCACAACAAAAAACAAAGAGAAAAAACAACCCAAATACCACCCCATCACCCCCCAGGGGACCGTTCCATCTAACCCTGGGGATGTGAAACAAAAAGAAACAAAAGAAAAAAAAAAAAACAGACCAACACACAGTTGTTTGGGTCCCCGTTTTTTTTTTTGTTTTTGTTCTTGTTTAGCAAAGGCTACAGGGTCACACCCCCAGACAAATAGTGGACAACAAAAAAGAAAAGCCCCAAAAAAAACCAACTCAAAAAACACCCACACAAAATGAACTAACACAAACAAATCAGTGAGTTATACCGTCAAGCTAAACAAATGGAACACACCTGTTCCTACTCCAGAGCTTGACGGTACCGTGATTCAGTCACCACAAGGGGGAACCAGAGTGCTAAAAATGAAAAAACCCTTGGGCGACAGAAAAAAACAACGAGCTGCTTTTGTGTGCGCAGCTGAGTGCAACACAACCAAAATGTGCTCAACTAAATAACGCCGGAGCTGATACAACAGACGCAGTAGTTACCTTTATCCGGGGAAACGGGGCTACGACTGTAACACAGGAAGCCCAGCGACCCGTGCTAACAGAGCTCCGCCGTGCGCGTGAACCCATTACAAACGCACTCTTGCAGCTCCCGTTTACACCTCCCATCCGGTCGGAGTGTGACGCGAAGCCGTCGCCAGTCACACTCCACCACGATCCACGGATGAGGCACAACACAGGAACACGGCTGCAAGAGAGCACAAATTAGTATCCAGTAATGGGTCTCAAACACGCACCTCCGGGCGGAGAGCCCCGCAACTGATCCGGATAACCACTGAACGTCTGCTGCCGCCTTCCCGGCGCGTTACCGTCTCTGCTAACGCTGGGTCCGTGATGTTGGCACAGAGACTACTGTTATGTGTCGGACGCAGCTCGGGAGAACCGACCATCGTTTGAAGGACCCAGTATGAAATAAGCAGAGCACGGTACAAAGGCTAACTGAATTTAATACATAACAGTGAAAATGTAATAACAGAAAGGTGCGGCCTGGCGTGGTGCGCTCCCAGCAGCGCTAACGGTCCGGAGCCAGAAGCTGTTTCGGACCCAAGGACCCCGCCGACACCCCCCCAGGTGGCCGCAACAACCGAGTCTGTGAAAGAAGGAACCATTATGTGAGTCCACACTCTACACACAGAACACTTAAAGGTGTACAAACAGCAAACACTTCCTGGCTTGATTACTGATCAGCTTCCCAACCTGCAGGCATGGAACATCCCGTTCACAAAACTCCACCGCAGTGGAAGCTGATACATGACTAACATACAGCTCAATACAAATAGGTGTGAGGGGACACCACATTTACTGACTGTATAACTGTTAGTCACAAAATCCAACGTACCTCAGAAGTGTGCTGACGAGCGTGAGCCCTCACCCCCTCCTCTTTCACAGACCGTGCATCAAACCTGGACATTCTCAGCGTCCGCTGCTGATGAGATGGCTCCCAAGACGACGATCTCACGCGTCTGGTCACAAGGTCGAGTCTCTGGCAAATACACACTGTGCACTCCAGTCTTAAATGCCAACATGCTCCAATCCATCCAGATGCACCTCAGCTGTGAGTCCTGACGAGTCGCAGGTGATCAGGGTGAGGTCCTGACAGCCTCAGCAACACAGCCACTCAGTCCCAAATGCACGCCACCTGGGAGGAAACAAAAAGACAAACAAACCGGCAGCCAGGCCCCCCAGCCATATAACAATTCGTTGCAGATTTATGGGTTTTCCCCGTGTGCATATTATGGCCCACCCTTAGCCCAGTTCCTAAGGATGGGCGTTGGAGTTTGATTGTTTGGGGCAGTCTTTTAACATGTGCTCACAAGAGCCACAGGAAAAACACTCCCCGCGGGCCAGCCTCCTTTGTCTGATATTTGATTTTAATTTGGCCCTGCTCGTGTCCATAGCTTCGTCAGCAGGGGGAAGCTGTTGCCACACGGAGCCCTCTGGCAGTGGAGCGTGGGGACGACGACACCCTTTCGGACACGGAGGAAAGAGGACGGCTTGTGCCCGACCACGCCCCCCCGCCTGCTCCCGACGGTGTTCATTCAACCGGTTGTCTAAGCGTATAACCAAATTGATAAGCCCGTCGAAATCTTGCGGTTCCTCCTTAGCCAGCAGGTGCTCCTTCAGGACCAGAGACAGTCCGTTTACGAAGGCAGTGCGGAGCGCAACGTTATTCCAGCCGGACCTCGCAGCCGCCGATGCGGAAGTCGACTGCATAATCAGCCGCGCTCCGGCGCCCCTGTCTCATTGACAGCAGCACGCTCGAGGCGGTCTCGCCTTGTTGGGATGATCAAACACCTGTTTGAATTCCCGTACAAACCCAGCGTATGACGTTAGGAGCCACGAATTCTGTTCACAAAGCGCTGTAGCCCAGGCGCGTGCCTCACCTCGAAGCAGATTAATCACATAAACACCTGGCTGGCATCTGATGCGTACATAACTGGACGCTGTGCAAAACGATCTGGCGAACACTGCATTAAGAAGTCTGCGCACGTTTCGACACAGCCTCCGTACGGTTCTGGAGGGCTTATGTAAGTTTCAGGGGTCGGTGGGGGGGGTTTGTTGAACGGCCATTGGAACGTCTGTATGTGGCCCAGGGCCAGCAGGAGGAGTCACTGCAGCAGCGCTCGAGTCGCGCGCTTCCACTCTGGTGGTGAGAGCCTCCACCCTCTGATTGAGGACTGCATTCTGCTCGGCTACCAGATTTAACTGAGCGGTGAAAGCGGTAAGGATTTGCTGCAGATCACTTACCACGCCTCCTGCTGATGCCTGCGCTCCTTGTTCTTCCATTGGCTGTTCAAGCTGTGGTTGACGCACCTCGGGATCCATGACGAATGGCCGAGAAATCCTGTTGGGAAGGTGTCGTAACACGGACCCGCAACAGGGGGCGCAAATGAACGGACAATGGATAAGACAAAGAGTAACAATTTAATGTTGTGAAACGCACAACTGGATACAGACAAAAATATATAATGCCAATTAAACACAAGGTGACGTGCGGGCAGGCTCGAAGATAGGAGACCTCTGACGATCAAGAGCCAGGACCCACACAGCTTCCACCACCAACGGCCTGAAGAACACCGGAGCCGCCAAGTCCTGAGTCCCCAGGTGGTCACCCGTCTTCTGTTGCAGACCCTGGTACTGCTGGCAGAAGATGAAACAGTTAATGATGAGTGTGTATCCACACACCCAGTAATCCTTCACCCACAGGTCTTCAGGGAGGGAAACCTCCACCTCCGATACAGAATCACCCGTGCAGCTCCTGACAGTTGCTCCTTGGATGGAGTGAGAGGCGAAGACATCGCAGACTCTCACTGCACGCCAATCCAATTATACAGACTTCAGGAATACGGCTGCACACAGAACAATAATTAGTCTCAGAAAGTATGAATTGCAGAGAATTACCTTAACGGTAGCTGATTTCCGGCGAGGAGGTGGAGTAATAAACAGCTTTTGTAGGGAAGGTGGTGATTGGTGACAGCTGTGGTAAATGAGTGACAGCTGCACTCTCTGTTGTCTCGGCGCCCTCTCATGCTTGAAGGCCCGCACTCCAAGCAGGGCGCCGACTGGCTGGTGGGTGGGCCAGCAAGTACCTCCTCTTCAGCGGCCCACACAACAAAAACAGCATAAATCAATCTTTTTTACATGCTTCACATCTTTCAGAGTTCCAGTGGCCTGTTTTTAATTGACAATCGGTTAAGCATATAAAAGTTGTTTCATTGCAAAACCTGCTACTTAAACACACAAACACCCACGGACAATACATTTTACTGTAGATTCTTTGACATTTATTATAAGCAAATTACTTCTGCAAGAAAAGTAATTAGCAGGTGTTTGATGTGTATGCACAGCAGAGCGAGAGAAAAAATGAACAACGCTCCAATCTCCTCACCTTTCTACTGATGTGCTGAAATCATTATTGATTTCCAGAAAAATTATATTTGGTGTTATTATGTTTGCCAAAGACATAATAAAATCATTGGTGTTATTTATTTATTTGTCTGTCTGTTAGCAGGATTATGTCAAAACTACTGCACGGATTTTGAAGAAATTTTGGAGGTGATCTGGATCTGGATCTGGATTCTGGATCAAGTTTCACTTTATATAGGCTTTGAAGGATTACTGTTAGCAGGATTACGTCAAATCTACTGAACATATTTTGACAAAATTTTCATTACATATGAAAGACTCCGCTGAATTTTGGATGTGATTCTGGATCAGGATTTCCCGTAATATACGCTTTGAAGGATTACTTCAAAACTACTTCACAGATTCTCACCAAATTTGTAGCACACATAGATATTAGGGCTTGGAAGACGCCACTGAATTTTGGAGGTGATCTGTATCGGGATTGGCGGACGTCAGAAATCTCTGATTGCTCTTGTTTTCATTTGTTTTATTAAAACATATATACATTCCTCGGTATGGATCGGTTGCAGCATCTGCAGTGATGCGGTCGCTGTATCGGACCGTCGTGGTGAAGAGAGAGCTGAGTAGGGGGCAAAGCTCTCGATTTACCGATCGATCTACGTTCCAATCCAACCTATGGTCATGAGATTTGGCTCATGACCGAAAGAACGAGAGCGCGAGTACAAAGCGGCCAAGATGAGTTTCCTCTGCAGGGTGGCTGGGCGCTCCCTTAGAGATAGGGTGAGGAGCTCGGTCACTCGGGAGTAGCTCGGAGTCGAGCCGCTGCTCCTCCCGTCGAAAGGAGTCAGTTGAAGTGGCTCGGGCATCTTTTCCAGATGCCCCCTGGACGCCTCGCTGGAGAGGTGTTCCGGGCACGTCCCACTGGGAGGAGGTCCCGGGGAAGACCCAGGACACGCTGGAGGGACTGCATCTCGGCTGGCTTTGGAACGCCTTGGGGTTCCCCGGAGGAGCTGGGGGAGATGTGTGTGTGGATCGGGAGGTCTGGGCGGCTTTGCTTGAGCTGCTGCCCCGCGACCCAAACTCCGGATAAAGCTGAAGAAAATGGATGATGGATACATTCCTGGCCTAACATGATGAGATTAATTCATTTAAATTTGACATTACTGGCTTTAAAATGAATTAAATCAGTTCATCATTTTGACAACCATATGATAATATAAAAACCTGAATGGTAGAAAACTAACACATTATGATCAGCTTGAACTGAAGTTGCCTGACAGAGACATGAGGTCATCAGTGCACACACTTATTGACTCGGGTTTAATTATTACAATATAACAATCCAAAAATGCCTTGATCAGTCACAGAAGGTGCTTATTGTTAATTGTACATTAAAAAAAATTGTGGCATTAAAAGGAATTTGCATAAACACGGTATTATAGCATTTACTTTGACAGCCCCTTATTTCAACAAGTTATTGCCAAAAAAATAAAATAAATAAATCACAGAAAGAATTCTGATGTGAATCTGTTTCAATTCATTACGCCAGTCAAGATGACTCAAACTGCATAACGACAGTAATTAAGTTCTGTCTTCCCACAACATTAACACATACGTTGCATGCCACATTAAATAAAACAATAGGAAGCGCGCCATGGTACATTAAGTGAACCACTAGGAGGTGCTATAGCTAAAAACATGCATGTTTCTCAGTGACAGGTATTCAGAAAAAGTTCAAATACTAGCACAATAGCTGCTTATGTTTTCTAACTTGCAACAAAACATTATTTGACAATTTATTCAATTTTACAGATTCTTTTCAAGCTATTCTTGACACATAGTATTTCTTTGTGAGCCTGGCTGCTTTTGTTATGGATAGTCTAACACAGTAAAATTACCAGTGTTAAATTAACCCTGACAGTGTACATACGGTCCTACTCTGACCAGAGTAGCACCATATGTACACAGGCAGTGTCATTTAACACTGCCAGTGTTAGTTTTACACTGGTGATTTTACTGTGAAGGTGTAGCGTTTGCAAACCACATTGCTCTTGAGTGTGAATCCTGATAGAAGAGCTTGACTTGTTCAAGGTTTAAATGCCAAAACCCGAATGTTCCTCATCTCCTTTCTAAAGCCCCCACTCACAGTATGACTGATCAAGGAATGTACGAGGAGCTGACACTATAATAAGTTCGTCAGAAAGTCTTATTTTTTCTGACTCTCTCTCTCTCTCTCTCTTTCTCTTTTGATGTCATGCTGCAAGAACAATGAGACAAAATGACATCAGGTTTTCTATAAACCAGAGAATCCTTCTGCCCTGTGAAAATCGTGGGGAAATGTGATATTACCTGATGTTATCTGTCCATTAGCACCCAAACTCCACAGGAGATTGATGAATTGGCCAAAGGACACATTTCAAATATGTAACTAATCCTTTTATGACATAACCTTAAAGGCCCAAGATTAATGAGGTAATCACCTGAGAGTAAACATTCCTTCAGCGTTCATCCTTGGCATCTACCCATGTCTCTAATGTCCAAGTCCAACATGTCCAGGCTCCAACTGCAAATATCCTGCACTCAGTTAAACCTGCATCACATTTTCAATGCAAAACTCAATCAGAAATATCAAACACTGCTGCTTCATTTTCTTTTTTTCTGGAAAAGTTGTGTTATGAGCCATTCGCAAATGCACTCATTTTATTTTTTTAGCAAAGATGACTATTACATGTACGTAATCCTAAAACAAATCCAATTATACTGTGATAATTCAATTTGATCCATAATTGTCTGCAGAAGAAAAATGAGCAGCGGATGGTTTATCAGTAAAAATGCAATAAAAACATTAGTCTGTGCAAACAGGCCCTGAATACTGTTTTATATAAGATCATAAAATAAGAGTATTACCTATGGAGGTTTTTTTTTTTTTTTGTGATAATTTTTTGCTTTGGGTGAAATCCACCTAATATCACACAGACATGTCTTAAATATATCTGGCCATGTCCCCATGCCAATGCCATGTTGCATTGGCTATATTTTTAATTTTCTGTATTGTAGTTTGTCTCAGACTGTGCGCATGAAGTTCTCTGCAGTGCATCAGTGATTTCCCTGCCCAGGATCCTCATTAACCTTTAAGCCCGACATTACATTTTCTCACAATCTTCCTCAACAGCCAACACATTGATACACCAAGATTTCTCAACATGCACACAGCAAACAGAAAGTGAACATTTTCTTCTCACAAATTCAAGCCGTACGCCTGCACACAAACGGAGGGCCCTGTATATACACACTCAATGTTGGGGAATAACAATTACTAGCAAACCACATACCAAAATCAGTAAAGAAATCATTGTCGCAGTGCATGCATGGAAGGGGCACAACTCAAACACCACAGTAAGTTATAGCTGACGTTTATGTAAAACTACATACACACACACACACACACACACACATCCCAATGGCTGATGGACATAAAAGCAGCTTGCAATAAACTAGCAAATCAAAAACTAGTCATTGTCACAAGGGTAGGTGAGGAGGTGGTCAGCAACCAGGACTTAACATGATCCACACCTACTGGCTGAAGAAATTAACAGCATTCTGTGAGCATTTGGCCACAGAAAATACATCAGCCGCTGACAAGACGGTGCCATCCTGGCTGACAAATGCTGTGTTTACACATAGGCAACAACGCGTTACGAATGTCATTTTTGTGATTTTCGTGGTGCATGTTTTTGGCTGTCAAAAAATCTTCCACAAATGTCACGCTACCACCCTCATTTTCGCCTCATGTCGTGGTGATCCTTAATAGACCATGACAGCATTCTTTGACATGCCTGCTGCACTGCATTCAGTTTCATTGCTGCAGTTTGCTGAAGAAGGACAGCGACGCCAAATTGGCTAAAAGTTTCATTCCAATGCTCCTCAGCATGCTCCTGCAGGTGTTCCACCTGTTGCTGTGCCTGATGTGTGAGAAAACGCACAAGGCGATAGCCGCGTGGAGCCACACATCTGGCTCTCTCCGTCTCCTCCTCCTTTCTGCACCATTCCATGGTACAGAGCCCAAATAAGCATGCAGTCACAAAGTACTTCTGCTGTGGATTTTGAGGAGCAAACTGGAGCGATCTGAAATGTTCGGCAACTGACAGGATGAATATGATGTGTGTGTGGAGACAATTTGCCTCATTCACAACGTGACAGAACTTAACAATGCACTGTTATGTGCTATTGCGGAACATTATTCTTGACCGTGCATAATGGTTCCTGATTATTTTCCAGAAACACGTGCCATTAATCGTAACGCCTGGTAACAGGTTGCAGCAGTTCCTGAGGACACCTGACGCCTCTGCCTCAAATCATAATATTCATGATATGTGGCCAAGAATGTATACTTCGTGGCATTTGTGACTTGCTGTCATTATGTGGTAAATGCAGCTTAAGACAGAGCAGTACAATACAGATTATGAACAATCCCCACAAGGGTACAACACCATTAGACTTGCATCCAATAACCTACCTCTCCACAACATGGAAACTCCTGTTAGGTACAGTAAGCCCCTTCTGCTGCTCCCTGTTTGCACTCGAGGTCGCCACAGCAAATCTGAGGTGGATCTGCATATTAAATTGGCACAGGTTTTACACCGGATGCCCTTCCTGATGCAACTCTACATTACAGAAATGTGGCAGGGGTGGGGTTTGAACCACAAACCTTCCACACTGAAACCAAATGCACTAACCACTGGGCCACCACCTCTGCCACCCTCCTGTCAAGTGTCATTACAAAACCTGAGCAGACAAAGGAATCAGCAAAGCATCGAATGACAACAAGGAACAACACCAGAGGGTCAGCGTACAAGCTACTGGTTGACAGAGCAATCACCCACAACTCGAAGACCACACAGATCAAACTGAGGACAGTCTGGATTGACTGGAAGAAAGCCAGTTGATGAAATGTTTCACACAGGGATACTGTAAAAGACAGAGAACAGTGGGGAACACCATCAAAGGAGAGACCAGTAGGGATTTTATGGTGATGCATTGCATTCCAACAAGAAGGTCTGAGTTTCAAAGCCCATTGATGCCCCATTGCTGAGTTTCCATCAGGATGGCCATCCAGTATAGAATTTTACCAAATGAACATGAAAATCCATATCATACTTTTTTTGGGATTTCACAATGGCATTTGATTACAATTTAACCCCAATGCTACCTGCCATGGGTCTATGCCATAGATTTTCAAGAACTTGTTTTAAGTGGTTTGTAGATTTTACAAATAGATGTCAAAAAATTAAAACTGATGGTGTGATATTGAGATCACGCCACATTATGTGGGGTGCGCCACAGGGATTCATCTTTGGTCCACTACTCTTTATACCAGGGGTGCCCTATGTATCTATTGGCCAGTCAATCACAAAGATAGTGTGGGTAGATCGCATGGCATTAAAACTGGCCCATAGCCAGGGGGAGGTTGGGAGTTCTGCCGAACTGCCCACTTTAGCATTTGATGCAGCAAACTGCTTATTCTGCTGTTTAGTGCAAGCAGCTCAGAGATAAAAAAAAAAAACAGTTGTTGTCATAATCTGCCCTGTGTCTCAAACTGTGGTGATGACAGCACACCTGCAGTGAGCTTTAGAGTCCTATATCACTGGGGTGCAAGTGTTGGAGAGCAGCTGGGGCATGAATTAGTGTCAAACATGCAAACGAGCAAATCTGAGTGAGTGCCCACTTCTTACTGATGGCATGGGCAACTTATACATCTGTGATAACACCATTAATGCTGAAAAGGTACATCCAGGTTTTGGAGCAACATGTGCTGCCATCCAAGTAATGTCTCTTTCAGGGATGTCCCTGTTTATTTCAGCAAGACATTAATCAAGCCACATTCTGCACGTGTTACAACAGCGTGGCTTAGTAGTAAAAGAGTGCGGGTACTAGACTGGCCTGCCTGCAGTCGAGACCTTTTGGCCCATTGAAAATGTGTGGCACATTATGAAGCGCAAAATATGACAACGGAGACCCTGGACTGTTGAAGCAACTGAAGTCGTACATCAGCAAGAATGGGGAAAGAATTCCACCTACAAAGCTTCAACAATTAGTGTCCTCAGTTCCCAAATGCTTATTAGTGTTGTTAGAAGGAAGGTGATGTAACAGTGGTAAATATACCACTGTCCCCAGCTTTTTTGAAACGTGTTGCAAAATTAATTACAAAACCATAAAGTTATCAGTTGAACATTAAATATCTTGTCTTTGTGGTGTATTCAATTGAATATAGGTTGAAGAGCATTTGCAAATTGTTGTATCCATCCATCCATCCATTTCTTGGGGTTGTATATATGAACAGTAAAATCAACCGATCACATAACTACATTAAAGAAAGGTGTAATTGTGAAAATAAGTTATATCATGATGATGATACGCAGCATAATTAATTTGGAGGGATTTCAGGCCAGTCGCTAAACCTGTAATTCTTGAGCTGCAATGCATTATGGGATTTCTGGGGTTTTGGGTTTTTAAAATGGTGTTATTGTGTGGTTTCATGTTAATTCTTAGTGTCATAGATTATTGTGTTTTGTTGTACAAGTTGTTTAGTGACTTAAGTGTCACAATCTTGTCACCATAACAGTGGGGTATAAAAGTAGTTAGGTCAGTCCGTGAGTGTGCAACGTCTCCTACTTAGAAAGTTGAGAGAGGTCGTAATTTTCATTGTAGTAAATGGAAAATAAGTATTTGGGTCACCCACAAACAAGCAAGATTTCTGGCTGTTACAGACCTGTAACTTCTTTAAGAAGCTCTCTGTCCGCCACCTGTTACCTGTATTAATGCCACATGTTTGGAACTCATTATCTGTATAAAAGACACCTATCCACATCCTCAAACAGTCAGACTCCAAACTCAACCATGGCCAAGACCAAAGAGCTGCCGAAGAACACCAGGAAGAAAATTGTAGATGTGCACAGCTGGGAAGAGTGAATCTACAATAGTCAGGAGGTTGGTGTGAATAAATCAACTATGGGAGCAATTGTAAAAAAAAATGTAAGACATACAAGACCATTGATAATCTCCTTCAATCTGGGGCTCCACGCAAGATCTCATCCCATGGGGTCAAAATGACCATGAGAATGGTGAGCAAAAAATCCCAGAACTACACGGAGGGACCCGATGAAGGACCTGCAGAGAGCTGGGACCAAAGTAACAAAGGATACGCACTACGCAGAGAGGGACTCAAATCCTGCGGTGTCAAGCGTGTCCACGTGTCCAGGCCCGTCTGAAGTTTGCCAGAGAGCATATGGATGATCCGGACAAGGACTGGAAGAATAGCATATGGTCAGATGAACCAAAATAGAACATTTTGGTAAAAACTCAACTCATCGTGTTTGGAGGAAGAAGAATGCTGAGTTGCATTCCAAGAACACCATATCTACTGTGAGCATGGGGTGGAAACATCATGCTTTGGGGGCTGGTTTCTGCAAATGGGACAGGACGACTGATCTGTGTTAAGGGAAGAATGAACGGGACCATGTATCATGAGATTTTAAGCCAAAAACTCCTTCCATCAGTGAGAGCATTGAAGATGCAAGTGTCTGGGGTCTTCCTGTATGACAATGATCCCAAACACACCACTCGGGGCAACGAAGGAGTGGCCTCCATAAAAAAGCATTTCAGGTCCTGGAGTGACTGAGGCCAGTCTCCAGACCTCACCCCCAAAGAAAATTTGTGGAGGGAGTTGAAAGTCCATGTTA